>NC_056729.1:312959314-313136814 GCF_019279795.1 Protopterus annectens
AGATCAGTAGGAGAACTTGATCTCATGTCAGTAATAACCTAAGTTTGATGACATGGATCCATGGATGGCTATACAGGAAATAAAGAGTTAATCAGACTTCATGAAGAATTTTGTCTTTTCAAGGCAAAATCCAAGTTGCCTTTTGAAATCCAGTGTGTAAAGAATTATTTCCTCTTCATTTTGTAGACTGAGAAAGAAGGCAGGAAGTTGGATAGATTGATTTAAAGATAATTCTGTAACACCTTTAGGCATAAAAGAAGGATTAGTCCCAAGACTCATTCTGCCTTTTTGGAAATCTAAGAAGGGAGGAGTGAATATGAGAGCACACAACTCAGAAACTCTTGAGTTCAAGTCAATTAACAGCACTGTCTTCTGTGTTAAGAATTTTAAAGAAGCAGATGTAGCACGTTCAAATAACCCATAATTAGTTTTTCTAGGATATAATTCTGGTGCCAAGGAATAGGAAGAGGTTTCCAAATGGGTCTGATACGGAGTACACCTTTAAGAAATGTTTTGACCTGATATCAAGGAGAAAGTTGAGGAGCTATAGACAGAAAAACCTGAAATGACTGAGTGATGCACTTTAATAGAAGTGTATGCTAAGCTTGACAGTACTCGAGAATCTAGGGACCCAAAATTGAGATGGGTTTTTGTCCTCTTTTCTGGAACAAATAGAAAGTCTATTCCATTTATATAAATAAGATGCCCTAGTAGTATATTCCTTTGCCTCTTTAAACACTTGGAGCACATCCTCAAATAAAGATGCCTGAGTGGAATTAAAACCTATTATCCAGACTGTGTGGTTCAGGCTTTTGAAGGCTGGATGAATGAGTGATCCCTTGTCCTGCATGAGGAAATTTATCCTGTGTGGTAATATCTGACTTGTTTCTTGAGTCATTGAATTGGAAGGGATATTTAGTGTTACCTTGGCCAAAAGGGAATGAACAGCAACATTTTTGGTGTGCCCTTCTAAGTCCATGAAAGGAACTTTGGAATGAGAGAAATGGGTAGAAATACAGATAGGAATTGTCTTTTCCATGAAAAAGAAATGACATTTATTCAACAGACATCCTTGCCAAAAACTGTGGTGTAGAAAAGGTTTTGCTCCTTGTTTTGAGTGGAGACAAAAACATCTGTCTGAGGAGTTCCATATTGATGGATTATGTGATAGTAAATCACTCTGATCAACATCCCATCATAAGGGTCTACCCTGGAGCTGTTTAAGTAGTATGCAATTGTATTTAGTCTGAGAGAATGTAAGTAGCCTGTTGAAATGCTAGCAGCCAGCCCACCATAGCTAGTCTGTGGGGATGTGTTAGGACCTTCTCCTCCATTGATTAATACCATGTATCAGTAGTACTGCTTGTCGCAACTCGAAAGACCTGAGTTCCACAGACTATGAAAAGCTTTTAGAGTATAAATTAGGGCCATCATCGCCTTGATGTTTATATGTTTCTTACTGTATGCTGAGGAGCAGGAATGCCAGCTGCAACTCATAGATTGATTGTTACCTGGTTGATCCACCAAAATATATATTTTTAAATAGAATGCAAGACAGAGATTGAAAAAGATAAGGGATGACACAGATTGGCCCATACAGAGTTGAGTTACCAGTGAATTTTCCTCTTAAGAAATTTGGTATGTGGATTCATTGCACTTGTTGATGTCATAAATCATAGTTGTCTCAAAATGTCTTTGTACAACTACTGGAGTTAGAAATTATGGTCTCAAGGGCTAAGATTTCTCTAGAGGAAGAAAATCCATCATGATGGAGGTATCCAGAAGACATCCCGGAAACACAAATGAAAAAGTTGAATTCAGGCTGGTCTTCATTATCCTCACTGTAAATCCTAGACAGAGAATCAGATCTGTTGCAAAATGTAAGTTTGCTAAGGTTTCTTGTTTTGAAGATGCCTGAATTAAGCAGTTATCCAAATAAGGATAGACATGGATATCTTGCAATCTGCAAAAGGCTATAACAGGGATGAAAAAAATTAATGAACACCACTTGAGCTATGGATAAAATAAATGATAAAGAAGTAAATTGAAAGTGATATGTTAATATATAGAATATTAAAATTGTCTGTGATTTGTGTTAATATGGATATGACAACAGATGTGTCTCAGATTCAAAGTAACTTGAAATACTAAAGTGAGGAGGAGAGGAAACATATTTTTTTGTGGGTGGAGTTAACATCTTGAATTTTGGAATTCTTAGAAAGGCGTTCATATTTGACAAATGAAGAAATGTTATCCAAGCTTTCTGTTTTTAGGGGAGGACCAGAAAAAGTCTAGAATACAATCCATTCTCTATCTGATCTAGTGGAACAGGTTCTATTATTTCCTAAAGAAGTTGACTTGAATGATAAAAAAATAAGGTGCTCCTGATCTCCAGGAACTTGAGAGATCCCTGGGAGTGTGGGAAGAGAGTCATACTGAAACTTGAATCCATTTCTGCATTCTGTTCAAAACCAAAGAGTCTGTGGTTTTGAATTTCCAAGACAATGACATTAGGGTAGAGTTTCTCTGCAATCCTGAAAGGGGGTGGGGTTGACTGAGGCTGAAGACAAGCAGGGATGGTTGGAAAACACAATCAGAAGTTATCATTTCTATCAGGAAAAGACTCACTGGAGCCTTTAAAGTCAGATTTTGATCTTGCTTGCCATTTCCTTTTGGAATTTCATAGTATTTTGTTGTAATGTTTTCTGAGGATTGCAAACAAAACTGTCCTGGTTTGAAAGAATAATTACTCTCAAACTTAGGAAAAAAAGAGAAAGAAACCACTGTTTAATTCCTTGCATAATCTTAGCACTTTCTATTAATGTTTTGGACATTTCCACAGATGAACTGGAAAAAGTTAATCTTTGTTTAAGGGAGCATCCAGTAGTTTAGCTTTGACATCATCTGGAAAAGAGTGAAGCCTCAGCCAAGCATATCTTCTGAGAACAGAACCCATGCCAGCAGCACTTGATTTTGCATCTGCTATGTCATACCCTCATTTGATAGAATTGTAGCCATATTTGACAGAGTTGAGCATCTCTTGTAAAGAAGACATCATCAGAGTCTGGAACATCCAATACACCTTTAGTCATATTATTCAAAGTGGAAACAAGTATCTAGTCATATTTGCCTGATAGTTGATATTTCTAAAGCACAATGTTTGAGGTGTAAACTAGTTTGCCATATATCCTTGGCTCTGCTATCTTTTTCATTAATGGGAAAATTTGTGGAAGGTAAAGGTTTAGAGAGTTTGCATTATTCTGATGAGTTCAGTGCAGGATCAGAACAGGGACTCATAAATTTCTGATTCACAAAACAGGCACTATAAACTGAATTGCTAAACATGTAGGTTCCTTTTATGGAGGGACGCACCTTCTAAAATATGCCTAGCTTTTTGGAGCATAGGTTTGAAAGACTGGAAACAGAGAAGCTTTCAGAAAGTTATTCTCTAGAGATTTTAAAACTGGAGGTATGTCAAAAAGTTTAACACCCTCCATAAAAGGAACCTACGTGTTTAGCAATTCAGTTTATAGTGCCTGTTTTGTGACTCAGAAGTTTAACTTTCTATTTGAAAGCGAGGAATCAGAGGAAAGGATTTATATTTCCTCATATCCAAAACCAAGGGAAGAATTGATATGAGAAGCATAATTGAATCCTTTAGCACATCAGTTGGATAAATTCCTCTTCACAGAAAGATTTCCATTTCCTCTTATGTGGGGTACATGCAGAAGAAAGGAAAGGGAAATGGGAAGCTTGAAAATCCATTAGAACAAACCTTGAAAACATTAAACCGATCTTTTCTGAATCCCTTTGTGAATTAATTGGAGGTACTGGATGAATAATGTGTTTTGATTTTTGTGACTTTTTCTTAGAAGTATCTAAAGAATATGACTAGGTATGAATATGTATGATTGTGTGATTTAGCAGGTTGCATCTCAATATGGCTTTTTGAGATGTTGTCCTATAACAAAAGTTGGTGACCACCCCTTATTGAATATTAGCCCAGGTTTTCCTATCCCATCTGTAATAACATCCAGTTCATTAAGCTGGATGCACTCAGGATATGTGCTATTTTGGTTTCCAAAAAGGTCCTGCTCGAGGGCTTAGGTAAAGTAGTCAAATAATCCAAGGGCTGATCATGTGCCTCAGCAGTCATGTCTGAGTCTGACTATCTGGGAGAAGAGTATTTATTTGAAGTTTTTGCCCCTTTTCTAGATGTTTTAAACTTTTTCTAGGCTAAAAAATTTGAGGCAAACAACTCAGAAGCCATCTTAGCACAAAAATTATAACTAATGTACTTATATATAGTCACTTATGTGAAGATAGGTAAAGGCTGTCAGCCTAGCCAAATTGAATTTTGTAGATAATGTTGTCATTTGTAAATTTTAATGTAAGCCACAGGCTTGTTCTCATAAATGTGAAAAGACTGCATTGGATATTGAAGTGCAAAAATGTAACAACAGTGCACTCTGCTGTAAGGTCGGCCGCGGTGGTGCAGCCACCTCTCAGCAGGAGGTTTTCCGGTTTGATCCTCGGCTGGGGTGCCTTCTGTGCAGAGTCTGCATGTCCTCCCTGTGGTCGTGGGGGTTTCCTCCAGGTGCTCCAGTTTCCTCCCACATCCCAAAGACATGCTGTAGGTGGATTGGGCATTCTAAATTGGCCCTAGGTGTGAGTGTGTGCATGTGTTTGCCTTCTGTGGAAGTTTGGGCGACGGGCTGGCAACTCGACACTGTAAAACTCCACTGCCAATCATGAACAGACAGTGATCCGCTGTGGTGACCCCGAACCAGGAAAAAGCTGAAAGAAGAAGAAGGAGAAGAAGTGCACTCTGCTGTAGGAAAGCTAAGTCAAGCATTTTATGACTGTCTTTGATGTCAACATTCAGAGCCGATAGGCCTAAATGAAGGAATTCTGGCTATTGTTTTAAGACCAGAGTTAATGGCTAGAATTTGCATGTATAAATGTCCTTTATTGCTCTGGTTTCTAACCAGGTGTAAAGAATGTAAATGTAATTTCTATTAGCCTGGGAACACCAGTGAAGTGCGAAGAATGATGCCATGTGAAGCTGCTCTGTGTTATCAACTTAAAGAGAGAGAATCAGAGAGCATGAGAGCATTTTGTCTTGAGAACATCCAGCACCACTGCTTTGCTCTATATGCAAGATATTTAGAATTGTGTTTTCTCTTAGATATACCTAAGAAATAGGAAGATTAGACCAGTTTGTTTTCCTGTGATGTCAGAACTTTTGCTACTGTATTATTTTAAGTATTTCTCTGTGATCTCTGATCTCTTGACTAGCACTGTGTGGTAAGAAGTATTGTCTTATGTTTTTATCATTTATTATTAAATATTGTTAAACCTTTCAACTGTGGCTATTTTTTGTGTAGATATAATGTAAGCTCTAGAGAACATTACATCTATATATATATATATATATATATATATATATATATATATATATATGTGTATGTGTATATATATATATATATATATATATATATATATATATATATATATATATATATATATATATAAATATATATATATATATATATATATATATATATATATATATATATATATATATCGAGAGAGAGAGAGAGAGAGATACAGTAGTGATACTGTTCCAAGTCACTCCAAATAAGCTTTGCTGTTCAGTCACACTTGCCATTTGGATAATAACATTACACGGTTATAATTGTACAGCCTTTTAAGGGCCTTTGAGTAGCTGATAAATATTAGATAGGTGGTGGCAGTGATTTCTACTGTATATTCTGGGTAAAAGGGGCACAGCTGGAGAACCTGTGCCAGCCTTCCCCGGGAGTGTCTGTGTGGTTGTATATAAATCTTATCTCAAATTGTGTGTGTGTCAGCTACCTGGGCATTGACATGAAGCACTTGATGGACAGAGAGGGTGGTGGAGGTTTTAGCTTACCCACTAGGCTGAGATCTGGACCCTATAGCTGTGCCAGTGGGGAGTCTTATTGGGGACCCGGAGAGAAAGGGAGTAATCAGCTCCAGACTGACTGTGATCTATGTGTGCTCTTAAGGGAAATTGTACTTTACTGTGTGTGTATTTATTATTCTTTCCCTATATGGATGCTCCTCACTGGTGTTAGTGGTGAGGACTGAGGCTCCTTGATTGCTGTGTCAGTGCCTAGGCATCACAATTTATACCCTAAATACAAACCAAGGGTATTGAAATGGCTTCTAATGGTTTTACGAACAAAAGACCTGCAAACAGAACAGTTTCTGAAATCATGTTCAGCTGTTAGAAAAGGCAAAGGGTGTGTCTGTCCTTATAGATAATCTGATGACCACAGTTGCATTTCCCTTTCTTTACTGCCATTAAGATATAGTTTCCCCTCAAAAAAAATGTTAGGGAGAAAGGTCCCAAACAGGGTACTTATCTGCCAAAAATGTCTGCAACTGAAGTCAATAGAAATGATAAACAGATCACAAAACTCTAGTTATGTATGGTGACTGGCTGCAAAAAAATAACCTCTGAGGATATTCATACTTATCTCCTTAAACATTAGCATATAGCTTTGTGCTTGCATCAGAAGTATGGAATGAGAGGAAGGCACCAAAGATTTTGATAACTGGCTGTATATATATTGATCCTTGTCAAGATGTGTACCATAGGTGGTGAATACTGCAAAAGTGATCTAATGAAGAACATATGCATAACTAGATAGACAGACAGATAAATATAAGTGACTATAGAACCGCTATACTTATTGGCAGGCATAGTCTTTGGTTGATTCCAGACTGATGTAACATTGATTTCCTTAGTATGTTGGAGACCTTCACAAAAGATGCTGTTCACTATACATGCCATTGTTACAGTTTTCAGATGTTACATAAGAAAACATGGGCTAGTTCTCCAAGTATCAATACCTTCAGTGTCAGACTGATGTGGTGATGCCCAAATCTGTATTAACCATGTACTAGTTCCCTCTATAGAAAAGTTATATTTGTATATTTTTTTCTCCTATAAGCTTACATTTATATATATCCATGCTTGTGGTCAACAGTGCTACTTACTGTATGTGCCACTGTATGCTGCAGACTTTTAGTTTTTGATGGCTTAGGGCAAAAAAGGATATGAATCTGGTCAATTTGATTGCACAGTTATTATTCAGGTACATAAATAAATCTATAACATTTGATTATGTCATGCAGAAGTAATTTATATTCAGCACTCAACAGCAATTTAATACTTTAAATCAACAATTAAATACCAGTCTTAAAACGCCATGGTAAATCATAAATTAATAAAGCCATATTATAATGTTTCACAAAATATCGATGACTCTATTGGAATCAATATTCTTACAAAAGCTGCAAATTAACTCTTTTATACTATATTTGTGCCTTAAAGATTTCAGCTAATTCAATTACTTCTTTCTGTTATCTTCTCCAAGTGAATTTCAGACTTGTTTCAGTGAATTAGCTACAGTCTATTAAACTCGCTTTATTGTTTGTGTCACCCCCTAGTATGCCACGTTTATACATCAGGGACGTAAATGAGGGTATGAAGCACTTTTTATGTGAAACATTAATGCTGCAGAGTTTTTATTCAAAGTCATAGAAGAAAGACTTTTAATAAATGCCTCCATTTCAAAGATAATTAGGTATTCACTTTATTATCTTCTTTCCTTAATGTGATGAGCTGTATTTTATGTCGTTTATTCTTATAAAAAAATCCGTTCATAATGCATTTCTGTTCAAAAGTATCTCATTATGTTTGACAATATTTTTGTAGAAGAAATTACATCATTTACATCAAGACTGATATCCACTGAAACTGACTTTTGAATCAAGAATGACAGAAATGGATAAATAAATCTGGTGCCATTCGATACTTTTGAATTCCTGACCAATGTTTCAGCCAAATCAGTACAATTGTTAAAGGAATGTCTTTGCATTCAAATAAGGCCTGAAAAGTTTCTGATCCTTTCTGTACACACACTGGGTGTTTCAAAACAGAGATCCACTATTTATGAATTAGTAATAGCATTTTTGACTCTGTCTCTTTCTCTGTCTCTCTCTCACACACACACACACACACACACACACACACACACACACACACACACACACACACATATATACACGTGTCCATACATACAGACAACCAGACACACACCCATATCTGCATACAAACACATATATAATCACACATTTAACAGGTCAGATTGATTAATTAATTATAAAAGTAAATAGAAGCAGGATAGAATTAAATTTTATTTATTTCATTTCTTACAAATCCACAGGTATATACAAAAATAAAAATCTGCTTTTGAAATGTTTCCTTGGCTACAAATCTGGTCATTGCAGATTTAAGCCATATTAGGTAACTAGTGGGTGTGTAGTATATACAAATGAAACAGTCACATCTTTTAGCTTTTGGGAATTCATGTGGACAGTGGCGTAAATTTTGACCAACATTTGTCCATTTTTATAAGAAAGTACTTCTATATTGCACCATTTATAAACAAAGGGATAGTGACTAGATTTACAGATTTCATTCCTCCCTTTTACTCAGTCCTCATTAGGCTAGTCATTGAATATAATGTCCCCTTTGACATGTCTCTAGCCAGACACTTGCAGCAACTAGAACACCCACAGAAATACCTTACTAAAAGGATACAATGCCTAAACAACATGTCCTACATGGATCGACTTTAAGCCCTGTCACTAAACTCAACATCCTGCAGACTGCTAAGAGGTGACTGGTGCCTGACATACAAGACATCCTCTGATCCATTATTAATGGATTCAATGCACATCCAGAAGTCAAATGGCACCAACATATTTGGTCTAGGGATCTAAACCTCTTATGCAACATCAACAAGATGGTTTAGATGGACAGGTATATATTACATAGGATACCGCTGCTCTAGAACAGATTCCCCATCCACATAAAAAAGTTCATCTTTGTCCATTATCAAGTGCAACTTAGATCTATGGACTGGAAATAGAACATTTATCCTAGGATTGTTAACTTGCACTACTAATGGAGAGAGGCAGCTCCTAAATGTTTTATCCCATGCAAGGGTCCTCTCAAATTTGCTATGGTATAATCCCAGTTATTCTCATTAGGGCCAATGTATAATTATCGACCATGAGATGGGTAAGACCAATCTCCACACAAATGGGGTAGGTTACTTTGCAAACAGAAAGTGAATTTGGATAGTTTTGAAATGTCCCACAAGAGCAGCTAACCTAGTACTTACCTACGAACCTATGAACCTATAAACTTCTGTCTTTCTTCTTCTAAATGTATGAAGCAATACACTTCTCTCCACAAGTTTCGTATCTCACAAAAACATTAAATTATAACAATTTTAGGTTTCAATTCTGATGCTGTAAATCAAGGATGATCTTCAGCACAAACTAGAAACAATATATTATTTAAAACATTTCTTAATTTAATAAATACAAAATCTAGTAAAACAAGAGTGCAACATACAAACTTGTTCGGTTTATCTCAAAAAATGAAAAACAGGTACTAAGTATATTCAGATTGTTCTACATATTCTTTGGCACTGCAGATTATTACAATAACAACATGCCTTTCCCAGTAAATGTTAACATTTTATCACACTTACATAGAAAATTATGATTAAAGAGAAAAAAATAGACATTCGGACATAGTTGCTGCCCTGATAACAAAAATCTTACAGAACACAACTTAAGCACAGTTACATGTATAGGTATGATTCAATTTCCCATATTTCCTCATCAATTAGATTTGTAATGTCCTAAAACCTCCCAAATTCATTGCAAAACAGTATTGTGTGTCACTTGCCAGTACAGTAGATGATGGCATCTTTTTTTTTGCCTTCATAGAGATTTAATATTTATGATGCAATTAAGAAATACAGCAAGACCATTGATAACAGTAGAGTTACTGTGATTAAACCTGATGACATTTGGCAATGTAAATATTTTCAAGACCTGAATAAAGCTTTGAATAGAGAGCATTGTTCATTAGACATTATAGTATAATTTTTTGCTGTTTTGCTAACTGTAAAATATTTCTCTATGTTAGATGCCATGTTGAGTGAAAGTGCTAAGGAACTGCAATCCTTAAGTGTAATTCAAGGAAATACTCTACCACAGTGGAAGGCATCTTTCATTGGAAAATGAAATTTGGGGAGGAAGAAAATGAATGCTGTTGTTTGTTCTGAATCACCTAAATCAGAGCTTTCCACAAGTTAGGATTCTTCACCACTTCCTGAATCAGCTGAACTTCCTGATTTAAGTGGTTCGCTAAAAAATGCCAAGGCCTCCCCATGCAACGTTGTTACTGTTTCATGTGAAGCCTGACTTCCTGCACCATCAGGATTTTGACTGATATGTGAATAAAGAGGGAAAGAAATTACTTGGTAGACAGTCTGGATTGCTTTTCTTCCAAATGAAACAGGAACCCTTAGCACTTTGTCAAGAAATGTGCCCATGATTACTCTCAGCATTTTTAATGAAATTAGGAATATTATTTCATATACTGTAAGGTAAACAACATACAGAATGTGAAAGTCTATGCTTTACTGGTCTAATAATTGTTCTGTGTTTCCTCGTTTATGCTTAATTTAGTCAGTCATGCCCATTAAGGGTGGTAAGGGTGTAAGGGCAGATATAGATTACT
Organism: Protopterus annectens; assembly: GCF_019279795.1. Lineage (NCBI taxonomy): Eukaryota > Metazoa > Chordata > Ceratodontiformes > Protopteridae > Protopterus > Protopterus annectens. The sequence goes on from NC_056729.1 coordinate 312,969,972, forward strand.
CTCAGACTAAGATTACAGAAAACTAAGTGCGCTCATGACAGGCAGACAGAAAAAAAATATTATGTATTTATTTATTTATTTGACATTTAAGCGGGTTAGTCCAACTGAGCTAGAAGCCCATTTTCAGTGGAGACCCAAGGAGAAAAGTTCCAGTACAATATAATACAAAAAATTCTGCACATACTTTTGAGATTAACAATAGAATAAAAATGGGTGGTCACATAGAGTAGAACAGAACATTAATTAAACTTATACAGATAATTACATAGAGAGTTTAAAACAAAATAAAACAATTCTATACAAGTGATGTTACATTGAAAAGCAGACACAAAAAGTTGTATACAGATGTTTTTGCATGTCATGTAACTATATAAGTAAAGATATTTTCCTCGAATGTAGCTGCAAAATGAACTGTAGGTGTTTGACAGTTACAAATGATTCCAATTAGAGTGAAATAGAAATACGTGGGATTAGAGCTTTGAAGAAAGAAAAGAAAGAGGTTGCATGAGTGATGGGGGGATTTATGTGGGGTCCTAGCAGGGGCAGGACCATGAGTTTGGTAGGACCTTTTTAGCTCTTTTTTGAAACTATTAATTTGTGCGATATTTCTTACATTAGTGGGAAGTTTGTTCCAAGCATCGAACACTGAGCATTTGTATAAGAGTCTGCTAGTTGTTGAGTATGTAATATTGAGGAGATGTTGGCCGGAGCAATGGAGTGAATGACTGGGGATATAGTAGGAAACTTGAGATGAAATGGAAAGTTAGGCACTAGGTTTGCTAAGTATGGAATGTGTAATATGTAATTTTGACAGTAGAAGTTGCCGGGGGAATTCAAGCCATTGTTTCTTTAGAACAAGGCAGTGGCAAGAGTTGTATGGTTGGTTAGTAACAGATCTAGCTATTTTATTATAAGTTTGTTCAAGCCTGATAATTAAAGTGGTTTATAAGCTTGTAAGAACTGGAGCAGTACAGAGTAGGCAGGGAAGGAGGAATGCCTGAGCAAGAGATTGTTTAGAAGCCTGTGAAAGGGATTTTTTTGTTCCTATAAAGTAGTGCCAATTTTTGATGTGTCTTTTTAATGCACTGCTGAATGTGAAGGTCAAATATTAATTGATCATCAGCTATGGTACCAAGGAGGTTAGTGTGAGATTCTACTTTGATATTGGTGTTGCCGAGTGATGAAATAGTGAAGGTGGTTTTGTGATGGAAGAGTGGTTTTGGTAGGAAGAAAAGGAGTTTGTTTTTTTTTGGGGGGGGGGGGGTTAAAATGAGTTGGTTTTCTGTAAGCCATTTTCCAATAGAAATGAATAATTTTTGAGTAAGGGAGTGAAGGTGAGAGATGTCAGAGAAGGAGATGAGAGTAGAGTCATCAGCATATTGTAAAAGAGAGGAGTGGCTGCAGGATGTGTGGAGGTTATTTGTAAAGATATTGAATAGAAGGTGTCCCAGAATCAAGCCTTGGGTAACACCTGTCTGAATAGGTAGAAAGGGGGATGAGGAAATGTGCCATCTGATAGACTGTAGCCTGTTGGTAAGGTAGCTGGCAAGCTACTGAAGAGTGGAAATGGAGAGGTTGAGATCAGATAGTTTTGTTAAAAGCTTAGAGTGAAACATACCTCTCAACCTGGAAACATCAAACATCTGGAAAAGGCCCATGAAAAATAGGTGCAAATCTGTACACTGATTAACATAGCATTTGCATACATAATTATGTAGCCCCACCTACTCCAATGGAATTGTGGGATAACAACTTTCAAACGCAAACTGAAGAACAAACGATGAAAATATGGCACCAGAGTCCCCCTGCAGCCATTCTAATGTCCCATTATCTGGCTATTTCCCCCCATTTACCATCAACACTGTGTGCATACTGCTTTACTTCTACAATGATTATTTGGATTTTATTTTTACATTTTATAGCACAATGCACAAACAGTAGTATACATCTGCTAAACAAAACAATACTGTCTCACAATGAAAATAGACTTGGCATTAAAACTTTTCTCCCCTTAAAACTCACATTCATTGAAACAGCATTGAAACCCACACTACATCCAAAGAAAATGCATCTGGCCAGTGGTGGATAATGATTACCTTTGGGCTGTTTTCAAATCATTGGGCCCTTGCACACAAAACAAGAAACATATATGTGTTCTTTGATACACCTTCCTGACTTTATTAAATTATATTCCTTGTATAATACAGCACACTTGTTAGAGCACATTTTAAATTTATTGTTTGAACATTTTTCCAGCAGGCAATGAAACAAAATGCATGAACCAATAATGACAAAACTGCCCAGTTCAGAACATTTCCATCATAAAAGTCTACTTCCACATCCACACAATATGTGTGTGTCTGTGTGTGTGTGTGTGTGTGTGTGTGTGTGTGTATGTGTGTGTAAATAAAAATAGAATGACAGTAGTGTGAGCTACAGGCATCTTGCACAGCTTCTCACACTTATTTTCAATTTCAGTTTTTTTTTTGGGGGGGGGGGGATAAAAGGCCAAAAACCAGGGACACATTTTAAACATTGCTTGTATAATTTTTGAAAGTTGCTAGAATAAAACTGTGTGTTACCACCATGCATTTCATTGCCAAGTCTTGAACGTAGGACCCTGTGCACTACAGTCGGAGCAACATACCACTATGCCAAATCAGCAGTTTTCTGAAAGATGGGAAGACTGAAACTTAAATGGCTATCATTTAGTGAATTCAGTTCTCATTTTTCAACATAGCTCTCAACGTCTTGCCACAAAAAATCTGGACAAAGCCAATAATGGGGGAATACAGACCCAAAATAGGGACACATTTCAAATACCGATCTTATAAAATTGCTAGGATAAAAGGTTTTGTGTTACCATTTATTTTCTGAAGAAAATGAAGTCTGAAATTCAAATACCTGTTGTTATTTAGTGAATTCTATCTTTCAGTGATTTACCACAAAAATCCTGAAAAAACACAAATTTTGTGTGGAACAAATCAAAAATATGAAGCATAAATTCACAAGTGGTGGTGGCAAGGGACTTTAGGCTCTTTTTATGTTGTACCCAAGGTGCAGGGCTTAAGCCTGAGTACCTCTAGTCACCAGGTGTATTACATTGGGGCAGGGGCATTTTCACACACACACACACACACACACACACACACACACACACACACACACACACACACACCCAGGTGCAGCCAGTCCATTCAAAATAAAATAAAACATGTTACCTGAAATAGAAAATATTCACAGTCAGAAGACAGGACTTCCAGCTGGTCCTTGAGGTCAGTTCTGACAGGCTGGTAGCCCCGATGGAGCTGATATCACCATGCATGTGATGACATCAACTCAGAAAGCAAATGTGAAAAAAAAAGCTGGGAAAAGTAATGCAGGTGTGCCACTCGGTAATCGTGGCACCCCATTATTTGGACCCTAAAAAAAATGAATAATTTGGTACGGTTGGGAGGTATGGAGCGAAATACTGTATCAAAGGCCTATGAGAAGTCAAGGAATAGGCAAGTTACTAGTTGGTTGTTGTCTCTAGTCTCTGAGACAGTATGAGTGAAGAACAGAACAACACTAGAAGTACTGTGGTAAGGCTGAATCCCATGTTGGGTTGAGTTCAGAAGGTTTTCTTAGATTAGCAAATTGAGAAGCTGTGTATTTATGCATTTTTTGAGGATTTTTGAAAGTGTGAAAAGAATGGCTATGGGTCTGAAATTTGAAGGGTCAATTGAGTTTCCTGCTTTATGTAAAGGTATGGTATAGAATGATTTCCAGATGTCAGAGACTGTGGATTCTTGGATTGATCTGTTTACTGATATGGAAATAGGATATGTCTATAGAGTCTGCGGTGAGCTTGATATAGGGGGGATGTAGGTTATCAGTAGAGGGTGAGCATGATTTTAGTTTGAGCAGGCATGATTTGATGTAGGCTGTGGGGACTGGTTTTAATGAAAACAGGGTTATATTGGTATAAGTAGAAGAAGTGGTAGGGTGATTGGTGTTATGGTCTGAGTGAATTAGTTTGCTAATCAAGTCAATGAAGTAACAGCTGATCCTCAGCTGCCCATCAAAAACCAATCAGTAAGTACTGGCAACTTTACGTGGATCTATATCAAATCTGTGAAAGATGTATTCATTGAATATGTTTTCAGCAAACACCAGCTACCAAAATGCACTTCAGTGAACCGCTGAATTTTTCCCAGATTTAACAAACACTCACCCACCAGCCATCCAGAAGACACAATGGACTAAATCAAATCCACCCTAAGTGGGGAGCTTCACCCCCCCCTCCTCCATCATGGAGGGCTGCACCCCACACCCCCCAACTATATATACCAAGTCTGAGATTGCACTACTGTGGGGAAAATGGCAAAGTAGAGGTGATGGACAAGTGTTTGCGAACCGTGGGAAAAATTATGCAGTTTGCTGAAGTGAATTTTGTCAGCTGGTGTTTGCTGAAGATGTATTTGATGAATACATCTTTCATGGAACAAATATAGACTCCTTTACCCAGAGGTTTATTTAAACAATAAGGAAAATGAGTAATTTCTTGGGAATTGCATTAGGAGAAGACAAAATGTTGTTCCATAAAACAATAGTGCATGTAGGAGGAATTGTTAAAAAAGTTAAGTAGCTAGGAAAGGAGATAAGAGCAAGTTGGGGGGATTCAAACTGCATCTTGTGCAGTGCGAGGGAGCCCATAAGGCAACACATGGAAAGCATTTAACAATAACTACGTTTCAACAACATACATTAGTCACATTGGGGGGCTGCTTGAGTTACAGTGTAACGCAGGATACTGATGATTTACTGTTTTGAGCATTGATCTGAAGCTAGTGTTGGTCAGCAGGTTTTTAGGGCTCAAACCCATGGATGAAAAGTGAAAGGAGGGAGAATGGGAGAGATGTATTAATTGAGAAATGGATGAGAAAAAAACATGAAACTTACTATTACAAGAGGGGAAAAAGTCAGGTTTTCTGTGGAAAACGTTATAGTCTAGACATAGGAATTAATAAAAGGCCGAGAAATCAAGATTAGGAAGTGATACAGAGAAGATTAAATGGCAGTAACAATAACTAGGACAGTTTCACCATAGCCGTGTGAAATTGTGGATAAACTGAAAGTACTGGAATACAGTCAACATAAAGGAATGAAAAAAAACCCTGCATTCTTAAAAAAAGACCAGCATGAAATGTAACATAATACTTCTCTGCATTCTCTCATTAGCGATTCTTTAGATTGATTTTACAGGAGCTCTAGAGATACAACTGTTAGAAGTGTACTAGCAAAATCGTTTATGATGTACACCATAACCAGCAAGTTTGGATACTCGTAGGCATACTCTGTACAAATATAATTAAACATAATATGAACTGAGAATAGCTATTTTTCCCATTAAGAATCTGAGGAGCCTGCTGTGAAGTTTGAATACTAGGTTGTGGTACAAACAGACTCAGCCTAACAATCAAAATATTTTGGAGTAGAAGGGGAAATAGAGCCTGGAACTTTATCACCTTGAACTGTCTCTTTCAGAAGCTTGCTGAAACTGGAAAGGTCAAGAATAGGCCTGGAAAAACCCTCAACTAAATGATGCTGAGTATCTGTTCTGAGTCATCAAAAATATGTGAAGTGAAACAAGGAATACTTGACACTCTGGATAAAATTTTTAGAAGCTAAGGGGTCCATCTACACTGCTGTGCTACAGGAAACCCAGTAATTATTTGGGTGATTTATCTTTTGAGGCAGAGTTTCAAATATGTCCAATGCTTTGGAATAACCCGTGTTCAGATTATAAACACAATCTTACAACTATGTTCTTCTTCTTAAATTTTAACTTCTAGAAAAGAGCAATTGTTGAAAGATGTTTTCTTCTTTTTCTTCAAAAAAGGAAACGTTCTGGATCTGAACTGCACAAGACTGTATTTGACAGGCACAGGCACTTTCACTTGAATTTTCTCTTTGGAATCTTTGTTAAATCCTCCCAGTTATAGGTTTATAAACCATAGAGTTAAGCACCATTACATCACTGCATACCAAAGGGGATCTCATGGGCAGTCTATAGAAATTGCTTTGATACCTACCAGGTGGCCTGCTCAAACCAATTTTCTCTTCCCACATTTATTAACGTACCATAAATCAATATCTTACCTATTAACAGAAATGCACTCTCTCAGAGGTTACACAAAGAGCTTCCTTGTGTTGAGAATTAAATTCTTCTTTCAGACAAATAACACTGCTGTAAATCAACTCCAGTCCTCACTGGCACTACCCACTTTTTAGCCCATATTAGTAAACATCTAGAATCATGGATGTGTTCATTCCATCCATCTCTGCAGCTAGCTTGCTTGAAATGGGTACAATGTGACAATTGCAGCATATTTACTGATAGCCACCTACTACTAAAGCAAACTGACAGTGTGTGTGAAATGTTCATAGGTCCATAGTGATTACTCCCAAGGAGCATTTTTAAGCCTATCCATGCTTCCCAAATATATTTGTCAAGTTTTGCTACCCTAAAGTTAGTTTAAGTGTTATTTGTAGGCTTGAGTATGGATGGTCAAGCATTTACTGGCTGCCTCTGTTTAATAGAGGCAGAGGTGTCAGATCAGGGGTTAATCTCTGATTCCCTTACCACTCAAGTTATGCTTGAATTGGGTTAGGGGAAGAAAGCTTTGTTTCGTATAGCTGGGAACCCTGTTCCAGGGAAGTGGTAGTCTCTGAGATGCATATTTGTCCCTCCAACATGTCTTGTTTATTTGCAGATGAGGGTTAGGTCCCTGCATCAGGTGTTTCTGATGTTATTTGTTTTGCAGCTGTGCAACTGGTCCATCAGAGGGGAATACAAGGATGCTTTGCAGGCCTGACATAGATTGCTTTCCAACATTTTGCAGGATATGAAGTACAGGGATATGGCTTTAAGGTGGTCCATGTAGGACATGTTGTTTATGCCCTGTATTTTTTTTTTTTTTTTTTTTTTTGTGAGGAGCCTTTGTGGATGTTCTAGTTGTGGTATATGCCTGGTTAGGTACATAGCAAAGGCTGAGTACAAAGCGACAATGACATCCTTGGACCTAGATGCCATATCCTTGCTTACAAGATGTGCAGCATAGAATCATTTCCTTAATACCATAGACACATGAAGGCCAAAGGCCAAATCTCTGTCCACTAGGTTTAGCCTTAAGAGTGTATTATCAGTGTTATTGTTTCCAGGAGTAAATGCCTTCCCAAAGGATACCATTATGCATTTCTTGGCATTAGGTTTTAGACAGTGGCTCGAGTCCAAGCTGTTGGTCTGTGTCAGGACTTCATGGAAGGCATTTGTGACATGGGGCGGGGGGGATTGTATGACAGTTCCTAGCACTCAGTCATCTGAAAACTTGGTCAACCAGAGAACATTGATTTTGGCCTTGATTTCAGAGAAGTAGATGCCATAAAGGAGTAACCCCAGTATAGAGACATTAGGAAATTTGCTAGTGACTGGCCTTTTTATAGAAGTATATTCCCCTATCATAACTTCTTGGGTCCTACCTTTGAGGTAGTTATCTATTCATTGGTGACAGGGGTTTATTCCTAACAACCTTTTATTTGTCTACACTGTCCAAGTGGAGTACTGTGTCAAATGCTTTGACTGTGTCAAGGCAGTATGCATCATTTTGCCCTCATCCATTGTTTTGATGACATTTCTGAAAAAGTCCACTGAGTTAAGTAGACTTGAACTTCCTTTGACAAAACCAGACTGGAATTTATCCAGTGTCCAAAGGTTTCCTATATCATTGTTTATCATTCTCATGAGAATTCCTAGCAAGTCTTTGCATATGAGATCAGTCAGACTTAAGGGCCTGCAGATAACCAGGTCTGTAGATGGCCACCTTTGTGCAAAGGGATGACAGTTGCAGTCATGCATTCATTTGACACAAAGCCTGCCTGGGGGCTACAATTCAACAGTGATTCAAGTGATCCTGATGGGTCATGTTTCATGCTGTTAAGGAAGCATTCTGGGATATTATCATGACCTGTTGATAAACTATTCTCAGCCTTGAACAGTACATTGTGGACCTGTCACCTAGTGATAGTTGGGGAGGTTCTAGTTGAGGGTATTTCCTTTTTTGGTGAGTCTGGAGTGGGGTTAAAATTGCAGTTAAACATCTTGATCAGTATTTTTACTATATCATCCAGCTCAGTATAGGTGGCTCCATTTACAATTAGCTCAGCAAATTGTTGCATCCTGTCTTTGAGGTTGCAGACATAGCTGAAGCATGGAGCTGTGATTTTTCTTGACTAGGGAGGTATTTTTACCTACAATTTGGTTTGGTAGACTGCATTAGTTTGTTTATATTGTCAAAGGATATTTTATCTTCTTTGGCACTGCACTTCATAATTTTGCAATGATTTTTTTGATATTGGGATTAGACCAGAAAGACTTGTTTTTTTACTATGTTCTGTGCTTATTCTGGGTAGGTACAGCTGTCTATATATAGCCATTAACATGACTGTACAGGGTTTTTGTGAACAGTTCTGCATAGGCAGCAGTGTTCTCAGGGTCTGGATGTCTTGAAATTATTCTAGGAATGTCGTATAATAGTAGGAAGTGTGTCTTAGAACAAATCTTAGAAGTTCCAGGATTATCCAGGGTCCCAAGATTTGCTTTTATTTTAAATTAGACAGCTTTATGGTCTGATCTGACCAGTAAGAACATTACTCTAGAGAAGTGCAATGTTCTTCAATGTTTGTGAGAACTAGGCCAATGATGTTAGCCTTAGTGGGCATACAGACTAGTTGGTTCAGATTGTTTGTGCTTATAAAGTCCAGGAATCTCTGGCCTAATATATCTTTGGGTCATGATATGATTCCCAATTTATAGTGGGGTGGTTAAAGTAGTACTTGAATGTGGGATTGGGTTGAATAGGGTGCGTTTCTAGTACATTTAAATATGTGTTATGGGTTTCCTAGGTCATAATGGGGGACCTATAGCTTGCAAGGATATGGCAAGGGACTTGGACTATGGTTATTTGGACTTTCACTATGGCAATCTGGATGTAGATAAGATCAAGTGAGTCTTACTGTTCGACCAGCCTTGCAGTATGTTTGTTTTTGTTGTCAATTGAGACTCCTCAACTACAGACATGTAGATATATACTATTTGAGGCAAAGCTATATGCTTAGACACTGCAAATAACAAGCAGTTTGCCAGTACCACACATCACCACACTAAATCAATCACATGCAGCTCAGACTAAACACACAGACCTACATTTGCTGACACTATTAAAAGTAACCTACCTAAAACACAAAGATTTCCTACATGCATTCTAAGAATCAAGTACCCTCAGCAATATACAGAGACTCATAAACAAACAGCACAGACAACAACCATCATAAAATACACATTTGAGAGTCATATTGAATCAGTTCAAAAGTCTGTAAGGCAAGCCTCTGACAGTCCAAAGTCCTAGTCACAGGTGATTCTATAGTGAGACACACTGATGCACCACTCATCAGTCTTTGCAAGGAGACAGTCACAGCCATTTGCCTAACAGGTGCCAGAGTTCACCACATCACACATACATTCAAGTCCTTCTGGCACAACTACACATATAATGGGGTCATTATATATATGGGTGTAAATTACTTGTGAGGTATCTCCTGGACTACAAGAAGAGAGACATGATAGAGGTGTTAGAATATGTGTCTGAGGCCTTGAGCAATATTCTACCATCACTAAGAATTATGCCACAATTTGAACAAAAGATGCTTGACTTCAATGATTGGCTGAGCTTCTGGTGTCATTCAAAGGGGATACCATATATATCACCCTAGAAAGAGATGACAATCCTAACTGTTTTGTCAGAGATGGCCTATACCCTACCCCCACAATTCTTCTATATATTCAATAAAACCTTTTCCACCTCCACTGTGCTTTTTTAGGCAATGCCAGTCTTCTAAAGCTTCCAACATATATAAACAGAATCCAGACATCATTAAGGTGTTGTCACTTAAAGCTAAGAGCCTAAACTAAAAAAAAACTGCACACCCTGTAGGACCTACTGACACTGGAACATGCAAATATTTGCATCATCACAGAGACCTGGTTCAAGACTAGTGAAAACACTCCATCAGTGCAGGACTTCAAAGCCTACATCTTATAGAGACCTACCACGTAAGACAAATGCAGTAAAGGCAGAGATATCTCTATAATCTTAAAAGAAAAAATCTCACCTCCAGACTCACTGGACAAGACAGTGACCCAGAACTCTTCCAAGCCTTTCTGTGTTGGAGGGAACCATTCTAGCTTATCAGTGGGAGTGTTAGCCTATCTACCACAAGATCCAGGTACAGATTCTTGAATTTGCTTATTCATGCTCAGCACTTGTTCAGACATTGTTGTTAGCACTAAATAATATACAAATTACTACAGCACTCAACCTTCCTCTTTACCTAGAGGAAAACAGTTTTGTACTTACTTTCCTCTCTTGCTTAGAGAAAAACAGCTCTTATACTCACTTTCCTCACTTGTCTAGAGGAAAGTAGTTTTTTTTATTCAGGCATGTCCAAGGGTCAGCTCCCAGTGCTCTCTCCTGTCTATCTGATGAATCTGGGCATCTTGTGATAATGTAGCAATTGCCTCATGTACACAGACAACCTCTCCTCCTACCAACCAACACCACATCCTGTGAGAGATGCACTTATCAAGCCAAACTGGAGATAAAGCTCTCTCCAACCAAGACTGAACTTGAAAGTCAAGAGGAGAAGGTAAACACTTGCACTACACCACACTCATCACATAGTCCCACTAAACCTACACCACCAAAATCCACACATAGAAACACAAAAACATTCGCAGAGGCTCTCAGTAATAATCTGCTCAAGCAACAGAGACCTCCAAAGCAGAAACTCAAGAAACCTCCACCCACCAATACAACCCAAATGACACATAGCCCACAAACTCAGTGTGCCAATAAACCACAGCCCATAAGGCAAAACAACGTACCCAAAACACTAGTCAGAGGTGACTCTATAGTCAGGCACACTGATGTCCCACTCTCCAGGCTAAACAAGAAGAAGGTTACTGTCACCTGCCTGTCAGGTGCCAGGATCCGCCACATAACCCATGCACTCAGGTCACTCCACAACAAGTATAAATATAATATAACTCTGTCATTATCCATGTTGGTGTGAATGACCTGAGATGTACCTCCCCTGGACTACATGAAAAGAGACATGGAAGAGCTCTCCAAACTTGTAGCCCAGACAGGTATGACCCTAGCCTTGAGTAGCATCCTGCCATCGCCCAGAATGATAGCGTAGTACAAGGACAAAATGATTGACTTCAACAATTGGCTAAGCTTCTAGTGTCATTCTAAGGGGATCCAGTATCTGTCTGCCTGGGACGACATGGTTGACAGACCACGATGCTTTGCCAGAGATGGCCTGCACCTGTCGCCCCTGGGATTCCGGATACTAGCTAAAGGTCTTGCCACCCCTATAGTGCCTTTTTTAGGCAAGGTTCAAATGACAAATTCACTACTGTAACAGGAACAGGCAAGCAAAAACTGAGGGTAATGCTACTCAGTGCTAGAAGTCTAAATCTCAAAATGCACTCACTCGAGGCACTCCTTAAAATGGAGAACATCAATATCTGTGCAGTAACTGAGACCTGGTTCAAGGCTCTAGAGAGCATCCCTGCATTACCAGGCTATAACTCATACCACACTTTTCGGCCATCTAACCTAGACCAGAACATCAAAGGCAGAGGTGTGTCCATATTCATTAAGGATATCCACACCTCCAGGCTAGTTGTGCAGAATAATGCATCCGAGGTTATCCAAGTGCAACTAACTCTGGGCAAAACTGCAATCCAAATTGTAGCTTGCTACAGATCCCCCACCATGCCCCAGGATTCCCACTCCTCTTTTCCTGATATACTGGAAAATATTAGGGTTCAAGCAAACACCCTAATAATGGGCGATTTCAACTATCCCACCATTAACTGGTTAAAATACTCATGTACCAACTCCTTCGCTCAACGCTTTCTGGAATTCATAAATTCCAGTGCCCTGGATCAACTTATCCACACCCCCACCAGGGGCAACAATATCCTAGACCTAGTCATTACCAGCATGATTGACTGGTGTTCCACACCTGAAATCAACTCCTCGTTGGTCAGATCTGACCATAAGCTTATCACCCTAGATATCCGCATCCCACCCCCACCCACCATTAAGGAAACCATGGTAAAGAATTTCTCCAAAGCCAACTTCATGCTTCTTAAGACAGAAGTGGCGAACTTCATGACACCCATGCAGATAGCCAATACAGTTACGACTGCTGAATCCTACACAAATGCACTCTATAAGCACTTACACGAGTGCATGGAGCGTGCTATCCCAAACAGAACCAAGATGCTATCCTCCAAAAAAGGAAGCCAATCTGGTGGTCCCCTGCCATATACAAACTCTACAACAGAAGGAAGAAACTGTTGCAAAAGAGGCTAATATCCCATGAGTGGAGGAGCTCCCTAGTCAGCCTTAGTAAGAAGCTGAGATCCCTTATAAGATCCTCCAAAGCTAGCTATGAAAACAAAATTGCCACTGATTATGAGGGCAAACACAAAGCATTCTATAGCTATGTCAAGAATCTCAATGGCAACACCCAGATCTGCTCTGAGTTACAGCACAATGGCACAAAAATTACAGAACCAACTGATATTGCCAACATCCTGACAGACAGGTTCAGTGTTAACTTTACTCCCCTCTCACCCCTTAAAGGCCCCATATCTATATTGGAAGAATGCCGAGTACCTGTAATCACATCTATTCAGGTAAAAGCTGCACTCTCTAAAACCAAAAACACAGCATCCATGGGACCGGACAACATCCAGGCTGCATTTTACATGAACTTCAGAATGAACTGGCTACCCACCTAAGCACCATGTTCAATCATAGTCTCACATCAGGCTTTTTGATCACTGAATGGCACACAGAAACAGTTATCCCACTTCACAAAGGGGGAGCCACCACTAATCCTGGGAACTATCACCCTATTAGCCTGATGAGCCTGGTCTGCAAGACCATGGGACGTATCATCATGGAACTCATAAACAAAGACATTGGTAACCTCTAAACTCTGGACCCCACCCAGTTCAGGTTTGTGAAAGGCAGATCATGCTTTCTGAACCTGATTGACTTCTTTGAGGCAGTCACCAAAGCCACAGATGAGGGTAAGGTGGTTCACACAGCCTATCTTGACCTCGCCAAGGCTTTCAACACTAAGCCCCATTCTGGTATTATAGCTAAACTCACTAAACTAGGTATAAATCTCTATGTCACAAGATGGGTTGCCAACTGGCTCACTGACAGAATCCACACTGTAAAAGTTGCAGACTCCAAATCTGACTTCAATCCAGTGACAAGTGGAGTACCACAAGGTTCAGTCCTGGGACATCTTCTGTTTGGTATCTACTTCTCTGAAGCACAGGCTAACAGAGAAGGCCTCTGGCTAATGAATTTCACAGATGACTGCAAGCTAGGAGCCATAGTCAAGTCCCCAAATGATGTGGACATCCTACAGAAGGGCCTCACTGAGGCAGATGCCTGGTGTCAGAGGCATGGCCTCAAGCTCAATGCCAAAAAGTGCATTGTCATCTCCTTTGGTAAAAACTCTGTACCCATGAACTACCACATAAACAGCAGTCTACTTAATGAAGAATGTGTGATAAGAGACCTTGGGTCCCAGGTGGACAGTAGTCTCTCCTTTGATAATCACATCACCACAGTAGTCAGGAAATCCTTCTATGTGGCACACCTCATCACAAAAGGGTTCTCATCAAGGAAAAAAGAGGTCATTGTTCCCCTCTACTCGACACTCATTAGACCCATTATAGAGTACAATGCCCCTTTTGGAATGTACTTTACATGTCATCTGCAGCAGCTGGAAAGGCCACAGAAGTACCTCACAAAAAGGATTACTGGCCTCAAACAGATGCCCAACACTGACCGTCTCAAAAAACTCCAGCTTTACTCTGTAGCATATCAACTAGTCCAAGGAGATCTCTGCCTAACATATAAAGCTATGTTAAACCCAGAGCTGTTGGACATGCTACACCTAAAGAAATCCCAATCCCTCTGAGCTGCATACTCTAGGGACCTAAACCTTGTCACCACAATAAACAGGACATGCTGGAGGGATAGATTCCTTTCCCAGAGACTTCCCATACTCTGGAACAAGCTACCCATCTATGTCAAGCAAAGTTCCTCATTAGCACTCTTCAAGAAAAATCTTGATGAGTGGAAGGGAAATAGGAAATACACCCCGGGGATCACTTCTATGGCTCTGCTCGACAGGGGCACAGGAAATTAACTTTCTTGGGTGGCGTAAGCCAGGGAACTTTGTTGGCTAGGCTTACTTAGGCCCTTGGGCTGTTAGCCTAGTACCTACCTATGAACCTATAAGTCCAACATACTATCAACAAAACCCTTTATTACATGATGGCTAATTACAGGTCTCCATCTATGTCCCCTTCAGCTCATACTTACCACCTAATGAGTAAGCAGTGCCTTCTCTATGTATTAAATCAAACACCATTCTCCTAGGAGATTTCAGCTATCATTCTATAAATTGGGGCACATATTCATCCTCAAACATGCATACACAAATATTTCTGGACTTCATCAATACAAGCTCTTGGAATTATTTAGTCCATGCCCTATTAATGGACAATAAAAATGTTGGACTTGGTCCTTACCATTATAAGGCAAACCTGCACCCCAACAATTTTAACCTCCACCCTGGTGGAATCACTGAATCCTGAAGCATCATCAAATAACTCAGTAGACAATGTGAGGGACAGTTTACTAATAATGAGTGATGGCCTAACTAAATTCTAAAACCTCCACCATCTCACTGACCCTATTTCTTATGAAGAATCCTTTATGGACAAATTACATACACATGTAAATAGCTGCATAGATGCTTCTGTCACCCTTGGAAATAAATACAATGCCAAATCAATAATAAACCCTTTTAATAGAACCGAAATATAAACAAGGTCTATAATGGAAAAAAAATAATTGCAAGGAAAATAAATATAACTCACAAAAAGCAAAAACCTCTCCTATGAAACTAACCAAGGTATTTTGGGCCTTGATCAAATCAACAAAAGCCAGATAACTATGTTAGAACCCTCAGAAACAATGCCTAGCACTGTGAAGAGCCAAAAGTAAATGGCACCGCCTGCATAAAATTAGAGGTCATATGCCAGTCTCATAGTAGATGCGTTTAACTCAAACTTCAACTCCACTGATTCCCCTCACATTCCCCGATCATACACCTGCATCTATAAAACCACCTAATCTCCCATTAACAAATCCTCAATACACTATCCAAGGCAGAAATACTGCTTCTATAACATAAAATAAAAAAAAACCCAGTTCAGTAGCACAAGGGTGAAATGAAACAAAGTGATTTATTTATTTAATGAATAAAAATATTTTCTAACCAAACAAACACATTCGCTGAATAGAGCTTTCAGAAATGCTTTATCATGTAAACTGATGGGGTCCAGGCACCTAGGCGGTGCGACACCCACCTGTGAGACAGCTGGATGTGGACACATGGCAGGATGACATTTTAACTGCAGTGACAAAGGACTGTGGACAATTCCCTGTCAAAATTGAGGGAACCCCTACACCCTAACCACAGGTGGCAGATACAAACCACCACAGTGATACACTGTGCACCCCCTTAGAAGCCACCATGTGAAAGTGTTACTGGAAAATCCTGCTGGGATAGCATGCCACGTGGGCATGAAAGTGGTACCATGGAACCCGTGTGCTATGGGCAAAGCCTTTATTAATTGCATATGCAATGTGATGTGTGTTGTGCTTGGTGCATACGAAACCCAGACAGCATCATAATTTGTAGAAATAATCCTGCACATTAGTGTAGTCACACTTATGTTGTAAGATGTGCTTTAGGCTCCCTTACTACAATAGCCTTCTTCTGGCGGTGTTACAGGCATCCCCGCAGAAGAGATTCTATCCGTCAGGTTCTGCTCCTGCTGCAGAACACACAAAAGGTCAGCTAGCTGTACAGTAGGCACCTGGTTGTTAGTACGGGAAGTCCATCTCAGAGACATCGGACACATTCCAGAACCGCAGAGGGTATGACGATGGCATTCGTGTCTGTACTGAACAGCGGATGCCCTCGGACATAATGATGCTCTAGAAATACACGAATCCGCTGGGCACATTCTGGTAAGGAAGAAACAATGTCCAGAAATGCAGGGACAACATCATCCAAAGGTAGGAATGCCAACGCTATCAGCTAATGGCAATGGAGAAAGCAGTGTCCGTGCACAAGGTGGTGATGTTGGATCTGTCGCCAGATGATCTGTCCAAAATGGAATAGGCATCCCTTCAGAATACTCCTAGGGAATGCCTTCCGGCTGGCAATTGCTGCCTTCTCAAAGTCAGTCATGATATACTGTGGTGACAAAGTGCATCCCTGGTCAGATGCCATACCCCTCAGCACCTCCCACAAAGTGGTGTATGCAGACTCCGACTTCGTGTCATGAGACACGACCCTCATTGAGGTGGGGTGCCAATACAGCCATGTAATGTATATAGCTGGCGACAGATATCGCCCGTGTGGGAAAGGTGCCATCACCAAGAACAAAGTCGGACCTGCACAGGTCAGTCAGGTTCTGTGTTGTAGTAAGTACTACCAAGGAAGTGGTACCATCCATATCCGACCTTCCTCGAAGTATGAAGCTGCCACTACGGAGTGGATACTGGCTGGCATCAATATCTGCAAGGGTTGCTGGAGGTGTAGCCATGGATGCCCGTGCCTGCTGCCGTACCCTGGTGATGCTTCTACAGAAGGTCGCCACGACAAGGCATCTCCTGCAGTACATTGTCATCTGCTGTGCCTAGCACACTCTGCATTACCAAGCTTGGCAATTCATTACCAGTTACTGCCCTCTGCCGCAGTTCTGCTCGCAATGTAGCCACTTGTGCCATTGTTGCATCTGGGCGTGCTGGTGTGGCAGTGATTTCAGCAATTCCTCACCCTCTTCCTGCCGAACAGTGATGGCACGTCCTCTGCATGCCTTCCATGCCCAGTACCGTTTTGGTGGTGTCTCACGTTCCAAATGGTAGAGGTACCTCCAACACCAGCATGGGTTTGCCACGTTGGCTGGGCACTGTGCTGTATCTGTTGCCAATCAGACCAGGGCTATACAGATACATACATTCCAGCATGGTTGCAGCACTTGTAGATGGTCTCTCAGAATCCATCACAGCCGGTGGAGCTTGGTATGGGATATACTACTGAACCTGGACACAGTCCCTTCCAGACCGGTTTACACCTCCTTGTCTTATACGTGTGTAGTAACTCTGTCCGTCTCAATGGCCCTCTGACTGTCTCTTCCCTATGGTTGCAATGTCTGCAGTTAACACATCCCTGATGCTTGTACTCTGTTTAGAGTCCACGATGCCTGATTGAGCACAGGTTCTGTGTGCTGCCAGCCAATCACGGTTTAGGGCTTGGTGTCTGCTTGAGTGGCAGATGTTACTTAGGGAGGTACCTCTGTCTTGCACCCTTGTCTTCCTACATGGGGCTGGGTACTTGTCTATACTCCTGTAACAGGGACAACGTGACGTGTTTAGCAGAAGCTGCATGTCTTACTCTACTGTGGAGTCGGAGATGGGTTACAGCTACTATATCCCCTGCTACTGGGTTAGTGTGTCATGCTTTACCAGGTTAGCATGTTCACACCTACAACTGCACTCAGGGGCTCTAGCAGGGTAGGTACTGTTTGTTGCAGGCATGCCTGTTATCTGGGTTTGTCCTATACTACAGACACCCTGCTGTGACATGCTTACTACTAGTACACAGACAGGTTATAGTGTGTGTGTTCTATTGACCCTGACACTGCTTTGTCTGTACCTTTAAGGGTTTACCTGACACATGACCTGCTTTTCTATGCAGCATTTCAAAGTGTGCTGTGCATTGCTCTACGTGCTGGGGACTTTACTTCCTGCTTCTCGGGGACTGTTTGCTGTGTTTGCGTGGACAACTGGGGCTGTGAGGGTAAGTAATGGTTTTATGACTGCTTCTGCAACTGTTTAGGGTTTAGGACTGCTTCTGCAACTGTTTTGGGTGTATGAGTGCTTATGCAACTGTTTTGGTGTTATGACTGCTTCTGCAACTGTTTTGGGTTTAGGACTGCTTCTGCAACTGTTTTGGGTGTATGAGTGCTTATGCAACTGTTTTGGAGCACTACCGTTGTGCTGTGTTTCGCGCCGATCCACGTGTGTTTGCCGCTGTGTGTTGACGGGCTGCGTGTTTGCCTTAGGGGCCGTCTGCTTTTGTCTGTTTGCACACCGCCGCATCTTCCCCTGCGTTTATACGTTTCGGCAGCACTTGTCTCGCGATCTAACCCAAACTGATGTGTGTAACAATCATGCCTCTAATATAAATGATTAAAAAGTAGTCACATGTTAAAAAGTATTCTTGTTGGTTATATAATTAATTCAATATAAACATGTTAACATAAAAACATACAAATAAAAACAATACACACTTCAGATTCCATTCTTCACACATATATACATTTTTTAATAAAAAATCAAACATAAGGTTTCACAACCTCTTTAGAATTGCTTAGATACTTACCATATCATTCAAGCCAGAGTAAATATGTGATATGAGTCTAATAATCCATCCCGATGCATTCTGTTCTAGTTATCAGTTTATCACCAACCTCTATTAAGTAATATTATCTACAACAAAATAAAATTGAATCAATGTGTATCATATGTACTATTAATGTGTTTGAATAATGTATTTATATCAACTTTTCTTTGTATATCATATAAATGGTCACAAATTCAATCTTTTAGTTTATGATTGGATTTAGCCACATGAAACATAGGCCATATTTTACTTTTACCTAAATATATAAGATTATAAAAGTTGCAGTTCAGAAATTGTCTCACATGAAACCCTTTAAAAGTTATAGGATGTGCAAACTTAAGCTTTCATAGCATGTTTAGAAAAAACACATGCATTGCATGGAAAAGTTCCTCTTCTTTGACTTTGCCTACAATGTATATAATGTTGCTGATCTTTCTAACATAATAATTGTTTTAAAATCCTTGACCTTTTATAACCAAAATAGGTCTTGTGGGTAAAATATTCCTTAAATTTTCAGCACCAGTGAATGCGTGTCAGTCTTTATTAACCAGATTTTTTATAAAATTTGTATGTCTCTTAAAGGTTCACATACCCCTAAAATAACTCTGTAAACCAGATTCAAATATACTTTGACTGGTGTTTGCTTGAGTATACCCATTATGACTTGAAAATACAGATCTAGCTAGAGTCTCACATCATCATCTAACCCTATTTCTCTGTTATTATAACATATAATTGTCATATCTTCTGTGTTGCAAATTAGGAACTAATGTTGACATCTAGTCATTAAAATTAATCTTATTAGTACTGAGTCTTGAAACTCTTAACATTTAGCCTCTAGCTATATTATGAAACATAAAAGGAGGATGCATGCTGGTATTGTGTAAATAGGTATTGTTTTTCACATCCTCATTTTATGTTATAGTCTAAATCACCCTATCTTCCTTCCTATTTATACATATATCCAAAAAATCTATGCTGCTAAGTGATGAGGTATTTTTGAATCATAAATAACTAATGATTTCCGCTAAATAATGAATAAAGTCATCTATCTCTCCCCTTCTCAAGTTCACACAAAATGAATATGTCATCTATAAACTTTCTATAAATAATAATAGAAGAAAATAGTGGACTCTTAGTATTAAAAATCACTTGCCTTTCCCAGTTGGCCAATGCTATAGTAGCATATGTGGTGGCCACTGTCATGCCCATGGAAACTCCTTTCTTCTGTTTATAAAAAAAACATTTTGAAATAGAAAGACATTATTAGTTTGTATTATTCATAGTGATTTATATGTATGAGGGTAGTGTGACAGCGGTGAGGTCTGCGGTGGGAGTGACAGATGTGTTTAAGGTGGAGGTGGGATTACATTAAGGATCAGCTCTGAGCACTTTCTTATTTGTAATGGTGATGGACAGGTTGACAGACGAGATCAGACAGGAGTCCCCTTGGACTATGATGTTTGCAGATGACATTGTGATCTGTAGTGAGAGTAGGGAACAGGTGGAGGAGACCCTGGGGAGGTGGAGATATGCTCTAGTGAGAAGAGGAATGAAGGTGTGTGAATGAGAGGGAGGATAGAGGAATGGTGAGGATGCAGGGAGTAGAGATGGCAAAGGTGGATGAGTTTAAATACTTGGGATCAGCAGTTCAGAGCAATGGTAAGTGTGGAAGAGAGGTGAAGAAGAGAGTACAGGCAGGATGGAGTGGGTGTAGAAGAGTGTCAGGAGTGATTTGTAACAGATGAGTACCAGTAAGAGTGAAAGGGGAAGTCTACAAGAGGGTAGTGAGACCAGCTATGTTATATGGCTTGGAGACAGTGGCATTGACAAAAAGGCAGGAGTCAGAGCTTGATGTGGCAAAGTTGAAGATGCTAAGATTTGCATTGGGTGTGACGAGGATGGACAGGATTAGGATAAGTATATTAGACAGTCAGCCCAGGTTGGAAGGTTTGGAGACAAAGCCAGAGAGGCAAGATTACATTGGTTTGGACATGTGCTGAGGAGGGATGCAGAGTATATTGGGAAAAAGATGCTAAGGATGAAGCTGACAGGTAACAGGAAAAGAGGAAGGCCTAAGATAAGGTTTATGGATGCGGTGAGAGAGGACATGCAGGTGGTTGTTGTGACAGAGCAAGATGCAGAGGACAGGAAGAAATAGAAACAGTTGATCTGTTGTGGCGACCCTTGACAGGAGCAGCCAAAAGAAGAAGAAGATTAATCATAGTACTAGATACATCCATATGTAAAAGTCTCTGATATGCTAAATCCCATCATCATTGGGTATCACAATAAAAAGTAATACGACATCTAACTAACAAGTATACACTTTCCAAATGGTAGATTCTAGGTGGAGAATATATTAAGAGTAAAAATAAGGAAATAAGAGAGAATGAAAAGTAAAAAAAAAATCTAGAATGAGTTAAGAAAAAAAATTGAAAAAGAAATTACTCATAATGAATTTGATGAAATACTTAGAAAAGTAAATGCTGATTTCAGTATCTGATCCATATGGTATATGGTATGAAATTAATGGATGAGTAAAGATAATATTTTGTAAATCTACAAAGTGGATGATTGACTGAGGGGTTTACCAAGAGTTATGTTGGAGAATATTAAAGTTTATATTGAAGAAAGATGAGAAGAATGAAATAAAACATTGGAGACTCCTCACGCTAAATAACAGATATTATACTTTTTATGAGAACAATACAAAGGAGAATACAAGGAAAGATGAAGGATATTATGGAAGAAAGTATATATGGGATAAAAGGGAAGATATGTCCAGAATTGTTACTGGTTGGGATAGAAACTATGGTTACTATTATAAGTAAAAGAGGAATGTAAAGCTTATGGAAGATGATATTAGCATGGAATATTTTACAGGATTAGGAGATTGTGTAATTCAGCATATCAACATACTATTACAGAATGGATGTCTGAGTAAAGAAATATGCATGAAGTAGGAAATAAGACAAGGATGTTCCATGACTGGGATTTTGTTTCATTGGTAATCAATGCAGTAGTAAGTGAGGTGGCTTATAAAATGAAATTGGCTAGATATGTGATACAAAAGGAGGTGGTGATTCTATTATGTACACATATGATATAGTTGTAGTTGCTAATAACAAAATATGAATGAGGGAAATGTTGGATTGTATGAATGAATGTTTAAAGGAAATGGGAATGAACTTGATTAAAGATAAAAGCAATGGTTTGAGTGATCTGGTAAAAATTAGAGGTGTGTATTTTTAATTAAATGAATTGTCATTGCTATAGATACAATTTGGGAAAAGTATGTAGTTATGATACCATGGGAGGGTCTCATAAAATAAATGAAAGAAATATGTCTTGCTTATCAGATGAATTCTGAATTAATGAGAAAATAACATACATGTCAAATGTTTAATGATCCCAGAACAATATGAAATAAAATTGTGCAACTGGTACTTTCTTTCATATGGGGATTGAAATTACATTTGATGAAAAGTAGTATGTCATATATGAGTGAAAATGAAACAGGATTGGGGTTAGTGAATCCATTTGTTTATTCTGCTACTCTAATCTTTACTCTAATCTTGTATAGAGTATTAAAGTTGGTAAAGGAAAATAATGAGACATTAATAGTGAGAACATTTATATATAAGTGCAAAAAGATCTGGGAGATGATAAGAAATATAGAAAAAAGAATATGCAAATGAAAAAATTAAAAATTAACAAGAAATAATACTGCCATGAAACATAAAAACTGATATAGAGAAAGGTAGAAGGATGTGGTATAATAATATTATAAAACAATGTTATTATGTAAATCCACTGGAAAAAATACCAGAAGATGCGATTAAAGTCATTAAAGTAAGGAAAAAAGTAGTGTACCAAGATAGTATAATGTATGTATTTTTCTTGTGAAAACTGTTAATAAATAAGTTACCAGTAAAGGGGAATATGCCACATAAAATGAAAATTGAAAGAGTGCATTTATTTTGTGGGGAGGAAGAGACAGAGCGTGTTGCTTATATAAAAAGAGAGATGACACCCTAGAAAACAGGTGAAGAATTATTTTGACATTAATTATATAAATAATATAGATATGAATATGATTATATATGAACCTGATAAGAACAAGAAGAAAGAATATGTGAGAAGGTAGGTAAGAATTTGATATAATATTGGCTATTTTAAATAAAAGACAGAATGAAATTTTGTTTAATTGGAAATTAATTTTGTCAGATATAGATGAATATATATATATATATATATATATATATATATATATATATATATATATAATATATACACCCAAAATTATGTACATTTTGGAAATATGTAAATCTTTTGCAGCAACCTAAGCTACCACCAACATAAGCAGACGGGACCTTGGTTTAATGTCTCATCCAAAGGATTATGATCTGTGAATTACAGAACCAACTGATATTGCCAACATCCTGGCAGATAGGTTCAGTGCTAACTTTACCCACCCCCACCCCCTATAGGGCCCATATCTATACAGAAAGAATGCACAGTCCCTGTAATCACAACTACACAGGGAAAAGATGCACTCTCTAAAGCCAAAAACACAGCATCCATGGGACCGGACAACATCCAGACTGCATTTTACACGAACTTCAGAACAAACTGGCTCCACACTTAAGCACCATGTTCAATAATAGCCTTGCATCAGGCTTTGGGTCCACTGAATGGCACACAGCAACAGTTATCCCACTCCACAAAGGGGGAGCCACCACTGATCCCTGGGAACTATTGACTTATTAGCCTGACGAGCCTGGTCTGTAAGGCCATGAAACGTATCATCAAGGAACTCATAAACAAAGACATTGGTAACCTCCAAACTCTGGATCCCACCAAGTTCAGGTTTGTGAAAGGTGGATCGTGCCTCCTGAACCTGATTGATTTCTTTGAGGCAGTCACCAAAGCCATAGATGAGGGTAAGGTGGTTCACACAGCTTATCTTGACCTCGCCAAGGCTTTTGACACCATCCCCCATTTTGGAATTATAGCTAAACTCATTAAACTAGGTATAAATTCCTACATCACAAGATGGGTTGCCAACTGTCTCTCTGACAGAACCCACACTGTAAAAGTTGCAGACTTCAAATCTGACCTCAAAGCAGTGACAAGTGGAGTACCACAGAGTTTCATCCTGGGACCTTTCCTGTTTGGTATCTACTTCTCTGAAGTACAGGCTAACATAGAAGGCCTTTGGCTAACGAAGTTCGCAGATGACTGCAAACTAGGAGCCATAGTCAAGTCCCCAAATGATGTGGACATCCTACAGAAGGGCCTTGCTAAGACAGATGACTGGTGTCAGAGCCATGGCTTCAAGCTCAATGCCAAAAAGTGCAGTGTCATCTCCTTTGGTAAAAACTCTGTACCAATGAACTACCACATAGGCAGCAATCTACTTAACACCGAATGTGTGATAAGAGACCTTGGGACCCAGGTGGACAGTAGTCTCTCCTTTGACAGTCACATCGCCACAGTAGTCAGGAAGTCCTTCTACATGACACGCCTCATCATAAAAGAGTTCTCATCTAGGAAAAAGAGGTCATTGTTCTCCTCTACTCGACAGTCATTAGACCCATTATAGAGTACAATGCCCCTTTTGGAATGCACCTCACAAAACATCTGCAGCAGCTGGAAAGGCCACAGAAGTACCTCACAAAGAGGATTACTGGCCCCAAACAAATGCCCTACACTGACCATCTAAAAAAACTCCAGCTTTACTCCATAGCATATTGCCTACTCCGAGGTGATCACTGCTTAACATATAAAGCTATGTCAAACCCAGAGCTGTTGGATATGCTACACCTAAAGAAATCCCAATCCCTCTGAGCTACACACTCTAGGGACCTAAACCTTGTCACCACAATAAACAGGACATGCTGGAGGGATAGATTCCTGTCCCAGAGACTTCCCATACTCTGGAACAGGCTACCCATCTATGTCAAGCAAAGTTCTTCATTAGCACTCTTCAAGAAAAATCTTGATGAGTGGATGGGAAATAGAAAATACACCCCAGGGATCACTTCTGTGTCTCTGCTTGACAGTGGCACAGGAAAATAACTTTCTTGGGTGGCGTAAGCTAGGAGACCTTGTTGGCTAGGCTTACGTAGGCCCTATGAATCTATGAATGATTGGTGATGATTAGCTCATTTGTTATGGTGCACTGGGTTCTATATACAAGGAGATAATATAGGTTTGTGATCAGGTCCTTTTCCATTTCTGACAACACATTCAAAAAGTATAGCAGCTATGGTCACCCAGTATAATAATGCAACTGTTGAGGATCATTTATCGGTTTTCAGTCTGAGAAAAAAGTTTAAATTTTTTTGAGGACCGCCAGTAAATTTTAGGAACTGCTTAAGCAATGAAGCAGTATCTTACCCTTTGATTACTAAGTATATTTATTTTGGTTGCTAATTGTATTCTCTTATTGTCTGAGCTTTAACAATTACAGTACACATGCCCTTGAGGCTATATTTTAAACTGACCATTTATGACTTTCATAGTTTTCATATTTTGCATTATGATTTCTCCCCACAGTGTTGGCTTTTGGTACAGTTTGGGTGTTCTTTAGAAAATTTATTTCAGTATATATACTATCAATAATTTAACTACGGTGGTGGTGCTGCGGTAGCATTGTTGCCTCACAGTAAAACGTTGTCCTGTTCGATTCTCAGATAGAGCATCTTCTGTGTGTAGACATGCTTGAAACGACGTACCTTCGTTGAAGGTTGTGCATCAGAGCCAACAACTCGGTGCGTAAAAATCTACTGCCAATCATTAGCGGACCAGAGTTCTGCTGTGGTGACCCCTAACCAGGAAAACCCGAAAGACACAACAACATACTATCAATAATTTATGATGAAAGAGCTATAGGCTTCTACTTCTCAGCAATTTCATTTTAAAGGCATTTTACCTGTTTTATACAAGTCTGTGTTAACTGGCAGTTGTCCACCTATGACAACAATGAACTTATGTTTTAAAGCGATTTTCCATCATCATAAATTAATAGATTCTCAACAGAGGCAGGCTCATCATATTAAAAGTGAGAAAAGGGAATTTACAGCTTTTAGACATGAGGTCCTGGATGTAGCTCCTGCTTGAAAAACCCTTGTCCTTCTGTTATACTACATGGAGTTATGCCTTTTCATTATCTCGTTTCACTTGGCCTTTTCTTACTTGTTGGATTTATGCCTATCCATGCTGAAGACAAAAAAAAGAAGAAAAAAAAAAACAATTTTGAAGGATACAAATTTTATTTTAATGTGTCAAACCACAATTCCTTTACTGCAACAAGCATCACCAAAAATAAAGTCCTGCTTTAAAATAACAGATGGGTAATCTACTAGACATTTAGGATTCATTACTGTGAATTCTCAACTACAAAATGTTAAACATGATCTTAAAATAACAACAATGTGCGAAACTCACATTAAAAGTGCTTGCATTCTAAGTCTGAGGGGCAGCACCTGTGCCCCAACTACGCCAAGATTGTTGTATCTTAGTGAAGAGTCATGTATTTACTATTGATTGAAGTACAGTAATTGACAATTATTTATTAGCTGCTATAGTCTGATGAATTTGCAAGTAATGTTGAGCTCTAAATGTAGGTATGTGGAAATAAAAAGAGTAACACTGTTTAGGGATATACATATCAAATTATTACAGCTTTGGGTCACAGATGTAGATCCATTAAGATGATTAGAAGCAGAACATTTCGAGGTAGAGAGATTAAAGGAAAACTAAGATGTGATATCTGTACACAATGTGGTAACATGTGAGAATGCACATAAGGTGCAAAGACTAGAGAATCAGATTAGCTCATTCCTATACTCTAACCTTGATATAATACCACAAAGGTGGGTGGCCAGGCCTCTAACTACGTCACTTGAAGAAATTGGCAGTTTAATGACAAATATATAACTGAATGTTATTTCTGAGCTTTTTTTTAGGAAATTTTAAGAAACAAACAAGAGTAGGAATATTACACTTGCCTTATATACTAATTTAAGTGGAGAAGTCATATTTTATAGTGATTGTAAAAACTCTGTGATGGATGAATAGTATATATACACTGTAGCCAGTTAATTAGCCTATAAACTATCTGAAATAGTTCAACTGTGTAGCAGATATAGATGACTAGAAAGGTGCATGTGGTAGGTATGAGACATCAGCTTCTGTGTGAGACAGGTTACAAGACATTGAAAGGCTACAATAGTTGACTATCATAGAAATTGTCCAGATTTTAGAAACTTCATAGCTGAGAGATCTGGGTCTGCGACTACTAATGGTAGAGTCCTAGGTGATCAAAGACAACTTCTTATGGACAGATACTTGAGCATCTTGTAGCTCACATGACCAGCTGCTTGCACTCAAACTCAACTATATGCTCAGGTAAGATGCAGCAGCCTCACAGAGAGAGCAGATCTGTCGCATCTACCCAAACTCAGTAGCTGAGTTCCAGCAAGATACAGTGAGGGAGCAGAATGTGGAGAGATCACAGGATAAAATTTTAGGCAGTGACTGGGAGTTACATTGAATTTTAGGGAGGGGCAACTTTAGGTATAGGGAGTGGGAATGGAGTTTAGATTTATGAAGGGTGAGTGGAGTGTTAGGGTTAGTGAGCGATTGGGGACTTCAGGGTTAGGAAGGGCAGCAATTTAAGTTTAGAGACCAAGTAAGAGTTTTAGAGTTAAAGCTATGTTTCCGATGAGGCTATTCAGATCAGTATGGTTGGGTCATGTGGGGCTAGCTAATTAACTAGGATCAGAGGAGTGGGAGTTAGGGCAATTGCCATTCATAGCAAGTGGCAACAAGCAAATGCATTGTGACTTAGTAGCTTGCAAGCACTAGTTGTAGACCTGAGACAGCCTTAGTTTCTCTGTCAAAAAGAATGAAGCAGAGTGAGTAGTCTTTATGTCCTTTTGAAAAAAATGAAGAAAATGTTCTTTAGTTGTTACACAACTGCTGAGAAAAAATAATGATGGAAAAATTATACAAACTGTTTAGGGAAAAAGTAAGTAATTAGCTGTTCGGTAAATAGCTAAAGGAAAATCAAGAAAAGGAAAACACACACGTGTACACATGCATGCATGCTCATATGCTCACACACTCTCACACAGGCAGAAACACACGCACGCACACACACACGCACACACACGCGCACGCGCGCGCACACGCGCACAATGAATGAGACTATAATAGCCAATGTTCAGGTCTCACTTCATCATGATCTTGACAGCAAACAGCAGCTATGAAAATGATAAAATATTAACTTACTGTTTAGCATAAAGTAAGTGAAGTCAGGTAGAAATTTCCCTCACCAAGATCTGAATGACAAAAATAGAAGAAACAGATGTGCAGTCAGTTCATGGTCAGCATCCACTGAGATGCAGTCTGAGCACTCATGAAGCACTAAACAGCAGCATGAGGTTATTATGCTGTGGAACACCACAAGTGACAGTGGCAGTAAAGCTGAGGAAGGGTAAAAGCAGGAAAGGAAACAGCTAAATGGAAATCTCACCAAAAAGGTATCTCAAAGAAAAGGAACACAATGCGCTAATAAAGTGAGATAAGATCACAGAAATTATGGAACTTGGAAAAAAAAACACACACAAAAATACACACATTAGTTCCTGCCTATGTCATTAAGTCCAAAAGAAAAGCTGATTGAAGTAAATTAGGATTAGGTAGGAGCTGACTTGGAAAGGACTCTAATGAAGGACATCAAAAGCACGAAGTAAGAAAGTTTTGCAATTGGAACTTCTGTAATAAATGTGTAGATAGTTTTGTCACTAACCAATATGCATAAACTATTAACTTCCTTACCTTGGGTAAAAGTAAGGTGAAGGCACGATAATGAAATAAGTTTCTCACTTGTAGAAAAATATCATTGCTGTAACTGTACATGTCGTTAGCAATAATAACAGGTAGGGAAGCTACCTGATGATGGCATAAAAAATCACACAATTGCTTTTATACGCAACACAATAGAAATCTAATCTTACTTTCAAGTGTAATTTTAAGGAGTCCCTAGTAGTTATAATGGGAAGATCTTGCTGCTTAATGCATACTTATCCAAGTTTTTC
This sequence comes from Protopterus annectens, assembly GCF_019279795.1. NCBI lineage: Eukaryota > Metazoa > Chordata > Ceratodontiformes > Protopteridae > Protopterus > Protopterus annectens. Next base: position 312,998,774 of record NC_056729.1, read on the forward strand.
ATGATAAAGCTTTGGAATTTTGGATCATTTATGCAGCATATAAAATGAAACATTGGCTCATAATGGCTTGTAGTTATCTGGGATAGGTAAAAGATTTGGAAATGCTTTAATGGCTGAGGCATAGATGGGTCTTCTTCAAAACCTGGAATCAACACAGCCAAACTAGAACAAAAAATAAGGATACTGATTATAGATGTAAAATGTCTGAATTACAATTACAGGAACCCCGCTCTAGCATCTAGAGAGATTAGAAAATAATCAAGGTGCTGGGGCAATTACAGAAATCAAATTCAGTATAAGGATAGGTTCAGTTTTAACATATTGCAAGAATGTAGCAATTATGTGCAGGCAGAAAGATGCATAAAGATGAAAAGTGATTCACAGATACAGGTAAGGGAACTGCAGTTTACAGATATACAATTATGAAGAGTGCAATAACAGTATGAAAATGACCCTTCCACCACTGCAGTGATTAATTCAGTAGAGAAGTGTATACAATAATCTACAGAAAAGCATGGGATCATAAACCTAGGAAGTGGAAGTTGTAAATATGGATAATTTCCTTTTCATGAGCATCCATGTTGAAGCTGCTGAAATTGACATAGTAACAGAAACACCTAGTTATCCAATTGTACAATATTACTTGGACTCTATTCTTACTAGGCAGGAGAAGAGGCTCAGATTTCATGTGGCTGGCCTAATACCAAATGAGCTATGCTGACTGTATCAGTCTATGGAACTGGCACATAACAGAGGTAGAAAAGTACATCTAGAAACCAGGGTCATACATGCTGTGACTATAATGGAAACATGCACATTCCAAAGGCATAATAAGGATATAGAATTTACAAATTATTTACCCAGGCCAGTTTAGATTAATCAAGGGCAGATCATGCCTACATAACCTGGTTGACTTCATTGAAAATGTGACTGTAGCAGTGGATAAGGGCATATCAGTACACACCACAAATCTAGACATTGCAGAGGCATTTGACACCATCCCAAACTCAGATATCATAGATAAACTGACAGGCTACATGGAAATTCCTATGTAACTCATTGGATATTAAACTGACTCAGAAATAGAAACTGGGGATAACAGTAGCAACTCTACCTCCTCCAAAAGTCATCCCAGAGTTCAGTCCTTTGGCCACTTCTCTTTAGAATTTGCTTCACAGAGGTCAAAACTAATATTAAGGGTTTGTAGCTGGGCCAGGTTTGAGGGTAACTGCAAACATGGTGCCATCATAAACTCCATAGAGGGCACAATGATCCTCTAAAGCGATATTTCCCAAAGAAATAGCTGGTGTCAAAACCAAGGAGTAAAGCTAAATGTCAAGAAATGTATAATCATATCCTTCAGCAAGAATAACTCCCCTTATAACTATCACATTGACAACACACATAAAAATTGATCCTGTAGTCAGAAATCTGGGAACCTATGGTAACAACAAACTGTCATGTGATCAACATGTATCCACTGCTGTAAGAAAGTCCTTTTTTCATCACACAGCGTATATCTAAAGGTATTTTGTCTAGTTCCAGTGATGTAATCATCACACTGTAGTAGTCATCTGTCATCTGGTTGATTACTGAATATAATGCCCAGTACAATATGCACCTGTCCAAACACTTGTCACAGTTGGAATGATCAAATTCTTCCTTACTAAGAAAATCAAGGGCCTAAATAACAACAACTATGGAGACCATCTCAAAGCCTTGCACCTCTTCTCAGTAACACTCAGGCTACTGAGAGATGACCTCTGTCTCTCTTATAGTGCTTCAACAGTCTCTGTCCCATCAGACCTATTACACATTCATTAGACCAATGTTGGCATAAATACTTGATCAAGGCCTCTCAATATCTTATGTAGTATAAATAGATATGGAAGGATAGGTATTTATCGCAAAGAATATTTATTCTGTGGAGCTGTCATCCACTCCACATAAAGCAAAGCACTTCTTTTACACTATTCAAATGCAATGTGGATGATTGTATGGATAACCACAAATTCACCTTCCAGTTTGGCACACTTGTTATTCATGGATGGGGCAGCATGTAAATTGACCAATATATACTTGTTCTGCCAGTCTCTGGGTTACTTGTACACAAAATATAAGGTCTAAGAACTACCATAAAAATGGAAGGCTAGACTTCTTATGATTCTCACGATCAACAGTCTATTAAGTACATATGAGCTTACAAACCTAAGGCTAAACCACCAGTCAGGACTCACAAGCTGACCTGCTCACACCACCTAAATCTCACTGGTGAGGGAGCTGAAGGGATGACAGGGTTTTTTAGGCAAGAAAGAACGGGCTGTAGGCTGTCTCCTAGGCTGACGATACCCATCTGTTACCATCAGAGAAAGAATGGTCCATTTGTGTTGAGGTCATAGAGTCATGAAACAAGGCAATGGGGAGGTGAAAAGGGGGGATTACAAAGTAAAAAGAAAGTCACTGGGAGTGGGAGCAGTGCCTTAGGTATCTACTGTACATTCCAAGTAAATATTCCTTATGCATATCTGTTATATAATATTACTTCTACATGGCATCCAAAGCACAGACTGTTATTATACATTTAATCTCTGATGTTATATGGAGATGTGGCACCCACTGCAGCACCAACATTTCACTGATTTCCTTATATGTTTACTTACAGATGTCATATATGTGAATGGTGCCAACATCTTTAGCCGTAGCTGTTGCTTAGTTACATGGCACCCATGTCAATTTCACATTGTATACCCATTATTAATATTTATTTATATCAGTATTAATGTAAATATTCTAAGATGCATGTAGTAGCAGACAGATAGTCACACATATATGCATCTTGTTAAAAATAATAGCACTGCATACTGCTACTTCTGTTTTTATACTTTCTAAAGTAACATGTCCACAGAGATATTGGAAATGGAAGACTTGCAGAAGAGTAGAAATGTGGGTGGGTTCTGGGCTGACTGGACTCTTCTGTGTTGACTGGTCCGTTCATAAAATCTACTGCATATATGAGAATGTAGGCCATTCAGCAGATCACGGAGGCAATGCAGCATAATATCTGTCACTGATAAAACATCATCAAGACGGCTGCAGGGCATAAGGAAATGAAGTAGCAAAACTATATCCTTGACTATATAATTGTGGACCATTCTGCAGTACTTTCGCAGTGACATAATTCTGTGGTCACTGGGGCCAGCTGATCCTCTCCACATCTGTAAGTGCTGAAATCAAGCCTCATACTCCCAATCCTAAGTAACAGCAAAAAGTCTTCTTCAGAACATGAGGCAACAATTAATATCTGCTGCCTAGTCATACCTCTCAACTGTACAGATTTTTGCAGAATGTCCAGATTTTGCCTCATTTTTTGGTCCATTTTTCATGACGTGATTTTCTAGCAAATCACTGGCAAATGATTAAAGATTTAAGTCAAAACATAATGACAGACATTTTAGATACACACTTCATACTCTTCAGAAAATGACTGCTAATGCAAAACCTGTTATTCTATATACTTTCTATGTTTGTAAGTCCAATATTTAAAAAGTGTCCCTATTTTCAGGCCTTTGTCCCCCCATTATTTATGGCTTTGTCCAGATTTCGTGCTCTAAGAGGTTCAGAGGTATGTGTCTAGTTCAGTGCTGCACCCATAGTAGCCATGATGGGGTGGTTTCGCTATGTTCAGATTATGTGGCACAGGCTAACAACCCATTTTTTGTATTATATATTCATATGCAGCTAGCAAGAGAAAAGATAGACAGACAGACAGATAAATATAGAGATATGTTTTCTTATAATGGTTATAATGGCTTTTTTGCTCTATGTGGTATAATGGTTGGCAAAGATGTTTTAGCTTATAGATTTTTTTTTTCAAAATCAGAGATATATATCTTGTTGCATTTATTTAACTTTGTTTACTTTTTCATGTCTATAACCTTTCCACATTAGTTGTACAGAGTGCATTCATGTATTCTAGAGTCATGCCATATGTGTTTATTAATGCTTTCACGTACTGTGTGCTTTGCAAATATACTACCTATGTGTATGACAGAAGTTGCATTATCTGTCTAACATTTCTATGGGTAAAAAGTAGGTTCATTATAGAATTACTGCAACATGGAGTGAAACCACCCTCCCCTGTGGCATGCTTGCAGAGCCTGTGCACAGTCATATACTATCTATCGCTGTGCACTACATGTCTATTGTGCTCTCATGGCAGCATTTAAGGTCATATTGTGCACTACTTGTGTCTATTCTTGTTGCTTCATCACCTACTACTTTACTTTGTGTGAATGGCCAAGACATAATCTATACAATACAAATGAAATGGAAGTCAGTCACTTTGGCAGAGAAGGCTAAAGCCCTAGCTATGACCCAAGTGGCCTAGACTCATGCAACATCTCAGGATTTTTTTGAACTGCCCATGTGTGGGGAAGGAATTGTGAGGCTATACCTCCTCACCTACCCAGGGTAATAAAGTCAAGGGATGACACAAGGGCAAAGCCAGGCCATTGCCTACATCTGAGTTCAAAACAGAAAGAATATAGGTCAGGTTGTGTAAGATGGTGGGTCTAAGGGTGTATCCAGCCTTGGGTCTGGGCAAAGTCACTTCCAGAAACACTGCCTCACATTTCTCAAACTCCAAGTGCAATGCTAGTATGTAGTAGAACAGGGCAATGACTTCACGCACTAAGCATGCCTGTACAGATAGCAAAGAGAGGCCCTCGCTTAATTACCTCCAACTGGTGCATTATAGTCACTGGTTAAAGGGAACAAGTGACCCTGGACTGACTTAAAGATAGAGATTGAGGTACCAGCACTGAAGTACATTCTTTATACAACAAGGGGAATGAATTTTCAAAAAGAAAAAGAAAAAAAAGATTTGAAAATGCAAACAACATTCATTGTACTCTTCCTTATGGTATAATTATCAGCTACCAATCAAAACTATCATAGCAAAACAACGTTTTCAAAATGATGATGATCTGGAGAAAGAAAAGAGGTACTCTTAAATCACAACTAATCACATATACATTATGGAAGCTTCCAGATATTTCAAAGACTGGAACTAGAAATGTCACCTAGAACTGAAGAATGCAGATGAAATGTAGAAAATCTTGAAAGAAGATGAAGAAGAATATTGTTCTTGAAAGGTTTAAAAAAAAGTCTGGCTTGCAATAGAAGGGAAAAACTTGCAAACTGCCTTTGCCAGTAAGGATGCTGAGCGATAAGCAATATAACATTTGCAAAAGAAATAGAAACTCATTAGCAAAGGGTAGAGAACCATCATTAAGTACATTATACCAGCAATTTCTGAAATGAACTTAGGTACAAATGGTAAATAGAATAGCATCATTTCTTAGACAGCATTAACCAGCTGAATCATATCAACAGAAGTCATCTGTGTTAGTTGATGTTGAGAAAGAATTTGTAGAGCTATGGCAAAGTTATAAATTCTTAAGACTTGTTTCATTAAAAATTTAACACTATATTCTATGCATGTGAGAACACATACAGATGTCAGATTTCAATTCTATATCGATATTAATCAGTTATCAGACAAGATCAAAAGTTAAGTGTTAATAAATCATAAGGTTGTGAAGAAAATATGGAGAGTGACTAAACAGCTTTAAAAGACTGTTCAGTGGGACTTCTGTAAATGTTATGTGTTAACAATACACAACATACAACATCTACAGACAAATCTATATATACAGCAAAAGAGACAGACTCCAAAGGAGAATCTGCAGAACCATCAGAATGGAATGCTGCACTGCACTTGTGAACTAATGATAACATGGTTCTGGAAACATTATTAAATGAGCTGATGATGACATGGTTCTGGAGACATTATTAAATGAGCTAATGATGACATGGTTCTGGAGACATTATTAAATGAGCTAATGATGACATGGTTCTGGATACATTATTAAATGAGCTAATGATGACATGGTTCTGGAGACATTATTAAATGAGCTAATGATGACATGGTTCTGGAGACATTATTAAATGAGCTGATGATAACATGGTTCTGGAGACATTATTAAATGAGCTGATGATGACATGGTTCTGGAGACATTATTAAATGAGCTAATGATGACATGGTTCTGGAGACATTATTAAATGAGCTAATGATGACAAGGTTCTGGAGACATTATTAAATGAGCTGATGATGACATGGTTCTGGAGACATTATTAAATGAGCTGATGATGACATGGTTCTGGAGACATTATTAAATGAGCTGATGATGACATGGTTCTGGAGACATTATTAAATGAGCTAATGATGACATGGTTCTGGAGACATTATTAAATGAGCTAATGATGACATGGTTCTGGAGACATTATTAAATGAGCTAATGATGACATGGTTCTGGAGACATTATTAAATGAGCTAATGATGACATGGTTCTAGAGACATTATTAAATGAGCTGATGATGACATGGTTCTGGAGACATTATTAAATGAGCTAATGATGACATGGTTCTGGAGACATTATTAAATGAGCTGATGATGACATGGTTCTGGAGACATTATTAAATGAGCTAATGATGACATGGTTCTGGAGACATTATTAAATGAGATAATGATGACATGGTTCTGGACACATTATTAAATGAGCTGATGATGACATGGTTCTGGAGACATTATTAAATGAGCTGATGATGACATGGTTCTGGAGACATTATTAAATGAGCTGATGATGACATGGTTCTGGAGACATTATTAAATGAGCTAATGATGACATGGTTCTGGAGACATTATTAAATGAGATAATGATGACATGGTTCTGGAGACATTATTAAATGAGCTGATGATGACATGGTTCTGGAGACATTATTAAATGAGCTAAGGTATAAATGTGTAATAATTATCTCTCAGCAAGCTTCTTGCATAGACAGGTTGGCTAGCATTTCTAACAATGTTTCTATAGTTGCCCTGATGTCTCTTTCACAGGCTAAGCTATAAACTATTTGCTGGTTTTAAAGCTAGATATTGTTTTAACTGTCCTTAAAGTCTTAGCTGAGGTATTTGGTGCTGAACATAAAGAAAACCAAGTTAGAGAATCAAGTACAAGTTTTTTTTGTGCATCCCTGCTTACCCACCAAGGCACAAGAAATCAATTAAACCACCAAACATATAGTGAGCAGGTTCACACACACACACACACACACACACACACACACACACACACACACACACACACACAAATACACACATGTTATATCATTTATAGTTAGAAATTTGGAAAGCAAACACGGTACTTTTCCGTTAACGGGGCAGCAGTTAGAATACGAGGTTGAAGTGCCGTTACTTTTTTTGTAGAGTTCACCTATTTTATTCAGAATGATGCACCAAACATACAGCTGCAACTGTGTAAACATTTCAACAAGTGTAGTAAATTTGTACAAGAAGGAAAACCTTCTGTGGAGGAGGTGTAAAGCATTTACTGAAGCTGACTGCTGAAGTGTGAAAAGCTGGCTTAAGCAGCCCATCTGGGAGAAAGCCCAGATTCTGACTTCTTTCTCCTAGAAGCACCAGAGCATGTAGCATGCCCCCCCCCCCATGTATGCATCTTACTTATTCAAATTATCATATTCCATGTGTACATACAGGAGGGGAAAAAAGGTGTCTAAGTAATAGAATACAGAAAAAAATCTGAGCTTTATATACAAGCAAGATTATCAGTTAAGTCACATGTTCTGTAAAAATTTTAAAAGGACAGCAGTCATCGTCAAACATAAATGTTGCCACGAAATGTGAACACAGTCAGCCTTCCAAATCAGCACATGTTCGCAAAAGGAGCACTTCGCTATTTTTTCACGATATAATGTTAATGATGTACACCCTTTGTATGCAGTAACAGGCAATCTTTCTATAGGCGTGTGTATGACCGGCATTGACTTGGGATGAAATAAGGAACAGTCCCACAACAAAGCCAACATTAAAAGCACAAAACACCAACCACATAAGCAGCACTGACTTTGGAGGAGAAATTAGTAGTCCTATGAGAACAAAGGCAACACCAGAACACACCAATGCAATAAGCAGTACTGACATCTGACAAAATCAGTGGCACTGTGACGATGAAGACAAAACTGAAAACCAACCAAAAATGAGCAGCACTCACTTCACATTAACCAGGTATTTCCCCAGCACCCCCTTAAGGTGTTGTCACCATTTTCATTTCCTGTTTTCAGCACCTGTCCGTATGTTGAGAAAAAGACAAAGTTACAAGCAGAAAAACTGAAGCGGCACTGGGTTGACATCAACCGGGCATTCTGACTGCTGCCCCATAAACCGAAAAGTACCTCAAACAGTATAGTTTTCTTTTTGGAGGAAATGAAAGCTTTAAAGATGTAATTTATGAAGACTGAGAAGAATGGTAAATTAGTTATTATGGACACTGGCGGAAATGAAGAGATGATGGTTATGCCTTCCAGTGACAATACCTCAGTAGCCAGGTTATGGAGAAGGATATTAACATGGCATATCACCATACAGGTTTGACATTTTTTACACATATTCCATGTTGGTTAGGTGAATATTTATACATTTAAGTGTTTGATTGTAGAACATCCAAGGCAAGGTGTACTATTCAGCATTTCTAAAATATAAAAAGAAATGACTTTGATCCTCCTTTACAGAAAATCATTTCCTCTGGCTGATCTAATCCTAAACTTTTCTACTTATTTCTGGATGCTAAACTAAATAGAATAATAATAGCTACTCCACACAAATTCAAAACACATGGTACTCATTTAAAAATTAAATAACAATGTGTCAGTTTGGATGGCATGGGTGAATTTATTAAACCAATTATCAATGTAATTTCTTACATTCAGTTATTCCACTGTAAGATTGTATAAGAGCAATGAGTCAGTTTTTAACTCAAGTTTCTATATTTTCAGATGATAAATTTTTGAATTAATGTTATGTCTTTGAGAGTGTGCAATATAAATTTTTACCAGTTTGACCAAAAGTTTTATAACCACTTCAATGGTGTGATTATAGTGGTAGCAGTAATCCCAAGTTTTGCAAATCTCGCAATGAATGAATAGGAAAGGTTATTTCTTTGTACAAAAAAGAGAGATAATTTCTTTATATGTTGAATTCTTTTAAATGGGTACATTTTGCATGCAATTTGTTGACAAAGTCTTTTATTATTCTCAGCTGGATTGGGCTTCTGCAACAGTTTAATACTGGTATATCTTTTGTATCTTATATGTTCACTTTAATCTTCTTTGTTAGATGTTGTGATCAAATTTGACCAGCAGAGTAGATGCTTTGTTTTAAATGTTTTAGAAAACCAGCCATTATTAATAGTATGCATTGAAAAATAAAATAAATAAACGTGAGAATAATATTTGTGATATAAAGAATAAAGCCAGAGTCTTTTTTATAAAACTACAAAACTTTTTTATTCTTTCAGATTGTAGAGACTTTTCTGACTGAATGTGTCTGTATAAGGTGTTATGCAGGTAGCTTACATCAAAGCAGGTGTAGCTTCCTGGTATCAAACTGAATGAAATTGTCACAGAAATACAGAAATCTTTGCATTCTGAGATGCAGTACCATTCAAAATGTTGAGCAAATGGACAAAATGTGGAACACTTACTAAAAGTTTTCCAATAACTTCATCAAGGAAGCTCATAGTGCAGTTAAAATGTGCTACCTTCCACTTATAAAGAGTCTGTTTGTTAATTGAATATGATTTAGTATTATCTACTTAGATCTAAACATTCATAATAATGAATGAGTCACAGACCCTATCAGTGTTTAACTGTGAAGAACATTCTTCCTTATGAAGTACACTTCAGAGATCATCAACCTGGTGGACTTCTTTGGGAAGCTCACCAAAGCAATGCATGAGAGCAAAATAGTTCACACTGCCTATCTTGACCTGGCCAAGGCATTTGGGTACTTTTCCATTAAAGGGGCAACAGGAAAAAGGCATGGTTGATGTCAACTCTTTGGTAGTTTTAAGTTTGTGTGCGTCGTCACACTACATTTGATGTTCATCGTGTTTCACTGTTGCAGACATTACACTGGGGTTATCCTGCTGCAGGCTACCTGCAGTCGGCCTGAATTCCAAAGTACTGGTCCAACGTCGTTGCTGTTGCCTCTTCCCTGACATCAGTATGCCAGGGGTAAATAAGATGCAGTCGATGCCATTTTCTTCAGTCTTTCTTTTCGCGTGGTGCCCGAAGCAAAAGCAGTTCGCAAGTGCCGGTCGGCCGACTCCTGAGATTTTCGAAATTGAATTTCAGATCCGAAGTCTTCAATAAAGCTAAGTACCCCATTGGGGAAACTTTTTTCTTGCTCTACACTGATGTCAGAAAAAGGTAACAATTGTATTTCTTGTGGGAAGCAAATACCTCATAAGGATTTTCATTCTTACTGTACTCCTTGCCTAGGCCCTGACCATGACGTTGCTAGTTGCCAGTTTTGTGCTAGATTTAACCAACGCTCTATTAAGCATCAGTACGATTTTGCATTTCATTACTTTGGCTGAAGGTTTAACTATATAATGCCACTGGAACAGCTGATGACCGGAGTCCACAAAAAGCGCAAGGAAAAAGAAAAGGACAGGCATCCAAGGTCCAAAACCGACGAAGAAGCCTCCTCTAGGCCAGTCGCCGGTTCGCCGGTTCTCAGTGAGGCTCTTTCGCAGCCCCTGACACCCGCTACCTCAGAGCCACAGGCCACCTCTGACTCCCAAGTGGAGACAACTAAGCTTCTGGATACTCAAGGTATTGGGCCTTCGGAAACGAATCCCTCAGATGGATCTGGAGCCGCTGAGCAAGCATCGGCTTCTGAGGGTGTTTTCAGACCTACACAGCTTTATAACAAGCCAACCTCAGCATCCAAGACAAGACTAAAACAGCTTTAAAGACAAAGAAACAAGTACAGCATTCTCCTGGGCAGACTTCCATGCCTAAGAAACACATGCTCAAAATGGCCAAAGACCTAATTACTTTGATCAGGGGTTCCCATCCCCCTCCTGATAAAAGGCCTAGGCAAGACACTGAATATGATTCCTCTGATCAGGTTTCCATTTCATCTGACTCCTCTTCAGAACAGGGATACTCTCTTCCTCCCTATGAGGACTCTGATGCTGAAGAATCTATTCCTTCAGCCTCTCCTCCTGAGGATTATTCTTTTGGGGAACCCTGCACATCATGAGGGAGCATTTCCACCGGGAGAGCCAAGATTATTCAGAATCTAAGAAAAGGCTCTGAGATTTTCCTTTATTGCCTCAACACAGACCTCTTGCTATTCCACCTGTACTAGCCATTGTAGATGATGTATTTTCAGAGTCCAGTCTGTCTCCTGACTCTTTACACCCTGCACCGGTTAAGCCAGATAGGTACTACAGGGTTCCAGATTCACATAAATATCTATATAAAAACCTTGCTGCTGACCCAGAAACTATATCTCAGGGTCCCAAAGGTGTTAAGACTTCCACTGCAAAAAATCCTGTCCCCTCTGATAGGGATTCTAGAGCACTGGACAGATGGGGGAAAAAAGTTTACACCTCTTGACTGTAAGGGCTTTAAGTTGCCAGTTTCATATGCTTAAATATCAGCAATACCTAATGTCTCTGCTAAAACAGAAAATGGTGACAAACTCTGAATGTCCTGAAAACAAGGAAATGCAGGATATATTGCATGCAGCTGAATAAGTGGGAAAGCATACTTTGCAATGTGGTTTTGATTCACTAGAGGTCTCTTGCAGGGCCACTGTTAGAGGCTCTGTCATTCGAAGGCATGCTTGGTTAAAGGAACAGAATTTGCCTGATCATGTTAAAGCAAAATTATTGGATGCTCCATTACAGCATGATACTTTGTTTGGTGTTAAGGCAGAAGAGGTTCATAGGTACATAGGTAGGTACTAGGCTATTGGCCCAAGGGCCTACGTAAGCCTAGCCACCAACGTTCCCTGGCTTACGCCACCCAAGAAAGTTATTTTCCTGTGCCACTGTCAAGCAGAGACACAGAAGTGATCCCAGGGTGTATTTCCTATTTCCCATCCACTCATCAAGATTTTTCTTGAAGAGTGCTAATGAAGAACTTTGCTTGACATAGGTGGGTAGCCTGTTCCAGAGTATGGGAAGTCTCCGGGATAGGAATCTATCCCTCCAGCATATCCTGTTTATTGTGGTGACAAGGTTTAGGTCCCTAGAGCGTGTAGCTCGGAGGGATTGGGATTTCTTTAGGTGTAGCATGTCCAACAGCTCTGGGTTTGACACAGCTTTATATGTTAGGCAGAGATCACCTTGGAGTAGGCGATATGCTACGGAATGAAGCTGGAGTTTTTTGAGATGGTCAGTGTAGGGCATTTGTTTGAGTCCAGTAATCCTCTTTGTGAGGTACTTCTGTGGCCTTTCCAGCTGCTGCAGATGTCTTGTGAGGTACATATCAAAAGGGCGTTGTACTCTATAATGGGTCTAATGAGTGTCGAGTAGAGAGGAACGATGACCTCTTTTTTCCTGGATGAGAACCCTTTTATGATGAGGTTTGCCATGTAGAAGGACTTCCTGACTACTGTGGCGATGTGACTATCAAAGGAGAGACTACTGTCCACCTGGGTCCCAAGGTCTCTTATCACTCATTCGGTGTTAAGTAGATTATGTTAAAGAAAATGGAGGATAAAGTGAAATCTATGCAGACAGTAAAGGATTTCTTACAGGTTCAGCCACCCAGATTTAGCAGGAACTGGCCTTCTAAGAATTGGTCCTTTCCAGTGTCATTCAGGCCACAAAGAGGCAGATACAGACACCCTAGAGGCAGATCTCAACCCCAAGGCTCATACAGGCCTAAACAATGGGGTGCTTCTACCTCCAAAAGCGGAGAAGACAAATCACAACCATATAGGAAACAGTCCCAATGACTTCCCACTGCCAATGCCAAGCACTTATCTTTTGGGAGCACCCTTAGGGGGAAAGCTAGCACTTCTTTCACAAAATTGGCACATGATCACCCAGGACAAATGGGTACTGAATATTGTTTCTCAGGGCTACAGGTTTCACTTTCACACCCTTCCAAAGGCAAAAGGTATGCCAGACCTGCCGCACAATCAATGGGCAGAGGCACAAAAGCAAATTTAATCTCTCGTGGACATGAGGGCTATTCAGCGAGTACAACAGCAAGAGCAGTGACAAGGATTTTACTCAAGACTTTTCTTGGTATCCAGAAAGGACACAGCATGGAGACCAATACTGGACCTGTCTATTCTAAATACTTTTCTGGACGTTCCAAAATTCAAAATGTTGACACTACAGCAACTTCTGCCCATGCTGGACAAGAAGGCTTGGCTCGTAACTTTGGACCTCAAAGAGGCATACCTGCATGTCCCAATCAGACAATCTTGCAGAAGATACCTCAGATTCATAGCTGGCTCAATGCACTACCACTTCTCTGCACTGGCCTTTGGCTTATCTACTGTGCCCAGGGTCTTAACAAAATGCCTGGCACCAGTAATTGCATTTTGCAGACAAAGAGGAATTCAAATATATCCCTACTTGGACGACTGCCTTATTCAAGCAGAGAGCAAGGACATTCTATTAAAGCATCTGGCATTTGTAAAAAGATTACTAATTTGCCTAGGGTACACAGTAAACAAAAAGAAATCAAAACTAGTACCCTCTCAAGAGATAATATTCCTGGGTGCAAGCTTAAATACATCTGCCCAGATGGCTTATCTCATGCCGGACAAACAAAGGCAACTGACTTATTACTTCGAAAAGATGGCAACAAAAACCCAGTTACCTGCAAGAAAAATTCTGCAGGCTTTGGGCTTCATGGCATCCTGCATTCTGCTAATTCCATATGCAAGACTGCATGTGAGGAAGCTACAATGGTAACTAAAAAGTGTTTGGACTCAACATTGCCACAGCCTGGAAACATTAATTACCCTCATTCCCTGCCTGCAACTGGAGTTTCGATGGTGGGCACTGGCCTGTCACCACAACAAGGAACAGTCATTCACTTTACCCACAGCCAGGCAGACACTAACAACAGATGCATCGGATTATGCCTGGGGGGCACACATAGCAGGAAAATGTATTCAGGGCACGTGACCCGCAAGCCAAATGCATCTTCATATCAATCAAAAAGAGATGCTAGCTGTACAGAATGCCCTGACAGCCTTCAAGGATCTACTCCATCCAGGACAACTTTTGCTAAAGATGGACAATACTACAGTTATGTGGTACATAAACAAGCAAGGGGCACACATTCCTACCCCCTCTGCAGGCAAGCCATGACTTTGTGGAACACAGCATTGACTTACCAAGTGCATCTGCAAACACAATTCCTGCCAGGAAAGATAAATACTCTGGCAGACGAACTAAGCAGAAACCTCATGGACCCTCATGAGTGGAAACTAGATCCACAAGTCTTCACCATGATAACAAGGAAATGGGGATGCCCAGACATAGATCTATTTGCCTCCCCTCACAACTGCCAACTACAGAGATTCTGCACAAGGACTTATCACAAACAAGCATGGAAGTTGGATGCTCTGTCATTCAGCTAGAAAACCCTTACAGTATATGCCTTTCCTCCACTGCCTCTCCTCCCCAAGGTACTCCTAAAGGTCAGACAAGAGAAGTCAAAAATGATACTGATTGCCTCAGACTGGCCACTCCAGCACTGGTACCCAATCTTAAAGAGCTTGCCTCAAGGCCGAGCCTGGACTTTACCTCAAATTCCTCATCTTCTGACCCAACAGCCAACTCAGAACCTTAAATCTGGCTGCATGGCGAATAATATAACTACTCAGAACACACCTCTCTCTAAAGCAGTTATGGATGTTATTTTGGATGCCAGGAGGCCCAGCACCAGAAAATCTTATGCAGAAAAATAGAAGAGATTCTGTGCTTGGAACCATGCACAAGGAATTGACCCGCTTGTTCCAAATATTCCTCAGATTTTACAATACTTAACTGAGATGCTGGACAAAGGCCTATCCTTCTCATCAATTAAGATCCATGCCTCTGCCATTTCAGCTCATTACAATACAGAACCAACTATTTTTTCACATCCACTGCTAAGACAGTACCTCAGAGGGGCCAAAAACATAAGACCCCCAAGGAGAGCACCGATACCTACATGGGACCTCAATTTTGTCTTGGAAAAGCTCACATTGCCTCCTTTTGAGCCAGCCAATACAGCTGCGGTAAAATTCTTATCATGGAAAACAGCTCTGCTCCTAGCAATAACTTCAGCAAGAAGAGTCTCAGAGTTACAGGCATTAATGGCTGTGGAACCTTTTATCATTTTCCATCCGGACAGGGTTTCTCTAAGGACAAACCCAACATTTATGCCAAAGGTGGTATCCAGTGTGGCTCTTAATCAAACCATTCATTTGCCTATTTTTTATCCAAATCCCCAGAATAAAGGGGAGAGACTTCTGCATTCTTTGGACATACACAGACAGCTACACTTCTACTTGGACAAAACTAAAGCTTCCAGAAAGACTGAGCAACTTTTAGTGGCATATGCTGAAGGATCACAAGGAAAGGCTATCTCAAAGCAGACTATTTTAAAATGGATAGGACACTGCATTCGTTTCTGCTATGCAAACATGGCAAATCAGTGCCTAAGGGCATTAGGCCACATTCGACCAGGGCAGCAGCCACCTCAGCAGCCTTCCTCAGAGCAGTACCAACCAAGGATATTTTGTAGGCTGCAACTTGGACTTCAGTGCACACTTTTACCAAGCACTACCACTTACATCTTTACTCTAAATCCAGACCCAGCTGCCCAACCTCAGCTTTGGGATTCAACCCAAGTGTAATGACTGCAACAGTGAAACACGATGAACATAGTACAGTTGTGTACCTAACATAAATGTAGATGTTCAAGTGTATTCACTGTTGCAGTCCAGGTTACCTTCCCACCACCCCCTTTCTTTGCTGGGACTTATCTGTGCTTCTGTATTCTATACAACCTATGTGGTGTATTTGCTTGTAGATGAAGGTATGGTTTATTTTAGTGCATAAATTTTATAAGCAATGGTTTTAGCCTACCCTTTAGTCAGAGACTTGGGGACACACATAGGCAATAATCTAGCCTTTGACCATTACATGTCTATAGTAATGAGAAAATCATTCTATGTTATGCAACTTGTAAATAAAGGTATGGCAGTTAGGTCAATAGAAGATTGTTCTACTGTATTTGGCATTCGTCAGACCTGCCATTGAGTACAGTGTCCCCTTTGGTATGTACGTAACCAGTGACATCCATCTTTGGAACATCAACAGATGTTCTTCACTAAAAGAATTCAGGGCATAAGTAACATGTCCTATGTGGACTGCCTCAAGGCCCTATCCCTGTATTCTGTCTCCTACAGTTGTTTGAGGAGAGAGCTATACCTGGCATACAGAACATTGTTATACACCACTCTGATGAACCTCCTAAATATCCACAAAACAAACAGCACCAGAAATTACCCATTCTAAATACTTAAACTTTGCCTGTGATATAAACAGGACATGCCAAAGAGACAGGTGTGTATCCCAGAGACTACCCCTTCTCTGGAACAGACTCCCCACCCATGTGAAGCAGAGTTCATCCCTAACTCAATTCAAGTGTAACCTGGACAATTGGATGGGGAACAGGAAATTCATCCCTGGTTTGACACCTATGTCTCTAGTGGACACAGACAACCTGTAAATGGTTCATCTCCCAGGCCTCTGCTTGTTAATGATTCATCTCCCAAGCCCCTGCTTACACTTATCAAGGATATCAGAACTTGTCATATGTTTGGGATGCATGGCTAGGTTTAAAAATGTCCTTGTGCTTGTTAGCCTAGTAAACACCTACGAACATCATTATATCACAATTAGTAAAGGCTGTTTTTGTTGCAAGCAAATGCCTCAGTCATTCATATTAAACACATATGCATACAAACATAAATGATTGCTTCTGTCCACACCTAAAGAATCTGCTACACTGTAGGCATCACCAATACTCCCTTAGGAACACTGACATTGACAACAGCTAGAAAATCAATGGCAAGTTAGCACTCGGGTACCAGAACATGATTCCTCAGGAAATTAGATCATGTATTACTTTACAGTCTCTGAAAAATCAAATCAATATTGCTGTTTTGATACAACAAGCTAAACCCTGTCCTTTACAATATAGCTTGACCTTCTCTTCTTCTTAACATATTCTGAGGATTATTAATTCCTTCTTCCCTAATTCATTCTACATATCACATGTTCTCTTGTATACCTTGAATCATTAACCATTGTCCTTATTCTTCATCTCTTTTCTTCTACCTCACCGACCCATATTTTTACCCTGGTATTCCTAAATATTTTGTTTCCCTGAGATCATCTTGGAACAAGTCTTAAAATCCTTGTCAAAGACTCAGAATAATACATGTCAGACTGCATTCGTATTAGTCCCAAGTATGCATTATCTGAGTCTCATATTATTATTTTTTTTTTAATTGCAATTTTTATTCTCTTTGTGCTTCAAGTACAGCCAGGTTAAAATATGCAGAAGTAGAGTACAATAAAGGTGGGGTGGATGGCATAATGGTTAAGGTGTTTACCTTACAAATCCAAGGTGCATGGTTTGATTCTCACATGGGGTAACTGGCTAGGCTTAAAATAGCCCACAAAGGCAGTTAGCCTAGTACTAATCTATGAATCTATACTGGTTGCACACACAAAGAGATTTAACATAGAAATAAAAAACTATTTACACCATTACCTAAAGTACAAAAAAGAACTATCTACAACAGTTCTACTTAAATAAGATCAGAAAAACAATAGAAAGGAAAAGATGGAGGGAGGGACTACTGTGTTAAGTCTTTCTACATTCATAGTAAAATGAGAAGCAAAAATCCATGACTCTAGTACAGGTTGGGGCGCATAGGACATTTCTCTAATCTAATTAGCATAAAGTATGATTCAGTAATATGACCTATCTCATTGTCAAGTATGTAAGAAAAGTTCAAACAGTGACATCCAGAGTTTCTGGTAATAAACTGGTTTCTTTGGGTTTGTTATGTATGTGGCCATACTTCTAAAACCACTCCAAGTAAGTTTAGTGCGATCTATCCAATTTTTTTTTATATAAAGTTTGATTAATGAACAGATGGCAATTAATATATGTAGTTCCATTTGGGAAAGTTTATGATGTGAAGAATTGCCACCTCCCAAGATAGTGTTGATTCATGGTAACCCATCTTATCTAGCTGTACCTTCAGAGATCCCCATAGGTTCTGTGAGTATTTATAAAACCATAAAACATGCAAAAGGTCTACTTGGGGGAATGAACAACATGAACATGAAGGAAACATTTTGGGGTCAAACTTGTTCAGAATTGTAGGGGTGAAGTACGCATTATTATTAATCATTAATTGTGTGTAGATCATTTTTTTAAATTGAGAGAGGTTAATAGTAAGATTGATTGCCTTCAATTTCTGATTGTTTGCTAAGGTACTACCCCTAGAGTCCCAGTAGTTTCCATAGAGTAAAGAATTATCATATTTGATCACACTTATAAGTTTATATGTTTTGGAAAGTGCTTTTTCCTTGTTTGATAACACTTCAAGAATATCTAGCAATCTATTTACACCTGATGCATTAATGGGTGTGCCATTCATTATTGGTGCAATTGTCTCCCTGATCTGTTTTAGAATCATGAAGTATGAATGTCTCATATTAAAATGTTTAACATCAGTCTGATCACAGGGTTTCTATCTGATGGCCAGAGAACAGTCACTGTGATGTCCCTGCACAAGTTTTAGCCCAATGCAGATCCAGGCAATTATAGACCCATCAGCTTCATCAGCTGTGTATGTAAAGCCATGGAGTGTATCATAGCAGAACTCATTTATACAGACACAGACAACTTAAATTATCTAGATCCCAATCAATTTGGCTCTGTTAAGGGCAGCTACTGTCTCCTGAACCTAGTAAGCTTCTTTGAAAAGGTTACAGAGACTGTAAACAGTGGTTACTCAATGCACACTGCTTATCTCGATCTGGCTAAGGCTTTCGACACTATCCCCCATGCTGGTGCTGTTAAGAAATTAAATTTAATATAAATCCTCTGTGTTAACTGGATTGCAAACTTGCTATCTGACTGATCCGTCATTTGTGAAAGATGCTGGTACTATCTCTGAACATAAAATTCTAACTAGAGGGATACCATAACAATCAGTGCTGGACTCTTTTCTCTTTGACAATTAGCTTGCAGAAATCCAATATCCCAAAAGTGTGGGTGATCAAGTTTGCTGATGACTGCAAGCTGGGCACTGTTATTTCCTCATCCACTAATATTAAATTGCAAGATAACCATTCTGAGTTGACCTGGCAACACACATTTTATTAGTGTTTTGTAGCATTAGCATAACTCTGTCAGCATCACTCTTAGACTCTGAATACCTCAGACAAGAAATTACATGTTGAATTTCATAGTCCTGAAAATAAAACTCTTGACTGGCAAAGTGTGGACTACTATTTGATATTAGGATGCCAGGGATTCCATGCTATGCAAGAGCACAATGACTGATTCTGAAGAGGCATCCATTTTGCTGATAACTGATGGACATCTTGAATAAAAAATTGAAATTCAGACTTATTTGAATGCTTAAACCTATGTACTGATGCAAACAGTAGAAAATAAACCAGCAGTAAAAATATGAAGAAAGGACATTAAGAAGCAAGACTAAACACTAGAGGTCAACATCACATCTCACAAGCAAGACCAAAAATGTAAGGCCTGAAGGATCATTTAAATCTGATGTGTATCAAGGACATTCTCACCCATCATGATAAGAGTAGTCTAAGGTACTGCCCAAAAATGCAAGACATCATTCACCAGAGAATGTATGATGAACCTGTGGATCCTCAAGTAGCACAAAGGATGAAGAGCACAGAATTCAAGCAGGTTGGTACCAGGACAATCGTTCTTAAGGTAAGAGGACCAACACCATGAAGGATAAGATAATCTGAACCAGAACTGTATAACTCATACCTGACCACATCTGCAGCCAATGCAGACTTCACATAATAAGTACAAAGTGATGGCACTTTGAAATCCATTCATCCATGGCACTTAAAAATGTTTCTCAATAATTGAGTTAAAAGAATATCTTTGTTTGGAAGCATCTTTTATTGACAGAGTTGCTTGTTGATCAGATTTATTTTTCAGTTTCTCAGTTTTGTGCTTGTTTCATCTCATGGTTTAAATTTTGTGCTCCAAAATGTTATAAGTTGTCTAGTAGGAAATGTTGATGGTTCTGGCAGTTTTTCTTTTTTAATGATCATCAGTACTGGTTTCTCAAACTGAAGTATATGCCTTTGAGTTGTTTGCTTGGGGCACTTTTGTCTCTTCTGAGTAAAAGTTAGATCTTCAGTTTCACTGCATCATTAATTGACATTATGTAATACTGGGCTCAGAATCTGCAACAAAAGATTTCATTGAGTTCATGAGTTGGTTTATCCAGTGCCAGACTTAAGGATCATCAAAGAACACCATCACCTCTAAGTTATAAGTAAATTGTCTTCCCCTCCAAAAAGATCTAATCTATATAGAAATCCTTGGCTTCTTTAGTTTATCTTCCATTTAGAAACTTCTTGTTCTATAACCTAGAAACTGCTTGAGATATAAATTGGCCCCTTTTCACTTTTTTGTATAACAAACATGTCTCAGATAATAAATTTCTTAAATTTCTGCTTTTTTGTGACAGAATTTCAACTGTAATTTGGAGCACATTGTCAATGAATATCATATGTGCCAAACAGAATTTATCTTCTTAGTTTGTAAGGGACACTGAAGACAATGAAGACTTTCATTCTATTAATATAAGACTAGACTTTCAGTCGATCAATATAAGAAAACTTTTGAGTGGATGGGACAAATGCCTTGTATAAGTCAACTAATATTCTTGGGTCTCCGGCCAGCAAGGTCTTAGTCCAACCACTTTTGAAACTATGTTTCTTATGTTTTGAACATGTTCTTTGACTAACACATTTGCTGTTATTATTAATAATGGTCCCTAATGTTAGCCACTTTTTCAAAAACGTGGTTATTTAAAATGACTGTACTACTAAAATTCCATCTCTGTAAGATCATATACATAGACTCTGAATATTGAAATGTACCTCTGCATTACTTTTCCAATCATTGACTTTATGTATGTAGTCCTTTAACTTTTTCGTATCCAAATTTGATGCCACATAGTCCCAATTTTATAATCATCAGTATGTTTAGGTATCCAAGAGGAAAATGTATTTATGGAAGAAAACAAACAACCAAACAAAGTGAACAGAAATGCACCCAGCACAATCTTTGAAGTGCACCCAGAGAATTCTTCTTTTTTACCTAACATGTTCCCAAGTATGGCACCCTTCCTCTCCTGATGGGAAGCCATTCTATAACACTGTAGCTAATATACAGGCTAGTGTCTACCATTTCCCAGGCAGTAGTATTTCTTTATTTAGATTAGTATCCAGTGCTTTAGCCAGATCTAAATGTACTGCAAGGTTTGTAAATCTGAGCTACTTTTGCCCAGATTACTACTTTATATAATTCAGTTAGGTTAGTGTAGTAGAGTATCCATTGAAGAAATCATGCTGTGTGATGTCAAATGCTTTATTTTATACTTTGTGCTTTTTTAAAATTTATATTAAACATTTTAAAACACTTATAAATGACTGATGTCAGCTAATAGAACTATAATTCAGAATTAAATTACTGCCACCACCTTTATGAACTGGTACCACTACTGATTCATCCAATCAGCTGGCACATAGTCTGTATGTAAGAAACATTGAAAATACTATGAAATGTGATTGATAACCCATCACTGTTTGATATATTAAGCTCTTTTTCTTCTCCTTGTCTAGGCTATATAATTTGCAGATCTATGTATGTACACTAAATATGTTTAGAAATTACCTTTGTGTCTATAAGAAGTGACCCATTACTGACTGATGGAAAATAAAAATGATATATTTCTGGTGTTAATTTAAATCACATACCAAAGCATCATTTACGTGAAATACCAACAGATTGTCCCTTGTTATGCCAATATATTTTCATACCTTGCCATTAATATTTTAATAGTACCCTTAACCCTTCTGGTGATTGTGCTTAATTTTTTTGTAAGACTCGATTGCAGAATACAGAAACAGGGGAGACACTCTAGATACACCAAATCTGTTTAGCAACAATGTCACAACTGAAAAATACAACAGAACCACTTGCATTTCATGTGTACTCCGGCCTTTGGATATTACTTACTGTGATATTGCGTTATACATTGCAGTAATATTTGGAAATAACTGTGCAGATATGGTTTGGGTATGTCTGATTATTTTTTTATATTTGCCATTTCATGTGATTATTATTATTATTATTATTATTATTATTATTATTATTATTATGTTGATTTTTATGTATTTTTTACAACTGAATAATTAAAATTGTCCCTTAAGGACTCATTTCATCTACAAGTTAGATCATAGGGCAAGGCGATATGGTAGGTAGGATAAAAACACAGAGGTCATAGAGAAAGCTCAGACAAGCAGGATTTGTACAACTTCATAGTGACTGTGTCTGGAGTTCGTGGACCTGTAAGGCTGAGAGCTTCCTATGAAGCCACTCTGCCACGAGTACACTAAGGCTGGTATTATAGAATGCATTTATATGGAAGAACGATTTGAACAGCATGATATTTTTTCTCATGAAAAGTATAGCATGCATATAGCAGAATCATGGTAGAGGCACTACCTGAGCTGTAGTGCTAGATGGAGTCTGATCTGGGTAGTAAATAATGGAATAAGAGTAAAGTTAAATAATGGAAACTATGGGGATTCTGTAGCCCTGTACTCAGCAAAGAAAGAAAATAATATTGATATGCCAGAAATACATCATTCATTAGTCTCTGTGTTTCCTATGACTTAGTAGTCAGTCTAACAAAGTTATGAACAAATGTGAAGTCTAGAATCTGGAAGCTACAAATGTCTTCAGAATGTATATATAACTTGTGATGATGTTGCAGTAACACAAATTCTATAGTTTTACAAGATTGATGAATAGTTCACATAGTTCATTCAGAATGACAAAGTGCCAAATGTTGCTACTCATACCATTTTGCAGACATGCCAAGAAAAAATTCAATGACAGTGCTGAAAGACAGAAAAACATTTTTTTACCTCTTCTCAACATTCTTGTTCAGTGACTCTTTTCTGTGATATCTGCGAGTATGTTATATTGTTGTACAATAAACTATTTATTTTATATACTTATGTACTAACGGCACACTTGTTGGCACTGCTGCCTCATAATGCTTATTTCACTGATGGAGGTCTTGGAGGGGCGCCTTTTGTGTAGAGTCTGCATGTCCTTGTTCTGACCATGTAGGTTTTGGGCAGTTGCTCTGCTTTCTCAGAGATGTACCATAAGAGAACTGGCAATGTAGCAGTCCCCCAAATCATTTATAGATGCATTGGCTGTGTGTGTGTGTGTGTGTGTGTGTGTGTGTGTGTGTGTGTGTGTGTGTGTGTCTGTGTGTGTAGGCGAGAGAGATAATGTGATCGATCGAGCAGTGACAGCAGCAGTTAAGAGGTTTGCATACCTATTGACTCTTAGCTCAAGAAATCTGGATGAAGCCTAAAGTAAATGGAGACACACAGGCTCAAAAATAGGAGCAGATTTTAAATATGGCTTTTAAAAAATGACAAAGCTGCTTGAGTAACTGGATTTGTCTTAGCATGCATTTTCTGAAGGAAATAAAGTCTGAAACTCAAATATATGTCATTATTTAGTGACTCCAGTCCCAAATGACTGTAAACAAACCACACAAAATAGCGGTAAGGGACCAAAAAATGAAGTAAATTGCCTGATATTTTTGAAGAAGTTATTTTTTTATGTAAAATGCTTCCTCCAACACCATTTACATATACTACAGCATGTTTGAAACATTAGGCGAAGGAACAATTTTACATCACAAGTATATAAAAAATAATATAGTAATCAAAAATAAATAAGTAAAACACAAACATTTTTATACAGCCCATTCTCTAAGTACAATAATGCCTTTCCAAAGGTGTAGAGGCCCAATGATGCATTATTTACACTAACTCAAACCCTTTTGGGCATTATTGCTTGCTTAAATGAAGTTTTTCAGTGCTTTGAAGATGGCTGAGAAATGTAACAATATATAACAGTATGCTGTCATTGGATCAGAACCATAGTTCTTTACTGTCAAATACATACAGTTAGCTCAAACCTAAGATTATTGCTGTATGCAGCTTCTGTGGAATTTGCTCAAAAGTGTAATACATAATGAACAATGATAAGTCTTCCCTAATCACCTCCTACTGAAATGCAACGATTCCTTATATTCCTACTTCACTGCTCTTCAGAGATCTGAACTTGATCTGGTATTTCATTTTTCTTTTCTGAATGACATAGTTTGCTATCATTACATGGAAACTTTTCTCATGAGAAATATCTTAAGCAGAGTGCTTCTAAGGTCTAGCAGACTTGAGATGCATTGCATTATACCAATAAGCAAATAAATAAGTAGTCTGTATTTAATGTGAAGAAACTTCCAGTAGAATGTGTACATTTCTTCTAAAGCTTTGACATCTCAAGATGCAGATCAAACAAGGTGGTAGCTAACAAGTATCTTTCCTTGACACCCTTGTTTGTTTATTGTAAATATAAGACTTCTCAGTTTCTGTAAACTCAAACATTAGCTTGAAGGTTCATGTAGACAAGCTCCAAACGAAGAAAAGGCTGTCTTTCATCTCATGTCTTTCTAAGTTTACTATTAGATTTGATTTCTGCTATGAAATGCAAAGCACAAACCCAGAAAACTTATTTCATAATGCCATTGCGTTTGCCATTATCATGCATTTTTACATAACTGTTTATTAGAAAGTCGGGTTAGCTGGAACAAAACTCTGTAGTGTTGTGACATAAAAAGGCACTTAACTTGACAAATGGGTAATTCTTTCAGTTCCAATGTGTGAACTTTTCCAGTTGCAGAACAAGGTCAGTTGCTAGAAGCATCTCATCTCTTACACTACTGGCATGAACTATGAAGAGAAAATGAGCAAGTGGTGTGTGGGCATGTACGTGTGTGTGTGTGTGTGTGTGTGTGTGTGTGTGTGTGTGTGTGTGTGTGTGTGTGTGTGTGTGTGTGTGTGTGTGTATGTGTGCCCTCTCCTGCCTTCTAAAATACTGCCTAACAACCACAACCTTTTAAGACAAGTGAGAATAACATTTCTCTATACCAACAGAGGTCTCTGAAATAGAGCAGAAAGAAAAAAAACTTCTGTCATATTCAAAGCACGTATGCAAGTGTGTATCTTAGTTCCAAACATTATTTCATATTGTTTTAAAATTCAGCATTTTTACTGAATTCAGTATTAATAAATGTAATAGTTGTGCAGAAGGCCACTGGTAAGTGTGCATGCAGTATTGTAAATAACACATTAAATCAGAGATCTGCAAAAAGCAAAAATAAAAAAAAAAAACCATTTGAAAGGGTGTTCCACAGTGGACTATAAACAGACAAATGAAAGACAAAACCATTAACTGTACTGCTCTGTATCCAGTTATAGGATGTAGGACAAGTGCATATGTGCTAGTAGGTTGTGACATACCTATTATAGGTTCATAGGTTTATACTAGGCTATCTGCACTAAGGCATTTATAAGCCTAGCCCAAAGTTTTGTGGCTTACGCCACCCCTTATATGAAAAAATACTGTGCCCATTAGTTTGTTGTGCCTCTGTCCAGCAGTGACACAGAGATGATTCCCGGGGTAAACCTATGATCTCCCATCCACAGGTCAAGATTTCTCTTGAACAGAGCCAGTGAGGTGCTCTGCCTCACATGGACCGGGATTTTATTCCACAGCATAGGGAGTCTCTGAGTGATAAATCTATCCCTCCAGCACGTCCTATTTATATCCGTGCTAAGGTTTAAGTCGCTTGCTCTAGTGGTTTTGGTGGATTTGGATTTTTTGAGGTGGAGCATGTCCATTAATTCCGGGTTGGACATGGCCTTGTATGTCAGGCACATGTCACCTCTGAGCAGACAGTATGCGACTGAATAGAGCTGGAGTTTCTTCAATCTGGCAGCATATGACAGATTTTGGAGTCCCTTTATCCTTTTGGTGAGGAACTTTTGGGGTCTCTCCAATTGCTGCAGATGTCGGGTGAGATACATCCCGAATGGGGCATTGTACTCGATCATTGGTCTGATAAGTGAAGAGTACAGGGGAACAATGACCTCACTAGATCTGGATGTGAATCCCTTCATGATCAGGTGGGCAATGTAGAAGGTCTTTCTAACCACTTTAGCAATGTGAGTGTCAAAAGAAAGGCCACTGTCAACCTGGGTCCCCAGGTCCCTGATAACCTCTTCTGTGCTTAGTGGATTGCCACCTATATGGTAGCTTGGGGTTACCTTGTTTTTCCCGAAGGGTATGACTATACATTTTTTGGCATTTAACTTCAGGCCATGGCTCTGGCACCAGCTATCTGTTTCCGTGAGTCCCTTCTGAAGGATATCCATGTCCGATGCACTTTCCACTATGGCGCCCAGTTTGCAGTCATCTGCAAACTTTGTCAGCCAAAGTCCTCCCATGTTGGGCTGCACTTCTGAGAAGTAGATGCCGAACAATAGGGGGCCAAGGACCGAGCCCTGTGGGACACCACTTGTGACTGGCTTGGAGTCTGACATAGCGCCAGCAACTCTAACCCTGTGGGTTCTGTCCTTAAGCCAGTTTGCAACCCATCTTGTGACATATGGGTTTACATTTAAGCTGGTAAGTTTTTCTACAATACCCGAGTGGGGTATTGTGTCGAAAGCCTTTGCAAAGTCAAGGTAGGCTGTATGGACTGCCTTTCCCTCATCAATGGCCTTGGTGACTGTTTTGAAGAAGTTGACCAAGTTCAAAAGGCATGATCTGCCCTTGATGAAGCCAAACTGGGTCGGGTCCAATGTCTGCAAGTCCCCTATATCTTTGTTTATGAGCTCCATTATGATCCTCTCCATAGCTTTGCAGACTACACTTGTTAAGCTTATGGGGCGGTAATTACCAGGGTCCATAGAGGCACCGCCTTTGTGGAGTGGGACCACAGTTGCCGTACGCCACTCCTTGGGCATGTATCCTGTGGTAAGGCTGAGATTAAACAGCTGCCTTATGTGCAGGTTTAATTCCTCATTTAGCTCGTGTAGCACACAGCCGGGGACACCATCCGGTCCCATTGATGCTGTGTTTTTTGCTTTAGAGCGCAGCTTTCACCTGCGCATTTGAGATGTCTGGGAGGCTACACTCCGCTGGGATAGTTATCTCTCCATTAGGGGGGGAGAGGGGGGTGAAGTTTGCACTGAACCTGTCTGCCAGTATGTTGGCAATGTCTGTGGGTTCATTGATTTTTGTATCATTTTGGACTAATTCTGAGCATATCTGGGAGTTTCCACCCAGGTTCCTAACATAGCTGAAAAAGGCCTTATGATTGTCCTTTGAATCCATGGCAATTTTTCTCTCAAAATTGGCCTTAGTTGATTTTATGAGTGCTCGTATTTTTTTACTAATAACGATCAGGGGTGACTTCCCTTTTATGGATTTTGTTCTATCATGTAATAGCTTTCTCCTCTTATTGTAAAGTTTGTTAATGGCTGGGGTCCACCAGACTGGACGTTTGCCCTTTGTGGAAAGAGTCTTGGTTTTATTTGGGATTGCCTGATCCATGCAGTGCTGGAGGTGTTCATAGAAGGCATTTGTAAGGGCTTCCGCAGCTTGGGTTGTGGTTTCCACTGGCTCAGGGGCCTTGAAGGATACCACACCAGTCTTGAGTAGTGTGAAGTTTGCTTTAGAGAAGTTCTTCACTGTGGTCTTTTTTGTTTGGGGTGGGGGCGGGATGTGGATTTCCAGTGAGATTAGTTTATGATCAGATCTCACCAATGAGGGATATACTTCCGGTGTGGAGCATTTTGTCACCATGTTTGTGATAATGAGATCTAGTATATTTTCTCCTCTCGTGGGAACAGTGACTAGCTGTTCCATGGCATTTGAATTTATGAACTCCAGGAACCATTGTGCTAGAAAGTTAGGGCTTGAGTAATGTTCCCAGTCTATATTCGGGTAGTTGAAGTCACCCAATATTCATTGCTACTTGTTTGATAAAGCAATTGCTTGACCTACCACTAGCCCGATCTCATATTTTCACATAGCCATCCCAATAATCGACCCTATAAAAATATATAGCCTCACCAGAACCTAAACTCTAACCTAAAACTCCTAAGCAGGTTTCAACCCGAGTTCTCACTTCATTATCCTAATCCTATACTCCCTCTCCTTAACCCTAAAATTCCTGATCGCTCCCTAAACCTAAAACTCCAAACTCTGCCTTAAATCTAAATTCCCTGATATCTCTCTCTCACCCTAGAAGTTCCATTCCATTCCCAAAACCTAAAATTCCCTTCTTGCTTCCTAATCTTAAAATTTCCTTCTCACTTCCAAACCAATAATACTCCTCCCAGTCCCTAAACCTAAAACCCCACTCCCACTCCCTGAGCCTAAGATCTCTCTCCCATTCCCTTCTCACAACTGCTTGGCTGAACTCATATTCATGTTTGACCATGAGCAGCTACCAACAGAAACTACACATTTCTTGATTCCCTGGCTTTAAGATAGTGTTTTCTGAGCACTTGGGATTTGAGCACCTGCAGAGCTCCCCCAGATATAGCCAATGTCATTTCACAACATTAAAAATAACATTCCATCCATTCAAATATAACAAATTCACGGACAAAACAAGACAGTAAACATTACATATTAAATTAAAAGCTAAAAAGATTAAAAATAGAGCAGGCTTAACTGAAAGCATACTGCTTATAAAAGTGCTTCTGGAAGAAATGGTGTACCATAATTAGGCCACGATGAAATTAGAGATTACAGTATAATTGCATGCAGTCTTAGGAGGTCATTTCATATGCTGCACAGATAAGCACACAGGGATAAGTGTAAATATAAAAGAAAAGAAACAAGTATATAGGAATAAAAAATCTCTGGAAATGAGCACAACATTTCCCATTGCAGACTATTTGCAGTTTGTGCAACTTTTGAAATTTCTACTTATTCACTGGTACAAAACAGCTCCAGCAAAGACTGGAATATTCACATATATGGTATATCAAAATGGTCTCAAACTAAACAAAGGAAGTGCAGCTTAGTAGGATTTGCCAGAAAGGTTTTTACCATTCCATATGTTATAAGTTGTACTCCTCTTCAGACAAATACCAAGGCATGCATGTGGACAATATTTTCTCATTCTGTCATCGTGTTTCCACCACAGTCAACAACTCCATCTAGCTGGACCAGTTAATTTCCAAGGAAATATCTTCAAGAGCCAAAGAAGTCATCTTAGCACTGTACATTTCCCTTATAAGACCGATCATTGAATACGATTTCCCCTTTTGGTATGAGCAAATCCAAGCATATCACCCAATTGGAAAGGCCTCAACGATTTCTAACCAAGAAAATTAAAGATATTAAATCAATCAACTACCCCAAAAGATTAGCATGACAGTCCTTATAGCCAATAGCTTAGAAGATGCTGTGAGGTGATGTGTGTCTTGCTATTTGAGTCATGTAATACCCCTATTTGACGTCCTACTTTTTCACAAAACCAGTGGCTCTACAAACACTTACACTAAGGACTTAAATCTATACCAACAAGTAAACAAGACTTGCTGGAGAGAGAAGTTACTAACAAGAAATATCCCTAGTCAAAACAGTAAGTGACCATTACAGAGCAAGCAAAGTATTACTTTAGCTACCTTTAAAAGATAATCTTGACGACTGGATCAGTAGACACAAATTTGCACCAGGGTTTCACGTACAGCCTGCTCAGTTTGAGTGATAAGCACTATTATTTGTTTAAAATGCATTGTTGTATATTTCGGGAAGTCATCTTTTTATAGCAACTACCACCCTAACAATACAACCCTAAGAGCTGACACAGTTCTGGACTTGGGAACTTAAGTGGACTGTCATCTAATTTTTGATCAACATGCCCATTGTTGTAAGAAAGTCCTTCTATAGTGTACAGCTTATAAGCAAAAGGATTATGTCTAGATCTAGAGATGTCATTGGCCCCCTTTACTCAGCCCTCATTATGCCAGTAATTGAATATAATGCCTCATTTGGTATGTTTCTGTCCAGACACATGCAATGACTGGAACACCCACAGAGGTACCTTACTAAAAGGATACAAGCCCTAAGCAGTATGTCCTATATGGACCAACTCAAAGCCCTATTACTACACTTGGTATCCTACAGACTGCTAACAGGTGACCCAATATTGACAGATTTAATACATATCAACAATTTAAATGGCATCCAAAATATTTTGACTAGGGATCTAAACCTCTTCTGCAACATCAACAGAACAGTTCGGAGGGGCAGGTATCACTCACAGATGATACCTCTGCTATGGAACAGACTCCACATTCACATTAAACAAAATTCATGCCTGTCCACATTCAAGCACAGTTTGTACCTATGGATGAGAAATAGAAAATTTACCGCAGGTCTACCCCTGTACTACTAATGGACAGGAGTTCCTAAATGCTTTATCCCATGCATGTGCCGTCTAAAATTATCTATGGTTTGATCCCAGTTATTCTCATTTGGGGTAATATATAATTATCGACCATGGGATGGATAAGGCCAGTCTCTAACCAAATGGAATAAGTTAATTCAAGCACCAAAGGGGAAATTGGCTAAGCTTAAAATGGCCTGCAAGGGCAGCTAACCTATGAACCTATGAAAAGTGTGGTAAGAACTTTAAGTTTGTCTGATTAAAGGAGTATATGGTTAGGTATTTTATTGTCCCTGTGATCGCTTGTTTAGTAAAATCCTATGTTCTCTTGTTTGGACTAAATATTATGATATACATGTATTAAATTATGCATTTATTACTACAATGGTTACCACAACTAGCATTTTTTCACTATAAGATAAAGGTTAGTTCAGCACATGGAATGGGATAAGCATGTTTGGTTTTTAATAAATAGCTAACATCAGTAGAAATATAGACCAGCTTAATAAAAACAAATTTAGTAAACATTCAAAATACTTCAAAATATAATTATGGCTGAATAATCACAGCACATATTGATTAATCCCCCTCATTCCTTTATGTTTATTACAAAACTACATCAAATATTACAAAGTGAGTGATTTATTAAATGTTGCAAACACTGATGAAGAACATGTACATTTGAATCCTTGCAGCAACAACTTTCACTTGCTGTGGATTTGTTGCAAGGCATTGAGGAATAATAATATTTAAATGCCATGAAGGCAGACTTGATTGCAAATAAATGTTTGTATATTTTGGGGCAGATTCCAAAAGAGTTACACACAGTGCAGCTCTGCTCAAAAGACAAAACATTTTCTCTCAGTTAAGTAACTTACTTTGGTGTAAGGCCCATCTATAAAAAGGCTTGCACATGGGACCAGATTCCAAAATACTTGCTCTCTGCCTGTTCTCAGTGTGATTATTAACTTACACTGAGAGCAAGTCTTTTGAAATTGGGCCCATTGTCATAGTTGCATAAAAATTACAAATCTAAGGATGATTATTTTTCCTTATGGAAACAAGTTTTTCATATTGAAGGTATAAAGGATTATTTTCATGTGATAAATTATCATATGCCTTATTACTGCTTTTTTTTTTACAAGTGCAGGCACAGAGTAGATACATTCATAGATTAAATAGTCACTGCAAAAGGGTAGACAGATGGAAAAATATATAGATGAATATCTGATATAAATGGATATTAGAAGGAAGTAACAGATTAATGCAGGTGTTGTTCATAAAACCACTTGGCAACATGTTGCCACTGCGGGTTCCTCTGAAAGTGATTTTTATTTTTTTAAGTTTTATCGAAAGATCTGGCATGCTTTACTCTTCAGCCTAAGAATATGAAAATTGTTGATTAAGTTTTACAATCAAAGACATACCCTTCATGGAAAAAATCTCACAGTGCTTAAAGAGGTTGGCTGCATTTCTGAATACCTCAGTCAGATAAAAGTGTACATATTTTGCCATAAACCATATTTTTAATGATATTTTACTGTAAGTGCTAGAGTTACCTACTGTATACAAGACATGGTTTGCATATTTGTGCAGAAGTGATGAGGAAATGTTTGTGGGTGATAAGAAGGACCATGTGTGGCACCCCATGTATATACAGTTGCCATGAAGTCATGAGCATAACTATCAATCAGTCAGGTAACACTGGAAAAGAGACACTTACATGGTGCATTAGAAGCAGTGAACTTAACAAGAGAAAGTTGTTTCAGTTTTGCTGAATCAATGCGCAAAGTAACTTGAGACTTTACAGATGATTGGAGAGTGTTTCCTAAATCAGCACTGCGACTATTACCTCAACAGCAAAGAGTGATGAATGGAAGCAGTAAGCAAGCTGATGGAATTGAGCAGTTAAGGCATTTTGCTTAAAGCAAGGAGACATATTTTGCAACTCAATGGCATAGGGGGGGGGGGATAAGCCGCGGTGATGCGGCTGCAGCATTGTCGCCTCACAGCAAGAGGTTATCCCATTTGATTCTCAGCTTGAACGCCTTCAATGTAGAGTCTGCATGTCCTCCCCGCGGTCGAGTAGCATTCGAAAAACATGCATGAATGGGCGTGCCTTCGTTGAAGGTTGAGCGTCAAGCTGGCACCTCGACACCGTAAAAATCTCCTGCTAATCATTAGCAGACCGGAGTTCCGCTGTGGCGACTCCTAACCGGTAAAATCCAAAAGAAAAACAAAAAATTGCACAGTGGGGGTGAAGAATGGGTTAGCTCTCTGGGATTTGTGAAAATTAAGATGAAAGAGTAGACGGTTTTTACAATGAATTGCTGGGTATTGGGAATTTGTATAGATTGCTGTCATCATTGACAGACAAGGCATATGGTTAAAGAGACATGATTCTAGAACAATCTGTCACACATTATGTAAAGGACCTGGTCCTGTCTCAGTTATAGCAACCTGAAAAGAGGATGATGGTGGAAGTGGAGCTGGTATATATTGATTTCCTGAAGACCATCTTGAGGTAAAAGGCTTTGTTTTTCAGCAATATAGGAATATAGAGGGAGTTCATATGTTAAGGTACAAGCTGAATTTTTTGTGGTCATGGCAATGTTTTTCCATCTGTGTTATAGTTGTTTACTGTAGCTCAGTCTGTAACTGATAGTTGACACAAACTGTAATCTTCTTTGGATTATGTGAGTGAAGAGTCAGTGACTACAGAAACTGGGAAGGATAATGACTGTTGGGGAAACTGTTGAACTGGGAGAGAAATGAGATCAAGAGTCTGACCAATGGGAAGACAAGGTATTTGTGGCCCGTTCTCTTTCCAGTATGTGATTGGAGGGAAGACTTCATACAGCCATTTGAAGGGTTTGGGGAAAATTATATAATGAAGAATGTGGACAGCAACATTTAAACAAGCCTGCATATTACATGTGACTTCTGCTAATCTTCAACTGAAATGCAGAACTATCATGATTATTGTTAATTGTACTGCAGAACTGTGCTGATTTTTGTTGATTGTACATGCAAATTTTATATGTTATAAATGCCAGTATTGTAGGAATGACATATTATGTTTCTGCATATGTTAAGCCATGAAGTCAATGTTCAAGAGGTGTAATATTGTTAAACATGCCTGTTTTTATTATTTCTATTATAGTAATCTTGAAACTATGCTGCAAATTTGACTTGTTTTACAGTTGTCTTATGATGCATTGGAGTGTTTTTACTTGTATGTTAAACTTTTATTCTTAGGCCATCTCTGAGGAGTTTATATGATCACAACAGACAGGTATTTATTTATTTATTTATTTATTTATTTATTTATTTATTTATTTGTTGTTGTTTTCTGGGGTAGATTACTAATTTGCATGGACCTTTTTCAGGTTCAGCTCAGGAGTGGTGTCTGGTTAAGTGACTTGCTCTAAGTCACACAGGTAATGGAGGCTGAGGGAATCAAACCTTGCACCACTAGCATAATAAAAGGAGTCTTATAGTTTACGAGTTTGGGTACAATCTCTGGAATTGTGCCTTTTTCTAAATGTGCAAGAGTTCAAGGTAGAAAAGTTTAGTTATTACTAAGGTGTGCCCTAGTGTTCACCCACATAGGTTTAGATGTGTAAATTTATCTTGCACCCTATATACAGTTTCCAGCAGAAATTTTGTGATTCAGGTTTATAAGCAAAGTATTGGTGAATCATAAGCCATAGTAGTCCCCATCAGCTGTGCAGAGTATCATTCAGAGTCCCATGAATGGAACAGAGGAGTGCCTGATATACATAAGCATACGAGATGCTTCTGTGCTCAGGAGTTAAAGGTTGCACTGTATAGAGTAACGGCATTGTACTCGGCAGCTGATTCAGTACAGAAGCTACATGTAAGGAATATGCTGTGCAGTACTTAGCTACCTTGTTCAGTAGCACTGTAAACCAGCAGCATGAACAGCTGTACTTCATAAGTGAACCACAGACATTAGGCATACTACTGGCAATGAGGTTATTACCACACTTTGGCAGTCAGGGCACTGGATGCTGTGTGAACTCCAGTAGGCAGAAGCTCACCAGCATCATAGCATGGCACCGGACAGGGTTGTCTGTTGTAGTGGGTTTGCCTGCACTATAGTGAGATATATTGCCAGAAAAGGATTACCTCCCATATTACAGAAGTACTGAGATTTTTACTTTTTTTTTTTTTTGGATCTGGTACGTTGCTCAGCCCTGTATGATGAGCAGTATGCTGACTGGGAGGGGGGATTACTATGCTTGTTAGCAAAGCTTCCTGGCAGAGCAACCATGTTGTACCATTAGTTACTCTGCCAGGGGTAGCAGAGACTGCACTGCTGTTGCCATAGTGAATGGTCGATGAAGGAAGGGTAGTCTTTTTAGGGTCTATGTTTGCACAATGAAGAAAAACTTAATTGAACGGCTGTACCACAAACAGTAATCCGTGAACATCACATTCATCAAAGAGTGAAATCATCATAAAAAAATCATCGAAAAGTAATAATTGGCCAACAACAAAGCAGTACTGCACTGTATAAGGTAAACTAAACAAAACCTTTTAAAATGTGCCCTTTTCCCCACTGTAGTGTGATCTCAAGAGTTGGTATATATAGTTTGGAGGGTGGCAGGTGCAGCCCTCCACCTTCATGGGCTACTTCCTTGTTGTTGGCCAACTATTATCTTTTGATGATTTTTTTATGATTATTTTACTCTTTGATGAAAGCGCCATTTGGGGATTACTGTTCATGTAATAGCCATTCAATGAAAGTTTTTCTTTGATGTGTGAACATTGACCCAGCTTTTTAGCATGGAGGTAGATGGCTGGTATGCATTGGGACAAGATATACAAGATCTTGCTCTATCACATTAATGGGTGTAGGAATCTGAAAGAGCCTTGTATGCTATTGAGTGAGGTACAAACTCATGTTCTAAAACAGAAGGGTTGTATGAACATGGCTTAAGGTGTTTATTTGGTCCACGTTTATGATTTTGATCAAGATGGAAAATGCATATATAATATTTTTATGACATAGGCTGTATTAATTAACTTTTGGACAGTAAGAGATCTATAATAGGTTATGGGAAGCATCGATATGGGACTATGTCATCAATGATGATGATAATAAAGATTTAAATTCTGGTGTCAGGTTAGGCCATGTCTTGGGGAAGTCTGATCAGCCGAGGGTGAATTAGAAGGTTTAATTTTACTTTTTTTCCCCTTTCTTGTGAGAGGGCGGCATTTTGGACACAGGCTTGACTGTGATAAAATGAACATGATTCTGGTTTGTGATAGTTATAGACTTTTTAGATATTTCTTTAATAATATATTATAGTGACTTGTTTAGATGAAATACAGCATATAAAGGTGACTTTGAGAGGATATGTTTTTTATGGTTTCATTGTAGTCTGAGGTACTGTCAGTAAATGTTTGGTCTATTAAGGTTTGGTTGCACTAGAGTTCAGTGGAAAGTCAAAAACCTAGTCTGGTTTAGTATACGTGGTATCTGCACATATTACTGTTGAGTTGGGCTTTGTGCCTAGAATGCCTGTAGAATAGTGTGCCATTTTATTATTAAAATATCTGATTAGAACAGTGGCAAGATACCATGTTAAAAACTGAAATGAAAGTTAAATGATCATTTTCATTCATTGTTTCTGTATTTGCTATTATGAGTTAATGGTGTGCCTATAGAGGGTAATATTGGGTGGAATGTGTTGAAGCACAAGTGGCAAAAGTTGATAGTTTAAAGGATCAATATTATAATGGAGTTAACTTTTCTGTATTATAGCTTCTTATTACAGGCCACAGTAAACCTTTATACCAGTTTTGCCAATGTTTTTCTCATTTTGTTATTAAAAGTCTACTTCCAAGTCTAACTGGTGAATTGAATGTAATGGTAATTATAAAGGATTATTTTATATAAGTTTGTTCCTGCTAGTTGCATTTTTGATATTGTTGTCATTTTGCCATTTCCATTCTGATCAATAATGACTATCAGCCACATTCAATAATGCCTACATGGTCCATTTACACCATGTGTGCACTGAGGCACGCACAGGGTGGCACACTTTTTTAGATTCAGTAAGTGACTCCACACACCACAAACAAGGTAAACACCAGGGTATGCTAATTACAGCATAAGCAGCTGAACTGTATGCTGTTCGACCAATCCAAGATGGAGGAGCTATTCAACAAGCTATAAAGCAACCGTGTAGACTCAGTGTTGGTTTTCCCTGTGAATTCCAAAACTTGTTGGACTACAGCTACAGAAAGGAGTCTACATAGAAAGAATGTTAGGTACTGGCGTTACTTTAATTCATGTGTATCTGCAACAGGCTGAAATCTATGCTGCTGCTGCTGCTAATAGACCAAGGCCAAGAGGGAGAAGAGTTTTCAGACCTCAGGTAACTTATCACAATTGAGATGATGTGGAAATTGTAGAGTGCTATAGGGTGGATCCAGGCACACTACAGGAACTCTGCAACCTCTGTCATCCTCAACTAAGATCCAGGACAAACCAAGGGGAACCCATGCCAGTGGAGGCAATGGTATGTGTAGCACTTAGAATTTTAGCTACAGGAACCTTTCAGGGACCATCAGGGGACATGCTGGAGGTGTCATAGGCATCAGCATCCAGGATCCTCTATCAATTCCTGACTGCTATGCTCCAACATGCCAGTGACCACATATATTTTCACACACTCATGAGGGCAGGGTCAGAAATATGCAGGAGTTCTGCCCTGTTGCACACTACCCTGAAGTACTGGATGCCATAGATTGCACATCTATAGAAAATAAGGCACCACCCAGGGAACAGGGAAGGTGCTACATAAATATAAATGGCTTTCACTCTAGTAACTGCCAAGTCATGTGTAATGTCAAGGGAATCATTTTAAATATGTGTGCTTGCAACCCAGGAAGTTACCACGAGTCACATGTGTGGCACACCTCCCAACTGTATTAGATGTTCACTAGGGGGGATATGCCACAGAGTAATTTACTGGAGGATGCAGGTATGTACTGGAACCATGGCTGATGACATCCATCAGAAATGCACACAGACCCACTGAAGAATGCCATAATGAGGCACACACGCAAACCAGAAATATCATAGAGCATGTGTTTTGGCTGCTCAAGTCAGGTTCCAGTACCTAGATACATCTGGGAGAGCTCTGCAGTACAATGCATGTACATGTTCTGAAATATTCACTGTATGTGCCATGCTACACAACATCATATTGAAAAAAACATCTTCAGCAGAAACAACAAGGGGAAGGGGCACACATCCCATCACCAATAGCAGGTGAGGAGTTGGAATCAGCAGCTGCTGTGTGTGTAGACAGACGTAAGTGTGCTCAATATGCCCTCGAACTGGCTAAGAGGCAATGCATAGCACACTTACTCACTACCTAAGGGGCTAAAACCTTCCTGCTTTGTACATACATATAATAACATTGATGCCAGGCAATGCTCACAACCTTTACCTAGCCATGTAATGGCTGTGTACTGGTAGGATCAGACAGAGTCAGCCCTGAACTAAAACTGCTGCAACTGCTGGATTTACAAGGTAACTGTTGAACCTCAACTGTATTGTGTAATAATAAGAAAGAATGGCATATCCCTGCATGTTGTTACTTGGTAGGGTAAGCAAGTAAAAGGTGGGTGATTTGTACAGAGATGACTTTAACATGTGACAGCAGAGACTTATGTGACTTATATGTGTCTATTAGGAGGCCTCAGGCATCAAAGATTCACACAGTTATACCTCTCAAAAGTACTGATCATCACCAAATGCCCATTTTATCACCATACATTTGCACTGTAAAATCAGAAAAGGAGAAGTTAGAAAGTAATGAGACACATTTCAGTTTCAAACTTCACAACCCTCACAATATCATTAGCAATACTGATGCAAAAATGTTCGATACTATCAACTGTCTAACTTTTGAAGACCAATATAAGTCAAAGGTACAATTAGTAATTCAGCATCTCAGATGCAGATATACTAAGCACTAAGTCAGCTATGCATCCTGAACATTAAACATAAATGTTATGTAACTCTGAATCCAAAAGATAGAAAACAGGGATATGGCAGTTATCATCACTTGCAAAGGGTGTTGTGTGGGAGGCAGGAAGCCTAGGCTGACACAAAAGGTACGTGATTGTGTGTAAGTAAGAAAGAGAAGCAGGCAGACATTTGGACAAAGTGACAAATGGCCAGTGAGACAAAATGAGCTTTAAGCTTCATGGCTGAACTATGTAATTGTTGTGTGTGTGTGTCTGTATTGGTCTTCCAAGTGAAACTGGTGTGTGAGTGCCTGCATGAATACAGCCAAGCTCTGTGCTAGCGCTACATCTGTAAGTCGGACAGGTGTTAACAGTGCATGGTAGAGGTAGCAGTTCATCATTGTCATACCCATGCATGAGAACTGGCTCTGCAGTGAGTTGCACTTGCACATCCATGACCACAGTCAGAAGCATTGCTGCTACCTTTGTGTGATGTCTGCTGGACAAGCTCCCTTATCTGCTCATGAGGATGCCCAGGACCATGACCCCATGGCCTGCCACATCTGGTTATGGACAGCTCAACCACTGATGGTGCAGGGGAAGTACTGCCACTATGGAAGCATGAATGGGACAGCCATGTCAGCTAACAGCACATGATGTGGCTGACCTACACTCCCAGCAGATGTTCCATCACAGACACTGCCCATTCCAACATGTAATTCATCTGATCCATTGAATCAGCAACACAGTGGAGGCAGTCATGCATGTCAGCCTGTGACACATCTACAATCCATAGCATTTCTCTGGCAGACCTATGGGAATGTGCCTGTGCCTCCATTACAGCCCTAAACATATGTTGACATGAGAAGAGACATCTGCACCAGGTGGAGAATGGACAGCAGGACTCCTCTCAGCACCCCTAGCAATGCCCCTGCATGGCACCTCACCCACACTTTGGCTACAGCCAGAGTTAACAGGCACTGAAGCCACAGTAACCACACTACTTTGATCTATTGTCTCATCATCCACCTCTCCAATATCTGAGGCCTCAATGGAATGGGTAGGCGTATGCCTATCAGCTGTGGCTGATGGAATTACAGTGGATGGCTGAATGTCAACCTCAATGTCAGCATCAACCTCTGCATCCCCTGACTGTGCCTCTGTTTGGCCATTATTATCATCTCAGTCTGCCGAATCTCTGACATCAGGTGGTAGAAGTCCCACATTTCCACTGTCAGGATCACCTGTCATAATAAGCAACAAACATAGCAAAAATTAATACCTACACTAATATAGCCCGATATATGCTAACAAACTAACAGTGGTACCACTATTACAGACAGAACAACAATACACACAACAATACACAGAACAGTCCTGACACCAAAACCACAAACTAAATATTTCTTTGAACTGCTCCTCAGTACTAACATACAAATGTCTGGCTTACCATGTGCAGATGATTGTAGGCTTGCTATGCTGGATGGTCCTGGAAGAAGCTAGGCACAATGTAAGGACAGCATCATCACAATTAACAGTAATACAGGGGGTAAAACTTTTTTCCCCTTATATGTTCATTAACTATACTTTCAACAAGAACTTGGATGACAAGTCGAATGTAAGCCATGTGTAATCAGTCAGAGTGTGCTGTCAACTGTAGCAATCTACAATCCCCCCAACCAATTTCTTATTAAACAGAGCTAATGTATTGTTGTAACTATTTTACTATACTAGAGCATTTAACAATTGAGATATATAAGCCTACCTGAAAGCTCCTTCTGGGACATACTTGCTCTCTCTAAAACAGTAGCACCAAAGTCAAAGATATGCTGTTCTGCACATTTCTGGCAGATGTCTGGATCCCTGACAATGGACAGGACCTCTTTATTTGCTGTTAGTGGTGACTCTGTAGCAGGCCCCACCCCTGGTACCCATCTGATCACAGGCCACTGCAGGTGGTTTCCGCAATGCAGATGAGAACATGTCAGTGGCCCTATGGCACACCTGATCATATGTCCTGCTGTGGCCACCTACTGCATTTACATCTGCAGCTATCTGCTTCCAAATTTGCATTCTGCCTGACATAGCTCCTCATCTCCTTTCAAGCAGAAGGGCCCCATTTTGCCTAAAAGCTTCTACAATTAAGTAATTCTCGGGATCACAGAAGGGTGATGTTTAGGGATTGAGACCCCTGGGTGCCACAGTCAGGTCTACATCACTTGAGTGAATGCTTAATTGAGCAAATTGCTATTTGTTGAACTGTATTAAGTGAAAGCTCAATTAAGCAAATGCTTGGTTAAGCTAAAAGTTTCCCAGGGGAAAAAAAAACAGCTGCACACCCACTGATCAGAACAAACAAAACAATTTAAAACTCTACAAAGTGGGGGGCATCACCCGCTACAACCCCTAATGTGGGGAGCTGTACTCCCCAACTAAATATATCAACTCCAAGATCATACTACAGTGAGGAAAAGGGCAAATACCCGATGATGGCCAACCAGGTCCATTCCCTGGGAAAAAAATTGCTTAATCAACCATTTGCTTAATTGAGCCTTTGCTTTATACAGTTCGACAAATAGCAATTTGCATAAATCAGCTTTCATTCAAATGATATAGACCCACCATAGTCCTAGGTGCCCTAAAACACAACAGAATGATAATATACACAAGTATCACATAACTAAAAATTTTCTGTTCTCAGATAAAAGAGAAAAGGTAATATTTCACTGTTACCCACTGGAGAAACATAAAACAGTCTAGATATTTGAAATATGAACAACAGTAATTGTGTGGTTGCAACATATTACATTCACACACAAGGCAAGGCTAGATGCAAAACAATGGACAGTGACAATAGCGATGTTTCCTTGTTTGTGCCAAAACATAAGTACAGTTTTGCTCCCCCACCCCAAAAGAACAGGCAAATGACATATTTTGCTAACAAAACATCAGTGAAATGCTGAAAGTGCTGTCAAATGAACTGTCCCTGAAACGTGTACAGATTTAGCATTAAACATTCCATTTTAAACTTTTGGCAATCATATATACCTGTGAAATGCCCTGACAAACATGCCCATGCCATCAGTGCACTTCTTAGTAATGCATACAGATAACAGTAGCATTTGCTAATTAATAAATATAATTAATAAATATATATAAATTTTATTTATGTATGTTAATTTATTTGCAATTTGTTAACCAGGAAAGTCCATTGCACCAGAATGAGCCCATTTTCAATGGAGGCCCAGGGAGAAAACTCC
Source organism: Protopterus annectens (assembly GCF_019279795.1). NCBI lineage: Eukaryota > Metazoa > Chordata > Ceratodontiformes > Protopteridae > Protopterus > Protopterus annectens. The sequence goes on from NC_056729.1 coordinate 313,040,651, forward strand.
ATATAGAATTGCAAAGCTAATATCAACAAAGTTAACAAGTACAATACAATATTCAAAAAACTACTAAAACACAATAATATGGAAGACGGAATAATGACATTTGAGCAACACAGTAATATAGAAGACAGAACAATAACATTTGAGTAAGGTGTTGTAACATAGTATTGAATGAAATTAAAACATAAGTATTTTGGAGTACATAAGTATAATTTTGAGTGCAGGCATTTATGCACTCTGAGTTTCATGAGGTGAGAGGAAGGAACAATTAGAGGAGGAGAGTCGAAAAGTGAAAGGTGAATAGGTTGAGTTATAAGAAAGGAAAAAAGGGAGAGGGAGTGGAAATGAAATGAAGCAATGACATTTCAACATTTGCAATAGACATCTGCAAAATGTGAGCACACCTTTTGAAGTTCAATAGTCTTCTGTGCAAATATATCCCAAAGTATTAGCCTCTTTTGTGTTCTCCACATAAATAAGTCTCCTCATTTTCAGGTTCCCTAACTGCACGTTTGCATTTTTATGGTGTAGATTTAGGGTTGTGAGCATGGTGAAGATGCAAATGAGGTGTGAACTCATAAGGGTTGTTGAATCCCAAATCTTTGGCTCTGTGTAGCAGATTTAAACACAGTGCAGGCTCTCCCTCAGTGTTTGTTGCTAATGGATTACAACTGTGAATGATTACTGGTAGGGAGAAGGAAAACACAATAACAATTCAGACTCCCCTACCTCCAGTGTGTGTCAGCCAGGTTAGACTTACAAAGTTCATAATTAATTGTATCAAGGTTTTAAATGTAAGTAATTAGCACACATTTCACAGTTTCTATTCAATAACATCCAACTCCCCCTTTATTTTTTGACAACTCTAATTATTTCCATTTAATATCTCACACATTTTAAGGACAATGATACAGAAATCCTTACAGACTGCATGTCTCAGATTACTGGTCCGATAAGACAAGAATGAGCAACAAACACAGAGAAGTAAGACAGAGCTACATTTTTGCAAGCAATAGTCAAAAATGGTTATATGATCAGTCAGTGCACTGCATCAGAAATCAATACATGTACAAATAACTGTTATGTGGTTTCTTACTAATTTGGATTATGTTGCAGTTGGTTGTTTGTGGAATTATTTCAGTTTCCTGCTGCAAAGTTGTTTGTGTGACAAAGAGGTATATGGCACCCCTACTGTGTTCTGAAGGTTCATTGGAGTGAGAGTTCAAATCCAGACCTATGTAAAAATATGTCATGTGTACTAACAAACATTTTGTAATGTTTATTTCATAAATTGCTTTTCTTCAGTTCAACTACTTTCCTTTATAATTTTGTGGGCAATTGTTTGCCCAGTTTACAGCTTTGCACAAACAAGGTAAATAAAGAAAATGAATGTCAGGTTTGGGTGTGCTTATTTCATTTGCTCGATGGTTAGCAGTGTGCAAACCCAGACTAGTGGCCCACACAGGAAGCAGACAGGACAACTGCAGACAGGGCATCTGTAAAACTGTAAAGATCAAAAAGGATACATTGTTGCAATTTTTGCTTTGCATTGTGCAATGCTGTTAAACAATGTTGTGCGGTGGTTAGCAAGGTTCCCCAACACCTGCAGCCATCAAACATCTGCAGAAATAATGCAATCACTGAAAATGGATACATTCAATTAATTCTGGTGGGCACCACGCAAACACGCTAAGCAGTGTTGCGTATCAGTTAACACAGAGAACTTAAGAATGAGTAGGAAATTATGGAACTGTCATGTAACTATTACTTAGGTAGCAGGTATAGGTGTAGGGCTGGAATACAGATGTTTTGGGTTCTATTACAGGGTATCCAACCTATTTTTACTGTTGTGACAGTGCAGTTTATAGCAATGAAGTGAAAAATATGAAAGTGTTATTTCAACATTCTTATGACAACAGGTGTAAGTGTAAGGCTGCTATAAACATGGTCCTGATTCTAATACAGGATATTCCACATATGTTTACAGTTGTTCCATTTCCCATTATATTCACTCTCACTTATAACATGTTAGATAGTGGAGCTGATATGAATTATATGTATGAGTGATAAGACACCCTTATTGTGTTTTCAGATGTATGACTGAGGGTATACTGTCTACTATATTTCTGTAAGTATTATTCTGCTATCTAGACTTGGAAGGTCTTCACAACTAAATAAGACACATACACAACTGAATCTATATACAAGAAGTTTGTCAGGTCATATACATATATGCATAAGACCTCAACCTGTCACCTGCATTTATGAATGATTCCTTACTACATGTGAGCAGCACCTCTTCCATGGCAAACATGGAAAATCACCACTGTGGAAGAACATGTTTTGTCCTTTGTATAAAGCCAAAAATAAATGTGTCAGGTTATGACATTTATGCCTCCAGTGCATATCTACAATCTTAACTCAACTAGGAGGTGCTTTCCAATTTTCAATATGTATTTCGAAGCTACAACAGCAAACACCCCTCAAACTAAAGTCAAGTATCAGATTGACCTTTAAATTTAAAATATTTCTTTCCACACTGCTTGGCACTATGCTCTCTGCTTAACATCACACAAAAGTGGGTGGCATCATTGCTTGAATTTGCATACTAACAGTAAATGTGATAACAGGTATTAGTGGGAAAGCATTAGTTGCCATTGATCTACTTTGATAGTTAGAAATGTCTGCAGTTAGAGGGGAAGCTGCCCAGTTTAAGGCACAGAGGTGCTGGTGTCCTGGTAAAGTGGCACAGCCAAAGGCTTCTGTGGGGGACTATTCTGGCTCCCAGTACAACTCTGAGGCTTGGAGTAGATTGGCTCAGGTTGTATCCAGTGCTGCTGGCATCCCACATACTGGAGAACGGTGTAGGCATCATTTTAATGACTTACAAAGGAGCAAATGGGATACCCTCTATTAGTGGTTGAATGAATTTCAAACTGCTGACATCCCACAATTGTGTAAATATGATAATAGAAGGCATCATTTTAATGACCTACAGAAGAGCAAAAGGGAAAAATCAATCAGTTGTTGAATAAACTTCAAACTGCTCACATCTTACAGCTGTGTAAGTACGATAATAGAAAGTATTTGTAATACAAAGAAAGCTAAATATAGGCAAGACTGGTATGCATAATTCTCTTCTGTTCTTTTCTGTTCTTTCCACAGGTAATGCCAAAACAGAGTTCAATAGATGGGCTCATGCTGATCGAATAGAAAGACTGAGGGAAGCAAGTGTTTTGTATGTAGCACAAGAGAAGTATTATTTTAGCTTTAAAAATTAAAGATAGATTTTTGGATGTTTTATACAGTTGTAGCAAATTGACCATACATATCCTAACTATAAAAGCAAATATGCATGGATTAGACTCTAGCACAAGCTAACTTTAGGAGTCAAGTATAAGACTGTAGTCACAGGTTGTGGGTCCAAATACCATGAGTAATAAATATACAATACTACATTTATTTAATAATATTACATTAATTTAAATGCTACTCAAGTGGCATAAATGCCCTCCTGTTAACTGTAATCTGTACAATCAGACCAAGCATATGTGCAATATATGCATATTTGAGGGATTACTTTCAGCAATCTCTAGTTGCAGTGTGTAGCTGTTATGACATATACTTAAATGTAATGTTTCAGATAAAATAGCTCTATAATTGTGTTAATGCATTGTATGTAAAATATAATGGTACTAATTTTATATTTTGTCACTAACCCCAACCCTTATCTCTCTCTTTTTTAATTTTCTATTGTGTTGTCAAAATGTCGCCATGTCATCCATCTGTGCCAAATCATTAAATACTTCACAGCACAATGAGGTAGGGAAGCCCCAGTTGATCAACCTGCCCTGCTTCACCGGCTCCAGCACTGATACCCAGCACATCTGGGACCGAACCTGGCAGCAATGCCTCTGCTGCCCTCCCCTACCTATGCCCTCAGGTACTATTCGCTTGCAGCTGGTGCTGTGGTACCCTGTGGGAGAAGTGGCATAGGTGGGGATTTCATCACCTGCCAAGAAATGCCAGGGTCGGTGCATAGTGTTGTGTAATGCACCACTGGTGTATGCCTACACTTAATAAAGAGGTTGGTCACCTTCATGGTACATAGGAGGAGGATACACCAAGCACTCCAGCCACTAGCAGAGTAAGGAGACAGTGATAACAGTCCAGAGGGTGAGGACTATATTCTCACTATCTCCATTTTGATGTGCATGAGCCTGCGTTGTCCCTTCCCTCACCGCAATCATTTTGTCCCCAACCTTTTGTGTCCCTCATCATCCCTTTCTCTTATCTTGTTTTACTTGTTTGTTTGCATTTGCTTCCTCACCTACCCAACTTATGTGACCAAGAAATATCAATGTTCCTTACCCGGGAATCCTCTCTTACTGAATTAAAAAAAAACATGGACACTTGTTCCAGAAAAAAAGACATTGTCCCATACATAGCTCTCCATTTTGCACATGTGGTTCTTAACACACTTGATTTGGTCCAATTGGATGTACAACATGGTTACATTGTTGTCACCCCTCTTTCTGTACGTGACGCATTCAGCTTATATTCTGCACATATTTTCAGTTTTCTCTGTTGAAGAAATGAATAGTTATGATTTGTCCTATTTCCCTCCTGCACATTCCTGTAATTCTTTTCCTTTGTTATTCCCCCTGTTTGCTTCCCATTTCAACACTTTCATATCTACCCTATTTTAACACCTGTAATTCCTGGATAACTGGATGGGGAAGAGAAAATACAACCTGGAATTCCAAATATACCCCTGAACTTCCACATGTGTCCCTGCTGGACAGTTGCATAGGATGATGACTTGCTGTAACATGGGCTAAATTCTTAGCTAGGCTTGTAAGGGCATCAAGGCCAATAGCCTAGTAACTTCCTATGACCCTATGATCCTATGATAATCTGGTCAAAAAATAGAATCACACACTACACACATAAGTACTAGAAAAAGTAATGGATCCCTTTATTCTTTGGCCTCTATGTTTGCACAGAGTTGGCATGTCGCACCAATGCCAAGTGACAGTGAGCAGTCCTGCAATGCTGCAGTTACCTCCTTGAATGCCACTTAAACCTGCTGTGCTATGCCAACACACACCAACACATGTATTATAAAGATTTGATGTCATTGCATTATCACTGTTTATTTAAAAAATATTACATACACCTAGGGGCTCAAAAAATGAATCAATGTATTTACACATGCTGCCACAGAGTTAGCTACACAGCAAGTATGTTTCATAGATTCACTACTAAATTTTAGAATTTTAGCAATGCAGCTCACATTTGTGCACTGCTTAACTACTTGCAAACCGGGAAAGTAATCTGTGTATCTCTCATGTGCAAACATTTTGCCAACTGTTGAGCAAACCTGCTGTTCTTCGCTGAGCTATGCAATGTCACTATTAGCATGTATTATTGCCATTTACTGTCCATTTACTCTTTATGCCATGAAACTACATGTGGAAACATAGCAAACTAAAGGCCCTATCTAAGAATATGTCACATATTTACAAAGCAACCATGCGTTGCCTTCCCCTATGCACTGCAACCCTGATCTTTCAGTACTTGTACACAAATATCATAACTACACTATATAAATTCATAACAAATGTGTGATATGCAATGGACATCAATCTGGTAACATGCATAACTAGAACTATTCACAGTTCAACATGTCTACACATCCATCAAATGACCCTGGGAACTCTTGACCCATAAGCCTAACCAGCCTTATCATATAGGCTATGGAATGACTCATCATGGACCTTATCCAAAAGGACATAGGCAACCTTCAAACTCTTGACCAAACCCAGTTTGGCTTTGTCAAGGGTAGATTTTGCTTATTAAACCTAATGGACACTATGATACTGAGTACAGTGACATGGCTTTCAGTCTTTCCATGTATGTCATGTTTTGGAGGCCCTGGATTATCTTGGTCAGAAACCCCTGTGGTATCTACAGTTGCTGAAGGGATCTGTTACTTTTTCTGGTACTTATGTGTGTTGTGTGTGATTCTTTTTTTACCAGAACATACAGCATATCTTGATTTAACCAATATATTTGACACACTCCCCTATTCAGGTATCATAGAGAAACTCTCCCATCTGCATATTAACCCACACATTACTAGATGGGTAGCCAAGTGGCTCACAGACAGAACACACAATGTCCACCTCTATCAGTAGAACAGTTACCAGTGGGTATCACATGGATCTGTGCTGGCCCCTCTACTGTTTGGAAACAATTTCTATGAAGTCCGGATGAAGGTAGATGTCATGTGGCTTAACAAGTTTGCAGATGACTGTAAACTGGGCATAGTCATATAGAGTCACCTAATTATGTTAATATATCACAGAAAGTGCTTGATTGGTGCCAAATTCACGGACTGAAACATAATACAAAAATGCCTTATTTCCCACTTTGGCAACTACGCAGCCCCTGCTAATTATGATATATATAGCACCCCTCTAAACTCAAACTCAGTGGTGTGAGACTTGGGAACACAGGTTGATAGCAATCTAAACTTCAATCAGCATGTGTTCATAGTGGTAAGAAAAAAACTTTCTTCTCTGCACACCTCATAAATAAAATGATTGCTTCCAAGATTAGGGAGGTCATAGCTCTGCTGTACTATACCCTTATCAGACAAGTAATTGAGTACAATGCCCCCTTCTGTATGTACCTCACCAGACACCTGCAGCAACTGGAGAGACCACAGAGGTTTCTGACCAAGATAATCCAGGGCCTACATGACATACATGGAAAGATTGAAAGCCCTGGCACTGTATTCAGTATCAGACAGGCTGCTGAGAGGCGACCTGTGCCTGGCCAACAGAGCAGTCTTGGACTCTGCTCTAATGAAAATGCTAGACATCTGACAATTAAATGGGTCACGAATAATTTGCTCCAGCGATCTGAACCAAGTCTGTTTTTGCCACTCCTCTGGAATACGCTCACACAGGCATGTGGAGCAGAGTTCCTCAAAAACCCTAATCAAGCGCAATTTTGACAACTGGATAGGTGACCATAAAGTCATCCCAGGGGTAGCAATTATGTCCGTAATGGACATGGGTAGAAAGTGATAATCACAAAACATCTAACTGTCATCAATAAGTGTACTCAGATTTTTACACTGCTAGACTTGTAAAGGCCACAGTGCCATTAGATTAGTAACTTCCTATGAACCTATGAACCTATGCAGGCCTCCCAACATCTTCTCTCCTACATCCACTGCTGATTTCATACAATATAAGTTGCCCTGCAGCCTTGCAAAGTCAGACTTTTGCTGTGGCACTTCTGTAAAGTAGTGAGCACTGTAGTCTATACACTTAGGTAGGGGGTTCTGTTCTCACTGCAGTCAACTGGAATGTGTGTCTATATAGCCAGAACAGCATAAGTGTGTATCCTACAGTTACCACTCCAATCCAATGGATTGAAAGTATTTTAGCATGTCAACACATCCATTTCATGCAGGCCTCCAAATGTCTTCTCTCCAACATCCACTGCTGCTATTATCCACTATAAGTTCTCCTGCAACATTGTAAAAGTCAGACTTGTGCCATGCCACTTGCATAAACTACTGAGCTCTGTAGTCTGTATACTTAGATAGGCAGGGGTTTCTGTTTTCACTGCAGTCAGCTGAGGTAGGTGTGTGTGTGTGTGTGTGTGTGTGTGTGTGTGTGTGTGTGTGTGTGTGTGTGTGTGTCTCTGTGTATGTTTGTTCATGCTTGCTTGACATTACAGATGGCCTTATACACCAATATGTGGGACAGTGTTATTAGCATATTTGCCTCACCAGATACTGCTATCATCAGCCATAAAGTATTGTCTGAGACACTCCAAGTCAGACTTGAGCTGTGATGCCTGTCTTAAATACAGAGTTCTGTAGTCTGTGTACTTAAATAGGTAGGGGTTCTGTTCTCATTGCAGTCAACTGGGGTATGTGTGTGTGTTTGTGCACTTGCTCAACATTGAAGAGATCCTTTTACACCAGCATGTGGGACACTGTTATTACCATATTCTCCCCACCAGACATTGTTGATGTTATCAGCTATGTCTAAGTTTTGGATGTGCACTATTCTGACCAGGGCATTGTCAAAAACTGGCCTGGAGGCCAGGCAGAAGTCACCTCATCCTATACGATGCAGATGACAGTAACATGACTTTCATTCTAGCTACATAAATTATGGCATGGTATGTAGGGCCTATATTTTCTTTGTGAGAAACCCCTGTTGTCTCTCCACCTGCTGCATGTGTCTGTTGAGGTATATTCAAAAGAGAGCATTATACTCTATTAAAAATAAATATACATACATATATATATATATATATATATATATATATATATATATATATATATATATATACACACACACACACACACACACACACACACACACACACACACACACACACACACACACACACATACACACACACACACACACACACACACACACACACACACACACACATATATATATATATATATATATATATATATATATATATATATATATATATATATATATATATATGTGTGTCTTAGTGTTCTGATAAAGTTCAGGTACAGTACTGAAGTGAAATCTTCATGTCTGAATGCAATGGCATGACTTATGATGTGCATAACATAGGCTTTTAATACCAGTGTGGACACTTTGTGGTCAAAGTTCAGATTGCTATCTATGTGTGTTCCTAGGTCCTGCATCACTGGGTTTCAGTATAGCAGGACATTTGTCAGTGCTGTAATTAGCAGGGAATTCCACTTTGCAGAAGGACAAAATAAAGCCACATGTTTGTCTTAATTTGTAGACCATGTAGCATTGCCATGACTCATTTGTCTGTGTTAGCCCTTCCTGTAGTATGTTATCATCATTGGTAGACTAAATGATTGCACCCAGTATAAAAGAATAAGCAAGCTTGGTAAGCCAAAGGCCATATTTTTCAGCCTGAACTGTCAAGGAATAGATTCCGGACAGTAAGGGACCAAGCACAGATCCCTGGGGTATGCCGATGGTGGCAGCTCTACTGGTACCTGTTGATTCTCCAGTTTCACAGCATGTGTTCTGTTGGTGAGCCAATTGTTTATATATCTAGTGATGTTAGAGTTTATTCACCCAGCTGGGAGTGGTTCTCACTGATACCTGTGTCTGAGATTGTATCTAAACCCTAGGCCAGATCAGGACAGGCAGTATGTACTGTCTTACCTTCATCCAGGTCTATCACACAGAATCAATGGGCTTTGACAAGATCACAAATCACCTATAGCATAACTCAGCACATACACCTTCCTAACACAATTGAATACACACTTCAGCTCACCATCCACACAGACTATGTTCCTGTAGAAGACTGCACATCAACATGCATCCAACTAAGTTTGGGGGGGGGCAGCATCTTATGAATGTATGTATAGACACATCCTGACTCTCCTTATCTGTGAGGTAGACCAATATGTCATCACAGACCTTTACTAAATGGACACTAGTAATATCCTGGCTGTATGTAACAGATTTGTGTGAGTTGTTAATGCTACATTATGTCTGTTACATCTCTTAGATAACCACAGAGAGGTCATTGAAGGCATGCATGACAACACTATCATACTTTTGAACTTGACAAGCCCAAGGCATTTGACACAAATCTGCAGTGAGGTATTCACTCAGCACCGTCAGATGTGGCTGTAAACACCTATATCACCAAGTGGGAAGACCACTGTTTCACATATGTGGCATCTAATTATGTTGAAATGTGTGAAGTGAGGTCAGGTCCAGTGATCAGGTCTGTACATCAGGGCTATCTGCTAGGCCCTTTCCTGTCTATTATTTAACTCACAGATGTCACAAATTGCATACATGTCCTGTGTCAACACAGCTGTCTGAAGAACTATAGATTGTGGACAATCATTGACTCCAGCTGTGATGTTATTGTAATACAGACAGTATCAACCCACACCAAAGATTGCTGCCACAGCCATGACAATGCCTGCAATGAAACAAAAACATGGGGGAACGTGTTACATCAGGAAAACAACAACCCAAGGATAATGTAGACATCATACCCTATAATCAATAGATGGTATGTGGAACATCCACCAGCATGTCACCACAGTAATGACTACTCCCTTGTATGTAATCCAACTACTGACTATGTAAAGGACATCCACGTCACCTGCCATAATACCTCCATAGTTCACAGCCTTTGTCACACCAATAACTGAGTACAATGCACTCTTCTTCATGTACCTCCCTACACATCTTTCACTGATGTACAACTGAAGTGTACTACCTTTGTTACAGTGACCTATCATATATCTTATTGGCCATACCTAGGTATTCTTTTTGTGGCATAAACATTATCAAGTTGTTACACCAGATGCATGTGTGATACCTATTCTGGTGATGCACACAGCACATACCTAGCTTCTTAACAACATTGATGGCTTGGGTAACATTTGTGACAGTGTGTATTGTGTCATATATCTATATCTATATCTATATTTATATCTGTATGCCAGCCACACCAGTCATCTAGCCTGTATTGATCATAATGTCACATACAGGTATAACAGTGTCACTCCTAATACCTCCAGCAGATGTTATAGAGCCAGGATAGTATGCATGATTACCCTCATGGAGTGTAGATATGTTATAATAGTTGTACAAGTGTGTTTGTGCAGAATCATCTCTCATCACTCTAAATCGCATATGTTTTATTAGAGCCATGGGATTACTGGTGTAACTATTCTGATATTGTCCATGATTGTGGCTGGTCCTTATAATATTTTCCATGAGCCTTTATCTGTGTTCCACTTGTTGGAGACCTCTGCTGAGATTACTCCCCTATTCAGGCAAATCAGTTTCTGCAACTTCACAATATGCACCCAACCCCAATTGTATATAACATCCCTGATATATGTCTTCTGCATTGTGTCATGTAAGGATGCTTATTTCACACAGACATCTTCCCCATTGTTATTTCACCTTGTGTGACAGTCACATAACATACATTTTCATTGTGTAGTCTGCACTGCACCATATTGATATGTGATTGGTGTCTCGACTACAACTGTCTCCCATTTATATGCCCTCATCTGCTGTACATTACAATGTTTCACCTGTCCTTTTCCCTGTACTCAATTCTACAATTCATCTGTGTGTCCCTATTCAATACACACACTTCCCTGAGTGTTTATTTTACATGGCAATCCATGTACCCTTACAGATCATTTACACAACTTCGGTACAAAATGCCAGGAATGGAATTTTGCAACACTCTTCAGTGTATATACTGTCCTGTACTTTGTTTGGACCATATACATAACTATATATAAAGCTCTGGTAATCACTGTGGCATTCTGTGCAACCCCACTAAACAGCTGTGCTCTGAGGTAAACAGGTTTGCTATTTGTGTTGTTTTACACAATTTTCTGGCCAGCAACACTGCTGCCAGTCACAAAACTGCACTTATTTATGTTTAAATGCAGTGAGCAGCAGGAATATGTAATTAGCACTGCTGCTCATCGTGTATCACTACACACATGTAAACTCCATGTATGCTTTGCATGAAGTCTTCATGGAGTTTATTGAATCCCAGGGTATGTTTTGGAATAAAAAGGGGTGGGGGTTACTGTATAAAACATGACATGCTAGTATGCTAGCCTATAGTGTTACACACACACACACACACACACACACACACACACACACACACACACAGACACGCACACACACACACACACACACACACACACACACACACACACACATGCACACACACACATACACACACACACACACACACACACACACACACACACACACACACACACATACACACCTTTTATTACTATCACCATCAATTTCCCCTGCTGAAGTTCTCAGTGGCAGTATGATATTGGGCAGAGTAGACCAGATATGTTTGCCTCAAGCAGCTCTGTCAAGGACATCCTCTGGGAACCACAGACATTCCCAGGCAAGTTGAGAGATGAGAGATGTAATCCCTCCAGTATTTCCCTAACATATCTGCATTCTTTTCAAAATGTAGAACACCTGGTACATCTTCCTTGGGAGGTACACATTGGGAGTCCTCACAAAGTGATTGGTCCACATCTTCTGGCTCCTCTCAATATGGAGGAGCAGTGGCCTTATTCCAACGTCCTCATAGATTGCTGAAATTCTCAATCTGTCATAGGGAGTGTACCTTGCTACTTTGTGAAGGAGCTCATGGCTACAGTGTGTGTCTGCAGTCTTATCAATTTGATTGATGTCCAACCTATGTGACCCTAGATGAGGATGTGGACATAGCTTAACCAATAATTGAAAAATAGTAACCATCTCTTGTTTTACCACTAAATTTCAGAACAATGGCTATAAATCTGCTATCACTGTACTAGTCTGCTGTTCAGTATCTTGATTACCTCAGTTCTTACTAATGAGCATGTCCCTAGGATTCATAAACTCTTCCATCTAAGGTAATGGCACTGCCCTCACCTTGAATGAGCAATCCAAACATCTATTGGGATTGTGACCCTATTATGTGTACCTTTGCAATTGTTTAAACTATGCTACTTTGAGCTTTATGCTTCTGGTAGCATTATTATTGCTAAATTAGTCTGAGAAGCAGGGTCAAACAAACAGTGAACCATAGGGGTTCAAATAATAAACTAGAGAACCTCACCCAAAACAAGGATACTAGGTTACAACACTGGAACCAGGTAGAGGTGATGTTTGCTGGCAACAGATTCTGGTTTTGTATCCCTTGCTGGCCAACCAAGCTTAGCCTGAAGAAATGGTTGGAAGCCACCATGTGGACTCATCATCCACAAGGCTGTAGGATGGCGATGGAATGCAATGCCAATCAAGCGGCAGCTAGTAGCCATGAAGATTTATGCAACTTCAAGTGCAATGATAAAAACAGAATGAATTCAAAAAGAGACAAGTCAAACGGATAAACAGGCATGCTTGCATTAAATGGTATTATATATTTTAAGTAAAATACTTCTAAAAATTTATATCCAAAGGCTCAATAAGTAGAGACAAAAATGCAGGTATGGTATTCACTGTTCAGGATCCTTTCTGCAACTAGCAGTTATTGACTGATCACATGGCATGCATCTCCTCACAGCCACAGCCACTTCTTAAACCAATAAGTTGCTATCTGTTCATGCAACAATACTGGAAGCAACAAACTTTATTCTAACCACTTCAGCAAGTTAGAATTTAGCCATATTTCAAAGTTTAACATGTTTTCTCTAAGTGGCTTAAATGCATAAATAAATTGCACCTGTCTCTTATGAGGGAAAAATGATGAAATAAGATCAAATTCAGTAAAATTGCTAGATTTCATTAGTAGTCTACCCTGGAAACCAAACTAATCAACTAACTGACTTAGATGAAACTAAGTAAAAAAAAATGTTGTGTTATTTAGCCATAGAATATGCTATTGTGCAATGGGTGAGTAACCTTGAGGATCTAAAGGATATTTTTTGTCTAAAATGTTGAATGAATGAATTAAGTAACCTATGATGTTATATAAAAGAGTGTTGCTGCATCTGACTGAATTATTGAAAACTCCATGTGAAACATTTTGCTGAAGTGGTAATGAGAATAAACTTTGTTTCTTCCAGTTTTGTTGTGAGAAAGAATTCATTCTTGTTGTATGGAATTATAAGCTACTATCTACTTCATACCCCTTTATTATAATCAATAAGTAAATAACATACACAGCTATAAAGGAAATAGTTTCACTGTACATGTTTTCTGAAAATCCTGTAACTGACTATAAACTAGCATGCTATGACTCATACTTTAAAATAATTGGATTTCAACTGAAGTCAAATCATATTATGTACAGCATGTGCGCTCTATTTTCTGTGGTAGTTTGCCTCTCAGTGCTTATGGGCACAGTCATTGTAGCAGCATGTTTACAGATTAATTTTCATATTTTGTTTTCAGAATAACAGATTTATGTTCTTCTGGTATCTAAATAAACAATAACTTAAATGTTTCTGGTAATTTTTCTGGAATATTCCTAACATAAAAATCCAGCACTGACATAATGGGAAACATTTAGGATTCTTACCTCAGTAAGACAGTGGCACCACAATTTTAGTACAGATGTCTTTCTCAGTTCTCTGATCTTAAATATATGCATCTGATGTCTCAACTAAATGTCTTCTGTATTGTTGGAATATTTACAATGACATCTAACTGCCCTTTCTACACTGTTTCTTAGAAATTGTATTCTCACTCCATCACCTATCTAAAAACTTGGCAAAGTGATGGATGCTTTTCCATAATATATCTTCTGTCTTTACTGATTTCTCATCATCAACTGTAATACGTAACTGTTATGTCTGGAATTGCTACAGTATTAACGGAAAACAATTTGCTTCTTAGTCTTCTAATCATAAATATTTACATTGATAAAACCTTTTCCTCATAATGGAGTGTTTCTATATTTCAATACTGAACAGTTAGTCTGACTCAAATGTTAATGTATTTCTTCCATCAGTTTTTTTGTTCACTGTTTTTATTATTCTTTCTCTCTGACTATCATTTTGTATATAATTGCTGGACACTCAAAGGATGCATAAATTCACACTCTGAAGTTAAACTTTAAAATTTTGAACTATCAAAATGGAGACTATTATCTGCAATAACAGTTTCTGGAATCTCACAGCAAGATAAATACTGCAGCATGGTGTTTTTCATCTGACTACATTTTGTGACCGTAGAATGCAGCATAAATCAAATTTTCATCACCTGTGAATCAGAAACATTCTGTACCAACATTGTTCCAAAGTAACTCCAGCATGTCATGTGAAAATAACTTCTCTTTCCGATTACTATTATGGATCTTGCTACACATCTGACAATCCTGCACTATTTCCCTACCTGTTCTGACATATTTGGGCAATAGACACTGTCACAAACTCTCTCTCTCTCTCTCAGCACTTAACTATGTTGGAGGAAAATTCCAAGTTTGCCAGTAGTGTGAATTCTTATTTAATTAGACAAAATCTCATTATCAGACTTTAACATCAGACTTCAATATGGAGCATTGATTAAAATTGTGTTTCTCCTGATATGGATAATACATTCTGATATCTGGATGTAATAGTTATAACGTATCAAACTCAACTTTAACTGTAGTTTCTTTTTGAGTTACTACATGTCTCTGCTGTTAGAGCAGACATTTTAAGCATCTTGTCAAGTGATGCTGGTATTCTGGAAAAACAGAGAGGACCTCTAAATATTCCAGCAAAAGATAATTGTTTTGCTCATTTAGATAAGGGTGCAGATTCAATAAAGCCTACATGGTCTGCTAAGATTGTATGCAGATTGTAGCATGATGCACACACAATAGTGCACTATTTTGTATTCAGCAAGCAGCTCTGCATTGTGTGCAAAGCCCCACAAGCATGGTAAACATCATGGCATGTTAATTATGGCATAAATAGCTGAACTGTATGCTAATCAACCAATTCAAGATGGAGGAACTATTTAACAAGCTACAAAGCAACCATGTAGACTCAGTGTAGGTTTTCCCTGCAAATTATTAGTATATAGCCACAGAAGGTACTCTACACAGAAACACTGTTATGAACAGTCATTGTTGTTATACATATGTATGTGTACTAGGCACAACTCTGTGTTGCTGCTGCTGCAAATAGACCCCAGCCAAAAAGGAGAAGGGTATTTAGATCCCTGTTAACTTACCATGGTCTGTATGATGTAGAAATTATAGAGTAATACAGTTACACACTACAGGAACCCTGCAACCACTGTCATCCACAACTGAGAGCAGGGGCAAACTGATGGGAACCAATACATGTGGAGAATAGGGCATGTGTAGTGCTTAGAGTTTTAGCTACAGAAACCTTTCAGATGCTATCCTTTGAGCATGTGACACTCTTAGAACTTTATATTATCCCTCAAGTATATGTCACTTTTATAACTGTCTGTTATTTAAAATAAATGTGATTAACTTTCTCTTGCCTCTGTTATTGTAAATGCATGTGTCGACAAACTCATTGTATTCCACATTTACTGTAATTTTTAATCTTTTATAATTATACTTAGGAGCTTTTCTCCTCAGGTCTCCATTGAAAAAGGCATTTGACCCAGTCGGACTGTCCCGGTCAACAAACGTCAAATAAATAAGTAAATAAATAAAAACTGCTTTCCTCTCTGTTTGGCACTGTTGCTCTCCTTTAACACCACTCAAACTCAGTTGGCATGTTTGCTTGGGTTTGCGTACTAGCATTAAAAGCAAAAACAGGAATTGGTGGGAAATTTTTCTTTACTGTTGCTGTTTGCCCTGAGCAGACATGTCTGAAGGTTTAGTTTCATAGTTTCATAGTATAGTACTAGGCTATCTGCCCTGGGGCATTTGTAAGCCTAGCCATAGTGATGTGGCTTTTGCCACCCCATGAAATGGTACAAAAATGTACAGAATAAATCTAGAATACTGTGCCTCTGTCTAGTAGTGACACAGTGAAGGTCCCCTTATATAATAGAATTAGTTTACTGTGCCCCTGTCTAGCAGTGACACAGATGTGACCCCTGGGGTAAACTTACGATCTCCCATCCACTCATCAAGATTTCTCTTGAAGAGAGTCAGTGAGGGGCTCTGCCTAATGCGAACTGGGATCCTGTTCCAAAGCATGGGAAGCCTCTGGGTTATGAATCTATCCCTCCAGCATGTCCTATTCATACTTGTGCCGAGGTTTAAGTCTTTAGCTCGTGGTCCTGATGGATTTGGATTTTTTGAGGTGGAGCATATCCATCAGATCCTGATTGGACATGGCCTTGTACGTCAGGCAGAGATCACCTTTGAGCAGGTGGTATGCTACTGAATAGAGCTGAAGTTTCTTAAGTCTGGCAGAATAAGACATATGCTGGAGACCCTTGATCCTTTTGGTGAGGTACTTTTGTGGTCTCTCCAGCTGTTGCAAGTGCCGGGTGAGGTACATACCAAATGGGGCATTGTACTCAATCATGGGTCTGATGAGGGAGGAATATAGGGGTACAATGACATCCTTGGATCTGCATGTGAAACCCTTCATGATGAGGTGTGCAAGGTAGAATGTTTTTCTAACCACTTTGGCAACGTGGGTGTCAAATGAGAGGTCACTGTCTACTTGGGTCCCTAGGTCTCTGATTACTTTTTCCATACTCAGTGGGTTGCTGTCTATGTGATAATCTGTGGGTACTTTGTTTTTTCCAAAAGGGATGACTATACATTTTTTAGCATTTAGTTTAAGGCCGTGACTACGACACCAGTTGTCCGTTTCAGTGAGAGCTTTTTGTAGGATGTGTGTATCTGCTGGTGTATCGACTATGGCGCCTAGTTTGCAGTCATCTGCGAACTTTGTCAGCCACAGCCCTCCCATGTTTGCTTTAACATCTGAGAAATAAATGCCGAACAAGAGGGGTCCCAGGACAGATCCCTGTGGGACACCACTTGTGACTGGCTTTGAGTCTGACATTGCTCCAGCGATTTTAACTTTATGGGTTCTGTCCTTTAGCCAGTTTGCAACCCATCTAGTGACATAAGGGTTTACTTTTAAGCTGTTTAGCTTATCTATGATGCCTGAGTGGGGTATTGTGTCGAAGGCCTTAGCCAAGTCCAGGTATGCTGTATGGACTGCTTTG
Source organism: Protopterus annectens (assembly GCF_019279795.1). Taxonomy (NCBI): domain Eukaryota; kingdom Metazoa; phylum Chordata; order Ceratodontiformes; family Protopteridae; genus Protopterus; species Protopterus annectens. The sequence continues at coordinate 313,058,323 of NC_056729.1, forward strand.
CCCTCATCAATGGCTCTAGTGACTGTTTCGAAAAAGTCAACCAGGTTTAAAAGGCAGGATCTGCCCTTTACAAAACTGAACTGGGTGGGGTCAAGCGTCTGTAGATCCCCTATGTCTCCGTTTATGAGTTCCATAATGATTCTTTCCATAGCTTTGCAGACCAGGCTAGTCAAGCTTATGGGGCTGTAGTTTCCAGGGTCTGTAGAGGCACCCCCCTTGTGGAGTGGGACCACTGTTGCTGTACGCCAGTGTTCAGGTACATATCCCGAAGTAAGGCTAAGGTTAAATAGCATTTTTATGTGTGGGTTTAGCTCCTCTTGGAGTTCACGTAACACGCACCCCGGGATACCGTCAGGTCCCATTGATGCTGTGTTTTTTGCTTTGTTTAGGGCGGTTCTCACTTGGACATCTGAGATGACAGGGAGATTACATTCAGCTGAGATAAGTATTTCTTCTTTTGGGGTGAAGGAGGCGAGAAATTTGCACTGAACCTGTCAGCCAAAATGTTAGCAATATCTGTGGGTTCAGTGTATTTTTTGTTGTTGTGAACCAACTCTGAGCATATCTGAGGGTTTCCGCCCAGGTTTCTAACATAGCTGAAGAAGGCTTTGTGGTTATCTTTAGTGTCCTTAGCGATTTTTTCTTTCAAAGTTTGCCTTGGATGTTTTATGAGAAAACATAGTTTTCTGCTAATGTTGATCAGAGATGTCTTCCCTTCATGGGATTTCACTCTGACATGCAGTAGCTTCCTTCTTTTGTTATACAATTTGTTTATGGCTGAGGTCCACCAGACAGGACACTTACATTTGGTGGAGAGGGACTTGGATTTGTTTGGGATTGCATGATCCATGCATTCTCGGAGATGTCCATAGAAAGCATTTGTGAAGGATTCAGCATTGTGGGATGTGGTATCCACTGGCACAGTCAGCTTAAAGGATACCATCTCAGTCTTAAGAAGAGTGAAGTCTGCTTTTGAGAAGTTTTTCACTGTGGTCTTTTGTGCTGGGGGTGGAGGTGGGATATGTATATCCAGGGTGATTAGTTTGTGGTCAGATCTCACTAGTGAGGGGTATACTTCTGGTGTGGAGCATTTTGTCCCCATGTTTGTGATGATCAGATCTAGTATATTATCTCCCCTAGTGGGAGAGGTGACTAGTTGTTCCAGTGCATTTGAATTTATGAATTCCAGGAACCTTTGGGCTAGGGTATTAGGGCTAGAATAATGTACCCAATCTATGTTTGGGTAGTTGAAGTCTCCCAGTATGATGGTATTTTGTGATACATTCATATCCTCCAATGTCTTCAGGAAGGCTGAGTGGGGTTCTTGAGATTGGGAGGGTGGTCTGTAACATGCTACCAGTTGTATAGCAGTTTTGCCTATGGTTAGTTGCACCTGTATGGTCTCTGATGCTTCATGTGTTGCTACTAACCTGGAGGTGTGGGTGTCCTTTATGAATATGGACACTCCCTCCTTTGTGGTTCGCCCGGTTTTGGGGCCGAAAAGCATGATATGAGGTATAGCCTGGTAGCTGGGGTGCTCTCAGGAGCCTTGAACCAGGTTTCAGTTACTGCACAGACGTCAATGTTCTCCATGCTGAGGAGTGCATCAAGTGCCTGCATCTTGAGATTTAGACTTCTGGCGTTGAGCAGCATTACCCTTAGTTTTTTCCATTTTTGTTTTCTAAGGAGGTGGGTTTGTCTTTGAGCCTTGCCTAAAAGGCACTATGGGGTGGCAAGAGCCTTAGCCAATATCCGAAGCCCAGTGGTGACAGGTGTAAGCCATCCCATGAAGCAGCGTGGCTTGTCCAACATATCATCCCAGGCAGACAGACATTGGATCCCCTTAGAATGACACCAGTACTTGAGCCAATTGTTAAAGCTGATCATCTTGTCTTTGTATTGTGGTATTATTCTTGGTGAGGGCAAGATGCTGCTCAGGGTCAGGGTCATACCAGCCTGGGCTACATAATCGGAGAGCTCCTCTATGTCTCTTTTCATGTAGTCCAGGGAGGTACATCTCAGGTCATTCACACCAGCATGGACAATGACGGAGTCATATTTGTACTTGCTTTGGAGTGACCTGAATGCGTGTGTTATGTGGCGGATCCTAGCACCCAATAGACAGCTCACAGTCACCTTCTCCTTGTTCAGCCTGGTCAGTGGGACATCAGTGTGTCTGACTACGGAGTCACCTATTACTAGTGTATCAGGCAAGGTGTTTGGTCTTAAGCGTTGCGATTGGTCGACACACTGATTTATTGAAGTATGTGTTGCGTGTGTTTTGTTTTGAGGTGGTGGATTTTTGGATGTCTTCTTTGGGAGCCTCTGTTGTTTTGGTAAGTTTTTTATTAGAGCCTCCGAGTATGTCTTTGTGTTTTTATGTGTTTGGTTTGCAGTTGTGGTAGGTCTATGTGGGACTGGGATTGTTGTGTGTGTGGTTGCTATCTCCTCCTGTCTGGTCATGCCAGCCCTGAGTTGAGAGAGTTCAGCCTCCAGTTTGGCTATATAGTTGCATCTCTCACATGTATTTGTGTTTGTTGGGAGGAGGAGAGGGTTGTCTGTGTACATGAGACAACTGATCAGCTGAACTGGAGACGACGCCAGTAATCTACCACTCAACATGCTAGAACAGTATAAGGGAGTGGTATACCTTTAAGGGAAGTGGGTATTGACAGGGGTGGTAAGTAGATGTAGTGCTTTACTTACTACGAGTGTGCTTACTTAGTAGAGAAGTATTGAGAACAAGTGCTAGGCTTATAATACAGTGAGAAGTCTGGTTATGCTAAGAGTAGAGCTTCCTTAAGGGAAAATTTGAAGAACAGACTTGGCGGAGCCAGAAAAAGTTTAACCTTGTTTAACTGGTGCTGCGCTATGCGTACGACCGAGCAAAGCCGTACAAACGCGGATTTTAAACAGTGAACTACAAAAGAGCTGGAAATGGTCCCAAACAACCAATTACTACAGCTTCTTGTGCTGAGGTCACTTCCCCCAAGGACAGGTAGGCTGCTCAAGGCTCCCCACTTGAGCAAAGAAACTTCCTTCTATCCAAGTAAGGTAATGGACAACACAGGAACTACACCACAGCCCAGAATACAGCAATGCCTGTAAACTGGTCTAAACTAGTCGAGGAAGGTGGGAAAACAAGGATTTTTTTGTTTTTTTGTTTTTTTGGTAGAAACACACAGAAAATGCAGAAACAGTGATAAATTAGTTACACAGGCTAGCACACTTTAGTGGGCAGCCTCCACAGTTAAATTAAACAAACAAACAAGCAAACTTTCAATCAAATTCGACTAAAATGTAACTTTAAGTGCAGATTTTAAAATAATGCAGCAATCAGTTAAAAAACAGTTCAGGCTAGTTCAAGATAAGCTACAGAAGCTATTTCAAGTGAAAAAAGCAAAGATACTTAAATCCAGAAGGTAGTCACTTTTCTGAGTTCCCTGCTGCTAGGACCACTCTGTAAACCCACGTGGAGCTTGTCTGAGCAGTATAGCCAGAAAAAATGCCCAGAGGCGGATTTTAAACAGTGAACTACAAAAGAGCTGGAAATGGTCCCAAACAACCAATTACTACAGCTTCTTGTGCTGAGGTCACTTCCCCAAGGACAGGTAGGCTGCTCAAGGCTCCCCACTCCCACTGGTGAGCAAAGAAACTTCCTTCTATCCAAGTAAGGTAATGGACAACACAGGAACTACACCACAGCCCAGAATACAGCAATGCCTGTAAACTGGTCTAAACTAGTTGAGGAAGGCGGAAAACAAGGATTATTTTTTGTTTTTGGTAGAAACACACAGAAAATGCAGAAACAGTGATAAATTAGTTACACAGGCTAGCACACTTTAGTGGGCAGCCTCCACAGTTAAATTAAACAAACAAACAAGCAAACTTTCAATCAAATTCGACTAAAATGTAACTTTAAGTGCAGATTTTAAAATAATGCAGCAATCAGTTAAAAACAGTTCAGGCTAGTTCAAGGTAAGCTACAGAAGATATTTCAAGTGAAAAAAAGCAAAGATACTTAAATCCAGAAGGTAGTCGCTTTTCTGAGTTCCCTGCTGCTAGGACCACTCTGTAAACCCACGTGGAGCTTGTCTGAGCAGTATAGCCAGAAAAAATGCCCAGAGGCGGATTTTAAACAGTGAACTACAAAAGAGCTGGAAATGGTCCCAAACAACCAATTACTACAGCTTCTTGTGCTGAGGTCACTTCCCCCAAGGACAGGTAGGCTGCCCAAGGCTCCCCACTCCCACTGGTGAGCAAAGAAACTTCCTTCTATCCAAGTAAGGTAATGGACAACACAGGAACTACTCCACAGCCCAGAATACAGCAATGCCTGTAAACTGGTCTAAACTAGTCGAGGAAGGCGGGAAAACAAGGATTATTTTTTGTTTTTTTGTTTTCTTGGTAGAAACACACAGAAAATGCAGAAACAGTGATAAATTAGTTACACAGGCTAGCACACTTTAGTGGGCAGCCTCCACAGTTAAATTAAGCAAACAAACAAGCAAACTTTCGATCAAATTTGACTAAAATGTAACTTTAATTGCAGATTTTAAAATAATGCAGCAATCAGTTAAAAAACAGTTCAGGCTAGTTCAAGGTAAGCTACAGAAGCTATTTCAAGTGAAAAAAAAGCAAAGATACTTAAATCCAGAAGGTAGTCGCTTTTCTGAGTTCCCTGCTGCTAGGACCACTCTGTAAACCCATGTGGAGCTGGTCTGAGCAGTATAGCCAGAAAAATACGCCCAGAGGCGGATTTTAAACAGTGAACTACAAAAGAGCTGGAAATGGTCCCAAACAACCAATTACTACAGCTTCTTGTGCTGAGGTCACCTCCCCCAAGGACAGGTAGGCTGCTCAAGGCTCCCCACTCCCACTGGTGAGCAAAGAAACTTCCTTCTATCCAAGTAAGGTAATGGACAACACAGAAACTACACCACAGCCCAAAATACAGCAATGCCTGTAAACTGGTCTAAACTAGTCGAGGAAGGCGGGAAAACAAGGATTATTTTTTTGTTTTTTTGTTTTTTTGGTAGAAACACACAGAAAATGCAGAAACAGTGATAAATTAGTTACACAGGCTAGCACACTTTAGTGGGCAGCCTCCACAGTTAAATTAAACAAACAGACAAGCAAACTTTCGATCAAATTCGACTAAAATGTAACTTTAAGTGCAGATTTTAAAATAATGCAGCAATCAGTTAAAAACAGTTCAGGCTAGTTCAAGGTAAGCTACAGAAGCTATTTTAAGTGAAAAAAGCAAAGATACTTAAATCCAGAAGGTAGTCGCTTTTCGGAGTTCCTGCTGCTAGGACCACTCTGTAAACCCATGTGGAGCTTGTCTGAGCAGTATAGCCAGAAAAAAATGCCCAGAGGCGGATTTTAAACAGTGAACTACAAAAGAGCTGGAAATGGTCCCAAACAACCAATTACTACAGCTTCTTGTGCTGAGGTCACTTCCCCCAAGACAGGTAGGCTGCTCAAGGCTCCCCACACCCACTGGTGAGCAAAGAAACTTCCTTCTATCCAAGTAAGGTAATGGACAACACAGGAACTACACCACAGCCCAGAATACAGCAATGCATGTAAACTGGTCTAAACTAGTCGAGTTAGGCAGGAAAACAAGGATTATATTTTTTGTTTGTTTTTTTGGTAGAAACACACAGAAAATGCAGAAACAGTGATAAATTAGTTACACAGGCTAGCACACTTTAGTGGGCAGCCTCCACAGTTAAATTAAACAAACAAACAAGCAAACTTTCAATCAAATTCGACTAAAATGTAACTTTAAGTGCAGATTTTAAAATAATGCAGCAATCAGTTAAAAACAGTTCAGGCTAGCTCAAGGTAAGCTACGGAAGCTATTTCAAGTGAAAAAAGCATAGATACTTAAATCCAGAAGGTAGTCGCTTTTTTGAGTTCCCTGCTGCTAGGACCACTATGTAAACCCACGTGGAGCTTGTCTGAGCAGTATACCCAGAAAAAACCCCCAGAGGCGGATTTTAAACAGTGAACTACAAAAGAGCTGGAAATGGTCCCAAACAACCAATTACTACAGCTTCTTGTGCTGAGGTCACTTCCCCCAAGGACAGGTAGGCTGCTCAAGGCTCCCCACTCCTACTGGTGAGCAAAGAAACTTCCTTTTATCCAAGTAAGGTAATGGACAACACAGGAACTACACCACAGCCCAGAATACAGCAATGCCTGTAAACTGGTCTAAACTAGTCGAGGAAGGTGGGAAAACAAGGATTATTTTTTGTTTTTTGGCAGAAACACACAGAAAATGCAGAAACAGTGATAAATTAGTTACACAGGCTAGCACACTTTAGTGGGCAGCCTCCACAGTTAAATTAAACAAACAAACAAGCAAACGTTCGATCAAATTCGACTAAAATGTAACTTTAAGTGCAGATTTTAAAATAATGCTGCAATCAGTTAAAAAACAGTTCAGGCTAGTTCAAGGTAAGCTACAGAAGCTATTTCAAGTGAAAAAAAGCAAAGATACTTAAATCCAGAATGTAGTCGCTTTTCTGAGTTCCCTGCTGCTAGGACCACTCTGTAAACCCACGTGGAGTTTGTCTAAGCAGTATAGCCAGAAAAAACGCCCAGAGGTGGATTTTAAACAGTGAACTACAAAAGGGCTGGAAATGGTTCCAAACAACCAATTACTACAGCTTCTTGTGCTGAGGTCACTTCCCCCAAGGACAGGTAGGCTGCTCAAGGCTCCCCACTCCCACTGGTGAGCAAAGAAACTTCCTTCTATCCAAGTAAGGTAATGGACAACACAGGAACTACACCACAGCCCAAAATACAGCAATGCCTGTAAACTGGTCTAAACTAGTCGAGGAAGGCGGGAAAACAAGGATTATTTTTTTGTTTTTTTGGTAGAAACACACCGAAAATGCAGAAACAGTGATAAATTAGTTACACAGGCTAGCACACTTTAGTGGGCAGCCTCCACAGTTAAATTAAACAAACAAACAAGCAAACTTTCGATCAAATTCGACTAAAATGTAACTTTAAGTGCAGATTTTAAAATAATGCAGCAATCAGTTAAAAACAGTTCAGGCTAGTTCAAGGTAAGCTACAGAAGCTATTTCAAGTGAAAAAAGCAAAGATACTTAAATCCAGAAGGTAGTCGCTTTTCTGAGTTCCCTGTTGCTAGGACCACTCTGTAAACCCACGTGGAGCTTGTCTGAGCAGTATAGCCAGAAAAAACGCCCAGAGGTGGATTTTAAACAGTGAACTACAAAAGAGCTGGAAATGGTCCCAAACAACCAATTACTACAGCTTCTTGTGCTGAGGTCACTTCCCCCGAAGGACAGGTAGGCTGCTCAAGGCTCCCCACTCCCACTGGTGAGCAAAGAAACTTCCTTCTATCCAAGTAAGGTAATGGACAACACAGGAACTACACCACAGCCCAGAATACAGCAATGCCTGTAAACTGGTCTAAACTAGTCGAGGAAGGCAGGAAAACAAGGATTATTTTTTTTTTTGTTTTTTGGTAGAAACACACAGAAAATGCAGAAACAGTGATAAATTAGTTACACAGGCTAGCACACTTTAGTGGGCAGCCTCCACAGTTAAATTAAACAAACAAACAAGCAAACTTTCGATCAAATTCGACTAAAATGTAACTTTAAGTGCAGATTTTAAAATAATGCAGCAATCAGTTAAAAATCAGTTCAGGCTAGTTCAAGGTAAGCTACAGAAGCTATTTCAAGTGAAAAAAAAAGGTAGAAGGGAAGGTGCCCAATTTAGGTCTCAAAGGTGGAGTGTGGAAGAGTCCAGCATTTTTACTGGACACCTTGTAAAGTGCCACAGCTGAAGGTTGCTGCAGGGAGATTATACTGAGTCCAATACAAATCTGAGGCATGGAATAATCTGACTAAGGCTGTCTCCAGTCCAACTGGAATTCCATGCAGTGGAGAGCAATGCAGGCACCACTTTAATGAATTCAGAAGGTGCAAGCAGGATTCACTCACCCAGTGACTGGCTGAGTTTAAGACTGCTGACATCCTGCAATTGTATGTAAGTTTACAGATAAAGAAAATTTAAATTAAATAGAAATCTGCACATAGGCAACACTGGTATGCATAATGCTCTTCTCTTTTTCTCTCCTTTTCATTCTTTAACCAAATAGGACATAATAGCAAAAACGGAAGCCCATGCTGAGTATTTAGAAAGACTAAGGAGGCAAGGGGTATGTATGCAGTGCAACATAACTACATTTTATCTAAAGTATTGCTTTTCTATACTGTAGTAACAAATTAAGCATGCATATCTGAACTTTAAAATCAAGATGCATCCTTTGGTCTGTAGCAAATGCCAATTGTAGGAGACAATTCTAATACTGTAGTCAGATGTTGTAGGTTCAGATACCACAACTAAAAATATATAGTAAAATGATTTAAAATGTAACATAATTTGAATAGAAGTTGCATACCTACCCTGATGTTAACTTAATCTGTATTATTTGATAATAGATATGTGCAATATATGCATATTGTAAGAATTACTTGAACAATCATCAGTTATAGTTTGTAGTTGTTAAAAAGTATACTTAAATATAAAAGTAGAAACTAATTCTTTATATTGTACCAATTTATTATATGTCAGATATGATGGTACTATTCATCTCTTTTTTTCTCACACCCCAACACTTATCTCTGTTTTTTTACATGTGTGACCACAACACTTTGATGTCATCAATTTCTGACAACTCAAAAAATGCTTTACAGCACAGGGAGGTAGGCCAACCACTATAGCTCAGCCTGCCCCCACTCCACCAGTGCCTGCACCAAACCCCACTCACAAAACTTTCGGGATCAACCCTTCACGAGTTTGACACACTAATGAAGGGTTGATCCTGAAAGTTTTGTGATTTTCTTTCCTGTTTGGAATAAATGCTGCATTTTTCCTCAATGTTTCCAGACTTTGGACTTTTTGCCTAGAGGTGTAGAATATTTCACCCACCATGAGATGCCAGGCTTGTATTTAAGGTCATGGAGAGCACTATTTGGTGCATGCCTCTACTGCATGGAGAGGATGCTCTCTGTTATGGTGCATAAACAAAAACACAAAGCACTTTAAGAGCCAGTGCAGTAAGGGGACAGTGATAATAGTTCTGTGGGTAAGGACTAGATTCTCACTGTCTCCAGGTTTGAAGGGAATGAGCATCAGATGTCAGATCAACAGCTGGAAAGACAACAAAAGTACCTCTCGAAGCGGATTACTGGTCTCAAACATATGTCCTATGCAGCCCAACTGGAAAATCTCCAGCTGTACTCAGTGGCATATCACTTACTCAGAGGTGATCTCTGCCTGACTTACAAAGCCATGTCCAACTCAGAATTGATGGACATGCTTCACCTAAAGAAATTCAAATCACTGCGAGCCACTTGCTCTAGTGAGCTAAACCTTGCCACAACAATAAATAGAACATGCTGGAGGGATAGATTCCTGTCACAGAGACTGCCCATGCTTTGGAACTACATTAGGCAGAGAACTTCACTAACACTCTTCAAGAGAAACCTTGACGAGTGGATGGGTAACAGAAAATACTCCCCTGGGATAATTTCATTGGCTCTTCTTGACAGAGGTTCAGTTAATTAATCAATGGGGCAGCGAAAGCTGACACACTCTGGCTAGGCTTATATATGCCCTCGGGCAGATAGCCTAGTACCTACCTATGAACCTATGAACCTAGGTATCTGTCTCAGTGAGACCCGTGTCAGCCAGAGAGTCAGTTATAAGCCTAGTTAGCATTCATCTGTGAACTTGGTCAGCCATAGTTCTCCTGTGCTTTCCTGTAACTCTGAGAAGTATATGCCGAACAGGAGGGGTCCTAGGACTGAGCCCTGAGGAATGCCACTTGTAACCGGTTTAGAGTCAGAACTAGCTCCCGCAACTCTTACCATGTGGGTTCTGTCCTTGAGCCAGTTCGCAACCCATCTCGTGATGTAGGGGTTTATGTTCAGGCTGGTGAGCTTGTCTATAATACCAGAATTGGGAATGGTGTTGAAGGCCTTTGTGAGGTGTAGGTAGGCTGTGTGGACCACCTTTCCTTCATCTATAGTTTTGGTAACTGTCTCAAAGAAGTCCACCAGATTTAGGAGGCATGATCTGCCCTTAAGAAAGCTGAACTGGGTAGGGGCCAGTGTTTTGAGATTCTCAATGTCTCTGTTAATGAGATCCATGATGATGCGCACCATAGCCTTGCAGAACAAGCTAGTCAGGCTTATAGGGTGATAGTTCCCGGGGCCTGTTGTGGCTCCACCTTTGTGGAGTGGAATATCAGTTGCTGTGTGCCACTCTATGGGCACGTAGCCTGTGGAGAGGCTGAATTTGACCAGTGTGTTTAGGTGAGGGGTTAGTTCATATATGAGCTCATGTAGGCCGCAGCTTGGGACACCGTCTGGTCCCATTGATGCTGTGTTTTTGGCTTTGGAGAGGACTGTTTTAACCTAAGTGTCTGTGATTTCAGGAGCACTACATTCTTCTGGTATGGTTATGGGCCCTTTTGGGGGTGAGAGGAGGTGAAGTTTGCACTGAACCTGTCTACCAGGATGTTGGCGATATCGGTCAGTTCAGTGTATTTTGTTCCATTCTGCACTAACTCTGAGAAGATATGGGAACTGCCACTTAGATTCTTGATATAGCTAAAGAATGCCTTGTGGTTATCTTTGGATTCCTTGGCAATTTTTCTTTTGAAGCTAGCCTTGGATGATTTTATGAGGGAATTGTAGTTTCTTGCTGATACTGATCAGGGATGTCTTCCCCTCTTGGGATTTTACTCTTTTCTGTACTAGTTTCCTCCTTCTATTGTATAGCTTGTTTATGGCAGGGGTCCACCAGACTGGTTTCCTTTTCTTTGAGGAGTGAGTCTTGGTTTTTCTTCGGATAGCACGGTCCATGCATTCTTGTAGGTGCCCATAGAGTGCATTAGTAAATGATTTTGCAGCTTGGGCAGCGTTATCCTTTAGCATGGGTGATTTGAAACTTTCCACCTTGGTCTTAAGTAACGTGAAGTTTGTTTTTGAAAAGTTTTTCATGGTGGTTTCTTTGACTGAGGGTGGGAGCAGAATGTGGATATCCAGAGTGATTAGTTTATGGTCAGATCTAACCAGCGAGGGGTTGACTTCCAGTGTGGAGAACCAGTCGCCCATGTTGGTGATGACCAGGTCCAATATGTTGTCACCTCTAATGGGGGTGTTGGCCAGTCTATCCAGGGCATTTGAGTTTATAAATTCTAGGAAATGTTGGGCAAGGGGGTTAGTACTTGAGTAGTTCTCTCAGTTTATGTTTGGGTAATTGAAATCACCCAATATCAGGGTGTTTGGTAGGACCTTTATGTTTCCCAGTATTTCCAGAAAGGCGGAATGGGGATCCTGGGACATGGTGGGTGATCTGTAGCAAGCTACAATTTGAATTGCAGTTCTGCCCATTGTTAATTGCACGTGGATGATCTCTGAAGCATCGTGCTGTGCCACTAACCTGGAGGTGTGGGTATCCTTGATGAATATGGATACGCCCCCGCCTTTTGTAATTTGGTCTGGGTTTTGTGGCTGAAATGTATGGTATGAGTTGCAGCCTGGTAGTGCTGGGGTGCTCTCTGGAGCCTTAAACCAGGTTTCAGTTACTGCACATATATTGATTTTCTCCATACTGAGGAGTGCCTCGAGTGCATGCATTTTGAGGTTTAGACTTCTGGCATTGAGTAGCATTACCCTCAGTTTTTTGTTACTTGTGTTATTTACGGTGGTGGGTTTGTCTTTTGAGCCTTGCCTAAAAAGGCACTATGGGGTTGGCAAGAGCGTTGGCCAGTAATCAAAAGCCTAAGGGTGACAAGTGCAAGCTGTCTCTAGTGAAGCAGCATTGCTTGTCTAGCATGTCATCCCAGGCTGACAGACACTAGATCCCCTTTGAATGACACCAGAAGCTTAGCCAATTGTTGAAATTGATAATTTTTTCTTTATACTGTGGTATCATTTTTGGTGAGGGCAGGATGCTTCTCAGGGTCAGGGTCATACCGGCCTGGGCTACATGATCAGAGAGCTCTTCCATGTCTCTTTTCATGTAGACAAGGGAGGTATAGCCCAGGTCATTCACACCAACATGGACAATGAAAGAGTCATATTTGTACTTGTTCTGGAGTGACCTGAGTACTTGTGTTATGTGACGGATCCTGGCACCTGACAGGCAGCTAACAGTAACCTTCTCCTTGTTCAGCCTAATGAGGGGGACATCAGTGTGCCTGACTATAGACTCACCTATTACTAGTGTGTTGCGTATGTTATTTTATGTCCTAAACGTAAACGGTTTATTGTTCAAAAACACAATACGTTTTCGTTACTTTATCTAAAGTAACTTCATCAGAGGGTAACAAACAGGAATACAAAAAAGCGCCAAATTTAAACTGAAAGTGATGTAATCTCAAGGGTGAGTTCATCGTTAAGAATACAGTTCACCTGACTATCAATAATTATCTGTTAAAACAACAGTACAGTAGCTAATACAAAATAAATGCACTACATAAATGCATGTACGTCAATTGAAAACAAACTACTAATATTTGCTCTTGTTTACATCGTGAATGATGTCATTGTTTAAAATATAAATAGAAATATAAGTAAACTTAATTAAAAACATATTCCTTGCACATGCTAACATAAATAAGTAAATGTAAACAATACAAAATACATATGTTGCAAGAAATGTCACTAAAAGAACAGTGTGTTAATACAAGAAGTAAGTACTACTCTCATATATACTGACAGAAGTCTTTTAAGTATTTAGATAAACTACACTGCTTATAAAATAGTACAAAAGTAGTCAAGGAAGTTGAAATAACTTAAAATGCTGGAACTCAGTAGCACTGTCTAGTAAAACCCAGTTAGGTCTATCTCAAAAAACTTCTGAGTTTTAAAAGGCAGGCTATGTTGCAATTTTCATTAAGACCAGGAAAAGTAAAAGCGTCCAACGTTAATTGCCATTCAAGCTCTCGGACTTCTAACATAAGGGATGCAGGTCCACCCCTAATGTCAGGAAGTAGTTGGTCGATAGCTTGAAAGTGAAAGCTATGGCCAGGATTGACATCGATATGCTTAGCTAAAGCATTTTCTTTCTTATTTTTCTTTATGGCATAAATGTGTTCATATAACCTCTTGCGGAATTTCCGATCAGTTTTACCTAAATAGAAAACTGGACAGCAATCACAAGTAGCTAGGTAAATAATACTCTTTGACTCACAACTGAGTTTATGGTTGATAGAAAATTTTGTATTATTTACTTCAAAATAACCTCCAGGTCTGACATATCTACACATGTTACAGTTCCCGCGTAAAAATGTGCCTTTAGACCTAATGAAAGCTGTAGAATTTTTCTTTTCTAACAAAGTTTTAAGATTCGCCCCTCTCCTATACACTATGGTAGGAGAAAAAACAAGTTTATCTACTAAAAGTTGATTACCCCTAATAAAGTGTCAATTTTTAAACAATATAAACTTGATTTGTTTAATATCTTTATTGAAAGTAGTAACAAAACTAGTGTTGTAATGAGTTGTTGATGTGGTAAGATGTAAGTCATGTTGTTTGGATGTTTTGTAGTTGTCAGTATGACTAGTATGTGAAAGACCCGGAAAAAACTGGTTGTCACTATTCCTGAAGGTGGAAAGAATAGAATCATTACAGTCAGATACTTCCAGAGCTGTGTATCTAGAAGGTAAAAGGGGTGTATATACACCACTATTATGTTTAAACTCAACTTTGTGAAACAATTCATCAAGTAAAACAGAAGGATAATTCCGGTTGATAAACATATCTTTCAAAAATTGGCATTCCTTATAAAAAGCTTGGTCAAGTGGCACATTCTCGCAGCTCTTATAAATTGGCCTTTAACAATAGACCGCTTTTGCTTATAAAGGTGGGCGCTAGTGAAGTGCAAAAAAGAATTACAGTAAGAGGGTTTTCTGAAGATAGTAGAATAAAAACTTCCATTCAAATAATCTTTAGTTAGTTTTACGTCCAAGTAGTCTATAGAAATTGTATCAAATTGGTAAGTGAACTTAAAAAATGTGGTGGAAGAATTAAAGTATTCCAATAAGAGAGATGCTTCGTCCTTGTTGCCATTAAACAAAATAAAAATATCATCTAAAAATCTCATATAATAGGCTAGACGGGGCGTAATCTCAGGATTATTGATAATAAAAGTTTTCTCCCAATACACCATAAACAAATTCGCAACACTAGCGCCGCACGCTGAACCCATTGCGACACCTTGTTTCTGTAAGAAATACTCTCCATTGAACATAAAGAAGTTAGAAGACAAGATAATATCAATGAGTTCGGTAACAAGGTCAATCTCCACTTTGGTAGCTTTTAGTTCTATTAACATTAAAGCTAGCCATTCAATAGCTTCCACATGTGGAATGGAGGTATAAAGATCAACAACGTCCACCGTTAAAAAATTAAATTTATCATCAAAATCTAGACTATTAATCTTTTTAAGAAAAGACCATGAGTCCTTACAGACTCGAGGTATTAATTTCAAGTATTTTTGCAAGATATTGTCTACTAGTTTCGCACAAAGATACATCAAGGAGCCACATCCATCTATCAAAGGTCTCATAGGGGGATTGTCCTTGTTTTTATGTATCTTCGGGATACCAAACATCACAGGTGTCTTGGGAAAGGGAATATTAATAAAGTTATAAGTATTGAAATCTATCTTAGCTTCTATGAAGAGGTCTCTAAAGTAACCCCTAACCCTTGTTTGAGTTACATTCATTTAATTTAAAGAAGACTTAGCATAAGCTGGACTATCAAGTACTGAAAGCATTTTCTCATTGTAATCGCAAATGTCGAAAATCACAAGCCCCCCCCACACTTATCTGGCTTAACGACACATACTAATGAGGAGCTCAAGAGTTGTAGTGCAATTATTTGATCTTTAGTAATGTTAGACAATTGATGTTCCCTATTATGTGGACGTGTTTGAACAATATGTCTAATGTCAAGTTCACAAATATTTTCAAAAAGATGTAACACTGGGTGTAGAGGAGGATTAAAAGTACTCAGAGGTTTTAAACTGTCACTAGGAAGGAAAACTTTGTTGCCAAAAAGTAAATTCAAATTTAACTTTTTTACAAAGCATTTTAAATCAATCAAAGTTTTAGCTAAATTTAAATTTTTGCTTGGAACAAAAGTGTTGCCATTAGCTAGAAGTTCAATCAGAGTGGGTTCAATATGTATGTCTGAAAAGTTATAGATGTTAAAATCCCCCCTTAAGTTAGTTAACAGTCTCAATTTAGAGCTTTGTATCAAGTCCCCTTCTACTATCTCTTTCGACGGTTGTTCCAGTTCTTGTTCCTCTGGTTCCAAGCATTCCGAGGGGCTGTCGAGTTCTTGTTGTTTGTGTCCTTCTGAAAATTTGAACCAGACACTGTGTTGTTACCCGGTTGTCGATTACTAGAGTCGTTGTTAGAACGTAGCCTGTCGCTACGTCTCAAATTTTCAGGAGGGTCCTGAGTTGGAACCACTAAGTTAGAGTGATTTAGTTGGTTAGGTACGTCCATACCAAGTTCTTGATTAACTGAATTACCGTTATTTGAATGAGTTCTAGTTGGTACAGACTGGCTTATTTGTGTCAGTCTTAACTTAGGGTAAGCTGTCCCAGCTCTGTAAGCTAGTCTGTCCCAGTCTTTCTTTATTTTATTAATTTTTAATCTTTCAGTTAGTTGGTCAATACTAGAAAAGGTACAGCTATAATCATATCTGTACCTAGGAAAGTCTAAGTCAGCTTTAATAGAAGTGTCCATATGGTCGACCTCAGATGTAATGGATTCAATGTGGAAAGAGTAGTGTTTTACCATAAGTTCCAGTAATTGAATCCCTTGTTCGTCAAAGAGAACAATGAGGTCTTTGTAGAAAGCAGAGTCAGGTAACAAACCAGTAGGGAAATAAGAATTTCGTAACCCCTTAGGTATCAATTTCTCTTCTAGACATTGCTTAAAATAAGCAACTTCTAATTGTAACTTTTTTAATTTGAGTAGTTTAGTATCAAAAAGTTTCAATTTTTCTGCAATAGAATGTGTACTCACAGGTGTGGTGTCCGTACTTGTAGCCGGTCGTTCCTCATTAAAGGCAGGAGCAAAACTAAACGGCTTGGTGTTTCTAATCCAGTCCGCTACTAAAGGAATGCCAAATAGCCCCAAGTCCTGGTTAAAGTTGTTATTGGCTGGATTAAAGCCAGTGGTAGATGTATGAGTACGCTGACCTAGTGGAGACATACTAGTGCTAGAATTAGTATTAGATGGAAAGTCACCCACTGGAGGAACGCCAGTACATTCCAAGTCCTGGTTTAAATTATTTCCAGCTGGATCCGGGTCGGTAACAGGTATACCAGTGCGTTGCCCTGGTGGAATAGGCAGCCCACTGTTACTACCATGTACATTAGATGATGATCCGCTCAGTCCAGGGGTGCCAAAATTAATCCTGTTGATTTCCTTTTTATCTAAAACGTCGAAACAAGAAGTGATATTGTCAATACGTTGAGGAAGGGAATGAAGCAAAGATGCAATGTCAGTAGAATCACCTTGCTGATATGAACCAAAAAGGTTCGGGCTGCTTGGATTGGAAGAGCTTCCAGTAGGCATAACGAACTAGTAAACCAAGATACACGAGACACAAACCCAATAAAAAAGTGAAGATCAAACCGAAGTAAACACCCAAACCAATATCCAATGTCCTAAACGTAAACGGTTTATTGTTCAAAAACACAATACGTTTTCGTTACCTTATCTAAAGTAACTTCATCAGAGGGAAACAAACAGGAATACAAAAAAGTGCCAAATTTAAACTGAAAGTGACATAATCTCAAGGGTGAGTTCATCGTTAAGAATACAGTTCACCTGACTATCAATAATTATCTGTTAAAACAACAGTACAGTAGCTAATACAAAGTAAATGCACTACATAAATGCATGTACGCCAATTGAAAACAAGCTTCTAATATTTGCTCTTGTTTACATCATGAATGATGTCATTGTTTAAAATATAAATAGAAATATAAGTAAACTTAATTAAAAACATATTCCTTGCACATGCTAACATAAATAAGTAAATGTAAATAATACAAAATACGTATCTTGCAAGAAATGTCACTAAAAGAACAGTGTGTTAATACAAGAAGTGAGTACTACTTTCATATATACTGACAGAAGTCTTTTAAGTATTACTGTAATTCTTTTGCACTTCACTAGCGCCCACCCTTATAAGCAAAAGTGGTCTATCGTTAAAGGCCAATTTATAAGAGCTGCGAGAATATGCTCACTTGGCCAAGCTTTTTATAAGGAATGCTAATTTTTTGAAAGCTATGTTTATCAACTGGAATTATCCTTCTGTTTTACTTGATGAACTGTTTCACGAAGTTGAGTTTAAACGTAATAGTGGTGTATATACACCCCTTTTACCTTCTAGATACATAGCTCTGGAAGTATCTGACTGTAATGATTCTATTCTTTCCACCTTCAGGAATAGGGATAACCAGCTTTTTCCAGGTCTTTCGCATACTAGTCGTACTGACAACTACAAAACATCCAAACAACATGACTTACATCTTACCACATCAACAACTCGTTACAACACTAGTTTTGTTACTACTTTCAGTAAAGATATTGAACAAATCAAGTTTATATTGTTTAAAAATTGGCACTTTATTAGGGGTAATCAACTTTTAGTATAGGAGAGGGGCGAATATTAAAACTTTGTTAGAAAAGAAAAATTCTACAGCTTTCGTTAGGTCTAAAGGCACATTTTTATGCTGGAAATGTAACATGTGTAGATATGTCAGACCTGGAGGTTATTTTGAAGTAAATAATATGAAATTTTCTATCAACCATAAACTCAATTGTGAGTCAAAGAGTATTATTTACCTAGCTACTTGTGATTGCTGTCCAGTTTTCTATTTAGGTAAAACTGATCGGAAATTCCGCACGAGGTTATATGAACACATTTATGCCATAAAGAAAAATAAGAAAGAAAATGCTTTAGCTAAGCATATCGATGTCAATCCTGGCCATAGCTTTCACTTTCAAGCTATCAACCAACTACTTCCTGACATTAGGGGTGGACCTGCATCCCTTATGTTAGAAGTCCGAGAATTTGAATAGCAATTAACATTGGATGCTTTTACTTTTCCTGGTCTTAATGAAAATTGCAACATAGCCTGCCTTTTAAAACTCAGAAGTTTTTTTAGATAGACCTAATTGGGTTTTACTAGACAGTGCTACTGAGTTCCAGCATTTTAAGTTATTTCAACTTCCTTGACTACTTTTGTACTATTTTATAAGCAGTGTAGTTTATCTAAATACTTAAAAGACTTCTGTCAGTATATATGAGAGTAGTACTTACTTCTTGTATTAACACACTGTTCTTTTAGTGACATTTCTTGCAACATACGTATTTTGTATTGTTTACATTTACTTATTTATGTTAGCATGTGCAAGGAATATGTTTTTAATTAAGTTTACTTATATTTCTATTTATATTTTAAACAATTACATCATTCACGATGTAAACAAGAGCAAATATTAGAAGCTTGTTTTCAATTGACGTACATGCATTTATGTAGTGCATTTACTTTGTATTAGCTACTGTACTGTTGTTTTAACAGATAATTATTGATAGTCAGGTGAACTGTATTCTTAACGATGAACTCACCTTTGAGATTACATCACTTTCAGTTTAAATTTGACGCTTTTTTGTATTCCTGTTTGTTTCCCTCTGATGAAGTTACTTTAGATAAGGTAACGAAAAATGTATTGTGTTTTTGAACAGTAAATCATTTGCGTTTAGGACATTGGATATTGGTTTGGCTGGTTACTTTGGTTTGAGCTTCATTTTTTTATTGGGTTTGTGTCTCGTTTATCTTGGTTTACTAGTTGGGTATGTTATTTTGCCTTAAGGGCTGTGATTGCATGGCATAATGGTTTTGTGAAGTATGTGTTTCATGGTTTGTGTTGTGGGGTGGAGGTTGCTTGGATGTCTTCTTTGGAGGTCTCCGTTGCTTTTGCAGATTTTTATTTAGAGCCTCTGAGTATGTTTTTGTGTATTTATGTGTGTTTGTTTGCCGGTGCTGGTTTCATAGGTCTATATGAGACTGGTGGTGTGATGCAAGTAATTCCCTTCTCCTCTTGACTGTCTTGTCCAGTCTTGGGTTGAGAGAGCTTAGTCTCCAGTTTGGCTATATAATTGCATCTCTTGGATGTACTAGTGTTTGGTGGTAGGAGGAGAAGGATGTCTGTGTACATGAGGCAGTTGTAACATTGCCTCAAAATGCCCAGATTCACCAGTTGGACCGGATAGTACAATGGAAACTGCCCTTTGGACATGCCTGGATAGGTACAGTGAGCTGTTTTACTGATTGGCTGGTAAGGTCAAATACAGAGCCTTGTCCTTCTCTACAGTATGGGGGGGGGGTCTAGTGCTAAGGTTTACTAGTGCTTGCTATGAGTTTTGAGCAAGTGCCATGCTGAGAAGTGAATGGTTTGAGTGCTTAAGTTGAAAGTTTGTCTAGTTACAAGGGAAAAATTAAACAGTAGACTTTGTGGAGCCGAGAATAGTTATACCCTAGCTAACCAGCGCTGCCAGGTGCGCAAAACCACGCTAATGCGGGTTTTATAGCAGGGAAATGAAAGAGATAGAAATTAGCCCAAAATGACCAATAAACTACTAATTTCCTACTAGATATTGATCTGACATGAGGATATTAACTGTAGACTACTGTTTGTATAGGACATGTCATTGAGGGCTGCTGTCATGTAGTAATGGCATACCTATCAGTGTCAGATGCCTATCTGTCAACACATTCATCCTAATGCATAGCCAGTTGGCTAGCTGATGTCTGTCTGTCCTCTGTACAGATGTGCAGATATCAGGTATCCGTCTCGGCTACTTACAGGAAATCTATGCTTGACTGACACTAACATGTCTGCCCAGCTATGTTATGAATGCCACAGCTGGGAATCCACACCCTGTATGCACCACATGCCATGGATAACTAGACTACCCTACCACAGTCAACAGAACATACTTGGGTACAGGTATCCAAGACAGGCACTGATCATGTTATGTAATACATGTTGCATAAATGTCAACTGGAGCACCTAACTGACCCTCTGCAGGAGGCAACCAGATGATTGGATGTTGCATATAACTCTCACCCTGTGGATCACCCCTGTGGTATCTATTGATAGATGGCCTGCTGGCACATGGCAGGTGGCATGATGCCACTGTACACACATCCCCTACACTTCCCATCTCTCCATGGACAACAGCCTGGTACACACCTATGAACACCTGTACCGATGGACCCCAGTACTGACAAATGTGTATGTGTGCATTACTGATAATAACAGTGTATGTGTGTTTGTAGACCTGTAGTTGATAATACCTTGAAGCCCTTCACACCCACCACACCCCCATTGCCATAATTAGATGTGGCTGCTGCTGTACCAGACATTACATGTAGCTTGTTACACTCTTCTCCCCAAGGAAAAACTGGGACTTGCAGTACCAGCACAACACTGTTGTACAAATGGGTTGACAGGCATGAGATACTCTCTGAGTTCTGGCAAGTGTGTGTGTGTGTGTGCATATGTGTATATTTGTAGGATACAGCATTCTAAGGCCACATTCTCCTAATACAATACGCCTTGCCACACAGTATTATGGCTAGTGATGTTGCTGACCATAGTAGAGCCTTGACAATGCATCACCCTACTATCCATGTGGCATGTGCATTAGATGCATGTCCCTGTAGTAGCACTCTTGGGATAGAGAAGGGGTTGTATTGCAGTCTTGTTCAATGTGCGATGGTGGGTATCCAGAGTGTTATCATGGGTTTTAGTATGTACAATATCCACTGTGGGGTGTGGGTGCTGGGTATACTGTCTTTACACCATGGTACCCCCAGTACATGTCCCATATTCCACTGTATGGAGACCACTGTCACCATCAACCATACAGGTAATTGATAACACTATCCAGCCCAGTTATGCATGTGCTGTGTGCAACTTATCTGTAACAGAATCGGCACACTGACAAGGTAGCACTGATAAGCCCAGGTCTCTCAGTTGTATGTATGACTGTTATGTGTTTGTCAATGCGAATATGACAGTATGTCACACTATGTATTGTCTATAAACAACCAGTACATCTCACATTACCATACTGTATAGGCCTGGGGATGTTCTTCACATAACATGTAACCTGGAACACACCTCATCCTAAAAGCTGTGTGGTGTGTGCAATTAAGGCCACACACATCAGTAGCACTACATACCTAGGTAGGGGTTCTAGTGCCAGTGTTGCCATATAAGAGTGTGTATGTATGTGAAGGAATCTACTTCTGTTGGCAAAATATACATGTCCCAGGAGGTCATCTGTCCAAGAACTACCTGGCAAATGCTAACATTTCACAGGTATCATCCTGTGGAAATACATTCCATCACAACTAGTGGTAGATGTGTAAATGCCCTCTTCCCCACTGTATAGGTGTACAGCTATACTGGGGTTGGTATATATCGCTGGGTGTGGCTCTTGTGGACACAGCCACCATCATTGCAGTTACTGTTGATTGTATCCCCCTACTTAGCTGGTCGTAATACTGTACAGTTCATGTTAAAAGGTTAAGTAGTTGTCTATTACACTATATGCGGTTCTACAGCACCTATCACCCTCCAAAGTGTAGGGCTGTGCCACCCACACCAGCACACCTATGTTTACCGAGTTGAGGATTCCACTACATTGGGGAAGGGGACATATACCCTGCCAGTACCATCGTCAATTACATTAAACTAGCAGACTGCTTATTACCCAATGTGTTGTGCCTGTTCTGTCTTGGTAGAATTACATAGGCTAAAATGGGTTCCTTGCACAGGTACATAATCCATGTGTACAGTATTCTCTGTGTATTGCACCAACACCAAAACCTCTGTCTGTGCTATACACAAACATTTGGTGTGTACTACCCAGTACACTTACCATTGTCCACTGTAGAAGGGCTGCTAATATCACCCATGATGCACTCACCTGTATACACCACCCCCAGACCTATTGGCCATGTGGCACATGCAGTAACTGTTATACAGACCTGTGACATGTGTTCACCTGTACCCAGGATATGGCACAGCCAAGGTGTCACTACAGTGCCATAGCCCTTGTAGGATACAACAGCAGACCATCATCCTGCTGACACATGGACACCTACAACACAAACGGAATACATTATGGAGATCACAATCACTCAGTGTTAATAGGAGCTATAATGCATCATAGCTGGATACCTACACTTCCTGACATGTAAGCATTAAACTTTACTGCTGACAACATGTTACACAGCATTACATTGGTACACCATAGTACAGTCACCCTGTGCATAAGAACCATATTAGCATGTCCCTGCATCGATGTTATGGATGACAGGGATGTGGCACAGGTATCATCATACGCTCAGGGTGTGTAGTTGGTTTGCCAGAGAACTAGGCTGAGCCATATGTTTGACACCATATGTGTGAGTGAGGGGGTTTAATTATTAATCTGGCTGTGGTGATGTGGTGTGTGTAGGTATGGGGTTGCCCTAGCTGTGTTGGTATTTTGTGTGTGTGTATGCATGCACACAGTTCTGCCATGTGGCTGCTCTATACAGGGGTTTGTTGGACAGCTGCAGATTGTACCTGGCAGGGTGCGCAGTTCACCGTCTCCGGTCATGGACACAAGACGTGTGCCTGCCAGGGGTTCCAAGGGTGCCACCAGTTTCAAGCCATGATATACTTCTCTCCCCTGATGATGACATATGTCTGCTGGATCTGGGTCCCTCTAGAGACTGGCCAGGGCCACATGCACATGGCCTGCTGTGGTGTGGTGTGGCCCACCCCTTTGCAGTGCTGGGACTGGTACTGCCACTATGGGAGTGGCTCTGTGTTCTGGCACATCCACATTGACCTCCAGCTGTTGGTGTTGATGGCCTACATCCACGTGGCAATCAGACTACTCCTACCATATGCTCAAGCACGGACATTCCACGGTTGAGGATTCCCACTATCGCCCCCAACAGTCTATCCATTACCTTTGAAAAATAACGGAGGGCCCCTGCAAGATCACGGATGTTGTCAGTAACAGCTGAATGAGTAGACCTCTGCAGCTTCAGAGCCTGTCTGGTGTACCATTCCATACATGCCTGCACCTCCATTATGGCCTGAAGCATGCGTCTGGAGGTACCAGATGTGACACTTCTGCCAGGGGCATGAAGACCAGCAGCCTTCCAATGAGCACCCCTGTACATCTGCCTATGTGGTACACCACTGGACATCAGACTATGGCTGCTGTGTCCAGACACGTGCCATAGACACCACACTGTCCTGTCCCATGCCACCAACTGTCAACTGCCCCTCAGCTATGGCCACTGGTGATGGGGGTATGTATATAAAATGTGACTGTGTGCGGGGATGGGGTGGATAACAGTGGGATGTCAAACGATGGTGCAGCTTCAGCCCCTGACAACCACACCTGTGCCTCAACACATCTATCACCATTTTCAGTGTCTGTATGGACACCAACATCAGATTGCCTGCAGGAGGGACCCTGACCCACCTCACCACCTATGAGTAGAAAACAAGAAAAACACTTTAAGACCTGTACATCATTGGCTAACAGTACACACACACATACACACACGCACACACATACACACACACACACACACACACACACACACACACACACACACACACACACACACACACACACACACACACACACACACCCTGACATTCCACCATACTACTTACTTGTCTCTGAGTTTAAAGAATGTCCCTAGTTTTTTCCCTTAATTTCCCCATCCTGCATCAGTCTTGAATAATTACAGTCAATAATACCAATCATTAATGTATCAAATTTCTAATTGCTCAGAAAAATGATAACAAAACATGACTTGTTACTCCATTAAATCTTTAACTTGATTTGAGTAAATTTTTCAAAGACTCCCTGATGTCATCAAGTGTTCACCCTGGTTTTGTCCAGACATCTTGAGCATGGCAACCATGTGTTATGGGCTACTACAGTCACTCAATAATGTCACTCACTGGAGTGTCATACTTAACTATTGTTCAACAGATGCAAGATCTGTTGCTCTAGTAACTTTTTATGTGGACTACAGTAATATTTGGAAACACTCTCTGGTTTTGCCTAGTAATTCTCCAATGCATCTTTAGTGCTGCATATGTGGGTATTCTTTCACCTTTCTGCTGATCACAATTAAAATAGTATCCCTGGTGTCTAGTTTTCCCTCCCAATGCATCTTTCATGTTGTAAATTTTATTATATTATCAGCTGTCCTGAGATTACATGTCAGAAAAGTATTCCTGGTATCTAATGTGTCTGTCCATGTCCATGTACTGCATGATTTCTAAAGGAAGTTGAGAGATATGAACACCCCCACACTCACACATGTGCATACATGGACACAAACACACACACATACACATGCATATTCTACATACATCAACCCCCTCCACTCTACCAAATAGCACTTACAAACAAATTAACACCCCCCAACCCCCCACACACACACACTTACAGGTGAGGTTGCACAAATATATCACACATAGACCTCTCATTACCCATCTGTCAACATGTATGACATATGGCACTCAACAGCATGCAGTGCAGCTTTAGTCAATCCCTGCTAGCAACATTATACATCTCTGTGATGCATGGGTTGTGTTAGTAGGTGATGCCCCTACCCCTGGAACACACTGCACCCATGTACACAGTATTGATGTGCACCTGTTCGGCACCCTGGCATGTACTGTGCACCATACCTCACAGGTGTTCACACCATTGCTGAATGTGTATGTGTGTGTCAGTTATGTTTGCTCTGCTGCTCAAAGCCCCTATGTGTTTTTCTGACACATACCTGGGATGATATGTGGACAGATGTCATTTGTGAATGCCTGATGTCTGATTTACAGATCTCATGGCCAATAAAATACAATTATACTGACAACATTCAAACCTTACTATGGCTATGGGGAGTGTACACACCTTTATTGATATGGCACCCTCTTCCCTGATATGCCATGGGGCCACATTACCGATAATGGTAAAATTACATGAACCTGATATGTGACATATGACCTGTGCAATCAAATGCAGTATCAAACAAATGTGTTAGTTGTGCAGATGCTGATGGAGATGCATACAATTTGTGGGTGCATGTGTCCACACCCTTATCATGATGGTTTGTTGCACCTACTGTTGTGTGTACTAATGCAGTCACTGTTCCTGGAAGGGGTATACTAGCATGGGCCATCTGCATTTTCCAGTATTTGGTCACTCTGCCCTACAAATGTCCCCCAACCCTGCATGACTGCAAGGTTAACTCATGTGCACAGCCCTTGGAGGTCACACAGTGTCTTCACTATTGCTGTATAGTCAGGGTTATGTCTGTCACAATTCATGACCTTGACTGCGTGCAGATACAGCCATTCTTAGTGAGCTTTGGATCTCAGCTTCAGTGCACTGCTTTGTTTCAGGATGACACCTCCTCCCCATCCTCAGCCTTTTTGCAGATACTTGACAACTATGACCTACACACGTGTGTCATTTTGCAGTGTCCCAAACTCTGAACACCATGTGTACTGGCCTAGTCCCTGCTAATGAATGGCAAACATACAGGTGTACACACTGGCACCAGCAAGGTGCAGATCGGGATCGTTGGCCTGAGGTGGGGTGAGGTGTTGGTTATGTAGCACATGTATCTTAATTGATACTGTCTGTTGGCTTCCAACATGGTCTTGGTACACCAGTACACATTGCAACGCATGCATTTGGGGGACTTTTGCTGTTATGCATATGCTACCTGGAGAGAGGCCTGGCTGATGTTTCCTGTGGTACAACTGTCCCATCTGATTATCATAACCCATGGGCCACACTTATGCAGAGTCCAGGTAATTGCCGACACAGGTACTGCACAGTCAGTACTTGCTGGACATTCCTGCATATCCCTCAGTGTTGTGGCATGTTACTAGGCAGCCTGCATGACCAGTTTGCAGCATGTCATCATCTGTCTTGGATGGAGTGTATGCACACATATGTTTCCAGTTTTTGTGAAGGTATGTCTTCCCCATATTTGCTGTCCTAACATAGGATTCCATATTACACATTCATCGCTCATGTTAGGACCACATTGCCGGTTATAAGGGTTGTGAAATGCAGTATTGTGATATGCCGTAGTGTAGATCGGTAACAGTTGCAATTGTAATAGTGGTATATACATTGTTGTAGCACTGTATAAGGGTGATGTTTCAGACATGTCCCTACTGTAGGACATTTGTCCCACCATTATGTTCATCTCTGTGCACAAATCTTGCAATGACAGGTTGTTAGTTATATTCCAGGACTCTTACATACCTGTCAGATACGCCACCATGGTGACCACTGTGATGCAGTGCAGTTAACAGCAACAATACATGAACATGTACAGCATGTATTATGGGCGTGTGTGCTAAATATGTGCATGTAAAATACCATGGCCATAACATGACAGGTGTATTGGCAAACCTGAACAAACAGTAAATCCAAAAAAACAGAATGGAGTCAACTGGCAAGTATATACCAATGCAGAATGGTAAAAACAGTCCTTTATTAGAATAAAGACGATTATTAGTATTCACCAACGTAAAATAATAAGTGCTTTCGTCTCCAATTATACAATTCAGGAGACTTTATCAAACAAGAACTGAACATTAAGGCAGAGTTTAAATACTAAAATCACTGAAAATCTCCCTCCCAAATGACATCACTTCCTGGCAGAACACAAAGTTCTAGTTAAAGAAACAGTGTATCTAAAAAGAACATTGAGCTAAAAAAAACATATACAAGTGCAAATCGCATGCCTAAAATAATAATAAATAATATATAAATAACTAATATATATTGACAGTACTCTAATAAATATAAACAACAATAAATGTTCATGTATAATCATGCAATTCCCAATAAAGGATAAACAAATGCACAATAAACATGGAATCTTAAATTACATTCCATATAATAAAGTATTGGCAGCTTTGTAAAACCACATCCTAAACTCTAATATGACAGAAGTTAGCAACTGTCGTAAAAATGTGCAACATATGGTTTAAATGCTCATATTACATAGATTAAAACTGTTTTTTTTAATATATATTTTAAATACAGTGAGACAACTAAATGGGAAGAAATTTGGGCAATCAAAATATATACCAGAACACCACCGCCTTCTCTGATAATCTAAGAAGCTGATGCATAAATATGCAAACATAAAACATATCTCATATAATACAACAATATGTAAACCTAATAAATACCAACTAAATAAATAACTAATAGTTAAAAATAACTAAATAGTTAAAAGGTGTATTTCCATTAGTCTCTACCGAATGCTTTTATTTTTAGCAAACTACTAATGGAAATGTTATCATTCAGATACGCCACCATGGTTACCACTGTTATGCAGTGCAGTTAACAGCAACAATACATGAGCATGTACAGCATGTATTATGGACCGGTGTGTTAAATGTGTGCATGGAAAATACCATGGCCATAACATGACCGGTGTATTGGCAAACCTGAACAAACACCATACTCACCAGCTACAGGCTGCTACCCCGGAGGTGTTCCAGAGGGACCTACATAATTGTGTGAGAGATGCGATGTTAGTAGTCACATCTGTGGCATTGGTACATGGTGGGAGAAGCATTAAATCAACAGTACAAACCCACAATACTACAGATTATGCACATCTGTTTATTACTGCAACACAGCAACAGACAATATGTATTTCATCTCACACATGCATGATTAAACTCTACAGATGCAGATGGATAAGCAACAGTGGTCTACAGATGTGCCCTGTGGCCTTACCTGCATGCTCCTCCGCCATTGTGTGGGTAGCACCCACCTCCACTATGCTTTCCACCGTGTCTTGTGTTTGCAGGTGTGCAGGTGCCCCAAGGCTGGTGAGGAGCTCCTCAACATGTGTTGGGGGGGCTAGATTGCATGACCCCCCCATTACAAGCTGGTCCCCACTAACTGCAGCAGCACGCCGATGGGCATGGCAGAGTAGATCAGTGCATCGATGTTGGACCTGCTTATAACTGCGGTTATGCAGGCTGACATCATTTACCCTGTGGGCAATATCGTTCCATGGGGTGGTCCTCTCCTGCAGATCATGGGCTGTATGCCCAAACAGGGTGTGGTAGTGCTGCACCAGGTATGTGATGATGATATCATTCTCCTGCTCTGCGTACATCGGAAGTCTCTCCCCGGACTATGTGCCTGAAAGGCATAAAGAGGGAAAAAGGTCTGAGGACCTCATACTGCAAGGATATAATAGTCTCCCCCCACCATATCTGCAACAACAATCTGACAACACAACTTAACAGGTATGTCTACAGAAGACCTACCGTTTGGACACATACCGCATTGTACAACAATTTGTGCAATGTGTTTGTAGTCATGTTCCATGTTGAAACACTATCATTGGTGGCCTGTTATGAACAATGTCACCTGCATGCTATTGTAAGGGCCACTATGGTTCCATATATAAGTAAACAAGTAAAAAATCTAAATAAAAGAACAACTGTAATCCAAGGAAGAAGAATGTGGATACCAAACCAAATAGCGTAACAAGATTTAATCACCGCTTTCGTCAAGAGACTTCTTCAGAATACATTTAAAATACAAGTCACCACTTAAATAGTCCATAAATAATTAGTTAATTACTAACAATAATTCAATAATCCTATAAAAACAATCAATGCTGTTAATTAAAAAATGCTTTTGAAACAGTCTTGTCTATACCTAATTTTGCATCCCTTAAAAAACATTTAATATTTATAGTGTCATTGAGCCCTGGATGTTTATCAGACTTCAGTCTGATCTGCCATAAAGTTTCCCTTTGTTCAACGTAGTTCTTGAAATCACCACCCCTTAAATCAGTCTTACAAACTTCTATTACTGAAAAAACAAATTTCTTAAAATTTTGACAGACCAATGAGTGTTTGAATAAAGCATTTTTCTCATCATGAACTTTAATGCTATAAATGTGTTCACAAATTCGTGTTTTTAAACTTCTGGTCGTCATTCCAACATAAAAGGCGGGGCATGTGGTGCAGGAACTAATGTAAATAACTCCTGCAGTATTACAGTCTACATATTCTGGAACTTCAAAAGTTTGATCAAAAGTTTCAATAGTTATAAATGACCCTGTTGAAATGTACCTACACATATTACAATGTGAACATTGAAACATGCCTTTCTTACTCTTACTGTCAAATTTTCTAGTGACTAAATTACTGTGTTTACACTCTAAAGATTTCTTAATATTAAAGCTGTTTCTAAAGGTAAAAAGTTTTTCACCTATAGCCTTACTGACATCAAAATTCCCCTGAATAATCCGCCAATTCTTTTCAATTAGATGTCTTATTCTTAGACTGTCACTGGTCATGTCTAAAGAACAAACTGGAGTACTACCTGTTTTTATTTTATTTGAATCCAAGTTTGTGGAAACATTGTCAGGGAAATGCTGGTGTTCAACAATGCCGGTACAAGACCTGTCTCTTACCTAAAACTTCACTAATGATGTCTTCCAAAGAAGTTTATCATTTCCCTGTCGGTAAACATGTTAAAAATAAAAGTTATCTCATCATGTAAATCATTTTCATTTGATGTCATTCGACAGGCTCTGATAAATTGACCCTTGGGTATGTTTCTGAGAATGTAGGTAGGGTGCCCACTTTAAAAATGTAGGTAACTGTTGGTAAATGTATTTTTTCTAAAGATTTTACTATGAAATCTTAATTCAGTATTGTCCCACCAAAAAAGTACGTCCAAAAAATTAATGACTGAACCTGTACTACCTAACGTGAATTTCAAAAAATTCCATGTGTGATTTACATCAAATAAAAATTGTTCAACTGTATTTCCGTCACCTCTTATGATGAAAATCAAATCATCGACGAATCGATGGTAAAACAAAATTTGATATTTGTTTTTCAATAAACTAAGACAATCAAATTCCCACCAAGACATCACTAGATTAGCGTATGAGGGTGCGGCTGGAGAACCCATAGCCACCCCCCTAGTCTGTCGATAGTAAGTACCATCAAATAGAAAATAGTTGTGATTTAATAAAATCTCCAAAAATCTACATATAGTGGAGACCTGACTTGTGTTAAAATTAGTTTTTTGTGTTAGTAAGTTACGTATAGCATCAACTCCCTCGTCATGAGGTATACATGTGTATAGAGAGGTGATGTCTAAAGTAAAAATAACGTCCTTATTAGGATCAAAAACTTCCTTATCTGTAAAGTCTTTTAACTTAGTTAAGAAATGCCAGGAATCTTTGATAAAAGATTCCTGTTGGGAAACTATTGGCCCCAAAGTAGCATCTATCACTAAAGAAATGCCTTCAGTAACCGAATGTGGGGAAGACACTATCGGCCTGAAGGGGGGATCCTTTATGCATTTGTGGATTTTAGGTATTCCAAAAAGAATACCTATTCTGTGTTTATTAACCACACAAAACTCATATACATCTAAGTCGATCTCCCCTGCCATCAGGGCATCGTATAAAAAAGAATGAATTAATCTGAACTTGTTGTTAATGTCAAATAAGGGAATAACTTCATATTCCTGTTCATTGTTTAATAAATCCAACATTTTGTATTTATAAGCATCTTGTGTCATTATTACTATATTCCCTCCTTTGTCACTTCTCATGAATCTTAATGTCTGATTTTTCTTACGTAATTTATGGAAGGCTTTCCTTTCATCACTTGTTAAATTGTGGGCATTGTTGGCACTCTTAATGATCTTCTCTACTTCCTGAATACAAACTTCTTCAAAAATTCCTAAAGTGTGATTTAACTGGGGGTTATAAGTTGAAAGTTTTATTAAAACTTTAGTTGTTAGGGAAATATCATGTAATAAATACTGTAAATTTAATCTCCTAACATATTTTTTTATATCAACTACAGTTTTACCATAGTCTGCTCTAGTAGTTGGAACAAAGTTAAACCCAAATTTCAAAACTTTTAGTTCATTAGAATCAAATTCAACATCAGTTAGATTAATGATATCAAAACTATTATCATTTAGATTTAAGTCTCTTCTCCTGAGGAGCTTGACCCTAAGAAGGTCCGGCTTCTCGTTAGTATAGTCTTCTTTTGAAAAGGAGTCTTCTTCGCAAAAAAATTAGAAGAGGAAAATGTCAAATTAGTAACCGCAGGGTTATTAACCACTTTATTTATGACACCAACATCTTTAGATACGGATTCGTCATTGTCTGGATCCATGTTAGCTGACTCTACATTAGTATTGTCATCACCGTTGACCAATTCAGGATTTATAGTATTAATAACATTACCCTTAGATGGTTCTTTAAACCATTCACGTACTAGTCCACTGTTGTTTGAGGCTACCGGAACGGTGCCTGTAACAACGGAACTGTAAACACGTCTGTTACTATCAGGACCTGCTGTGGTTTTAAAGTTACTGTCTTTAACACGCTGCACAAAATGGTTATATGCCGTTTGAGCCTCATAGGACCCAGTGTCACGTAACAATTTCGTATGTTTCCTGTTGGTAACTTCAATAGAATGTCTTTCAACGTCTTCAGCAATCTTATTGAACAAATCAGCTTGTTTTCTACAGTCAACCAACATATTTTTAAGTTGTAACTCAATCTGGTTAATGTCGTCTTTTAAGACGTCCATTTTTATCAAGTTGTTGTCTATCAAAAGTTTTAAAAAAGACAGTCCTGCTTAGTTAAAGAAGTTTACCAGATTTTTGAACATTGGGTCACCTAAATGAACTCCGTTGGGGCATTTAAAAAACCTGAGCCCCTTCGGAATAATACGTAATTCAATACATCTCTCAAAATAGCAATTCTCAATGAAAATGCCCCAACGGGCAGATTGAGTTACAACTTAAAAATATGTTGGTTGACTGTAAAAAACAAGCTGATTTGTTCAATAAGATTGCTGAAGACGTTGAAAGACATTCTATTGAAGTTACCAACAGGAAACATACGAAATTGTTACGTGACATTGGGTCCTATGAGGCTCAAATGGCATATAACCATTTTGTGCAGCGTGTTAAAGACAGTAACTTTAAAACCACAGCAGGTCCTGATAGTAACAGACGTGTTTACAGTTCCGTTGTTACAGGCACCGTTCCGGTAGCCTCAAACAACAGTGGACTAGTACGTGAATGGTTTAAAGAACCATCTAAGGGTAATGTTATTAATACTATAAATCCTGAATTGGTCAACGGTGATGACAATACTAATGTAGAGTCAGCTAACATGGATCCAGACAATGACAAATCTGTATCTAAAGATGTTGGTGTCAAAAATAAAGTGGTTAATAACCCTGCGGTTACTAATTTGACATCTTCCTCTTCTAATTTTTTTGCGAAGAAGACTCCTTTTCAAAAGAAGACTATACTAACAAGAAGCCGGACCTTCTTAGGGTCAAGCTCCTCAGGAGAAGAGACTTAAATCTAAATGATAATAGTTTTGATATCATTAATCTAACTGATGTTGAATTTGATTCTAATGAACTAAAAGTTTTGAAATTTGGGTTTAACTTTGTTCCAACTACTAGAGCAGACTATGGTAAAACCGTAGTTGATATAAAAAAATATGTTAGGAGATTAAATTTACAGTATTTATTACATGATATTTCCCTAACAGCTAAAGTTTTAATAAAACCTTCAACTTATAACCCCCAGTTAAATCACACTTTAGGAATTTTTGAAGAAGTTTGTATTCAGGAAGTAGAGAAGATCATTAAGAGTGCCAACAATGTCCACAATTTAACAAGTGATGAAAGGAAAGCCTTCCATAAATTACGTAAGAAAAATCAGACATTAAGATTCATGAGAAGTGACAAAGGAGGGAATATAGTAATAATGACACAAGATGCTTATAAATACAAAATGTTGGATTTATTAAACAATGAACAGGAATGTGAAGTTATTCCTTTATTTGACATTAACAACAAGTTCAGATTAATTCATTCTTTTTTATACGATGCCCTGATGGCAGGGGAGATCGACTTGGATGTATATGAGTTTTGTGTGGTTAATAAACCCAGAATAGGTATTCTTTTTGGAATACCTAAAATCCACAAATGCATAAAGGATCCCCCTTCAGGCCGATAGTGTCTTCCCCACATTCGGTTACTGAAGGCATTTCTTTAGTGATAGATGCTACTTTGGGGCCAATAGTTTCCCAACAGGAATCTTTTATCAAAGATTCCTGGCATTTCTTAACTAAGTTAAAAGACTTTACAGATAAGGAAGTTTTTGATCCTAATAAGGACGTTATTTTTACTTTAGACATCACCTCTCTATACACATGTATACCTCATGACGAGGGAGTTGATGCTATACGTAACTTACTAACACAAAAAACTAATTTTAACACAAGTCAGGTCTCCACTATATGTAGATTTTTGGAGATTTTATTAAATCACAACTATTTTCTATTTGATGGTACTTACTATCGACAGACTAGGGGGGTGGCTATGGGTTCTCCAGCCGCACTCTCATACGCTAATCTAGTGATGTCTTGGTGGGAACTTGATTGTCTTAGTTTATTGAAAAACAAATATCAAATTTTGTTTTACCATCGATTCGTCGATGATTTGATTTTCATCATAAGAGGTGACGGAAATACAGTTGAACAATTTTTATTTGATGTAAATCACACATGGAATTTTTTGAAATTCACGTTAGGTAGTACAAGTTCAGTCATTAATTTTTTGGACGTACTTTTTTGGTGGGACAATACTGAATTAAGATTTCATAGTAAAATCTTTAGAAAAAATACATTTACCAACAGTTACCTACATTTTCAAAGTGGGCACCCTACCTACATTCTCAGAAACATACCCAAGGGTCAATTTATCAGAGCCTGTCGAATGACATCAAATGAAAATGATTTACATGATGAGATAACTTTTATTTTTAACATGTTTACCGACAGGGGGTACGATAAACTTCTTTTGGAAGACATCATTAGTGAAGTTTTAGGTAAGAGACAGGTCTTGTACCCGGCATTGTTGAACACCAGCATTTCCCCTGACAATGTTTCCACAAACTTGGATTCAAATAAAATAAAAACAGGTAGTACTCCAGTTTGTTCTTTAGACATGACCAGTGACAGTCTAAGAATAAGACATCTAATTGAAAAGAATTGGCGGATTATTCAGGGGAATTTTGATGTCAGTAAGGCTATAGGTGAAAAACCTTTTTTTACCTTTAGAAACAGCTTTAATATTAAGAAATCTTTAGAGTGTAAACACAGTAATTTAGTCACTAGAAAATTTGACAGTAAGAGTAAGAAAGGCATGTTTCAATGTTCACATTGTAATATGTGTAGGTACATTTCAACAGGGTCATTTATAACTATTGAAACTTTTGATCAAACTTTTGAAGTTCCAGAATATGTAGACTGTAATACTGCAGGAGTTATTTACATTAGTTCCTGCACCACATGCCCCGCCTTTTATGTTGGAATGACGACCAGAAGTTTAAAAACACGAATTCGTGAACACATTTATAGCATTAAAGTTCATGATGAGAAAAATGCTTTATTCAAACACTCATTGGTCTGTCATAATTTTAAGAAATTTGTTTTTTTAGTAATAGAAGTTTGTAAGACTGATTTAAGGGGTGGTGATTTCAAGAACTATGTTGAAAAAAGGGAAACTTTATGGCAGATCAGACTGAAGTCTGACAAACATCCAGGGCTCAATGACACTATAAATATTAAATGTTTTTTAAGGGATGCAAAATTAGGTATAGACAAGACTGTTTCAAAAGCATTTTTTAATTAACAGCATTGATTGTTTTTATAGGATTATTGAATTATTGTTAGTAATTAACTAATTATTTATGGACTATTTAAGTGGTGACTTGTATTTTAAATGTATTCTGAAGAAGTCTCTTGACGAAAGCGGTGATTAAATCTTGTTACGCTATTTGGTTTGGTATCCACGTTCTTCTTCCTTGGATTACAATGGTTCCATATATGCATGTGTTCTGTTTGCTATGTGACTGCTGCACATCTGTTGTTTTATGTTAATGGGGATATCTATGCATGCTGTTAGACATAATTCTGGAATGTGTGGACTATTGCTACCCACATATGTTCTATAACAGTTTCCAGCAGAACTACCTCTCCCACCTCATCTGGCCATGTTACCAGGCCACATCACATCTGGGACCCACCCTGGGACCTCATAATTTACTGGTCCTGCACTACCTTCAGGTGTATATATCACACACACACACACACACACACACATACACACACACACACACACACACACACACACACACACACATATATATATATATATATATATATATATATATATATATATATATATATATATATATATATATATATATATATATATAGGGTGCATTCAAACATCAGGTCCACACTCTCTAACTCTCCTTCCTGCACAGCTGCACTGTTCTGCCTTGCTACAACACATACAGTTGTTACATGTGGACACAGCCTAACATTAGGGGGCTATATATAGGGACAGATTGCAGGTAAGCCTATTACACACCTATAGTGTTTGTGCATTCTACATTATGTGTTAACATGACTGTCCTGCAAGTGGTGGGCTCTGAAACTCATGTGTCCATTATAACGGCATTATTTCCACCACCAGCTATTGGCCACACTAATATACATGTTTTGCAGTATACAACACACACTATGATGGCTTACATCTTGTCATTCAGTATAGATCTGCGCAGTTGGCATGTATGGCTCACTGCCCACAGGGACAGACACTATTGTCCATAGCAGTTACTCAGCAGGACATCATTACAACTACTCCTGATGGCAAATATAAATCATTCCACATCATCTATCCCATTATTATAGACCAAGTACTACATTCAATTACATGCATATATGCTTCTCATACCTGTTGTGGGACTGCCGTCTCTTCTGGATACTGTTTGCTGTGTCCTCTTGATTAACTTGGGATGTCTGTAGGTTCAGTTGTTGAACAACTTTTTATTTACTGGATGTTTGTTTGTTTGTTTTCTTTCTCTCTCTCTCTCTCTCTCTCTCTCTGTCTCTCTCCACTACATGGATTGAGCTGCTTTGAATAGATTGCAGCATGGATTTTGTAGGTGATGCACATGATCATGTGATGACTTCTGCACCAATCAGTGTCCACCACTTGCTACCTGCATGCAGCCTACTGTGTAGTACTTCCAATTACCACTGTCATGGCAACCCACTACTATAAATTACTAAATCATGTGGACGTGGCCCCTTTACCTTTCCTGTATGGAGGACATCCTTCCTGTGTGTGGGCAGAAGTGTTACAGACAGCAGGTAGCAATACCTCTTACAAGAATACTTGCAGACACAGGCCAACTACATATTTGTATAAGGTTCCAGACATAGAGACAGTGTGAGTAGTACTGTTATATGCATTGTATACCGCTACTGTTACAGGGTTTGTTTGTATATACTAGTTTAGCATGGAATGCAGTCTGCCTGCATAGCTCTCAACTGTGGGCCTATCCACATGATGGCCAGAGGATTGGCTGTTATGTTTTGTGTATCCACCACACAGGTCTTGTGTCAGATATATCACTGGCAGTGAGTGTGTGTTGAGTGCTATCAGTACATGGCTACATCTATTTGTGTTTTTGACTTCATATTCCCGAATAAGGATATGTTGCAACCAGTCCTGTAACACCAGCAGCTTTCTCAGTGTGTAACAACAATATTGCAAATATGGCCCTGTGTTCCAGCCTCTGTCCTCCACCTATTTACCAGGCTTTGTCCATATGTCATGCAGTAAGAGGTTGTTAGGTAGTGGCATATAATTATGTTGTGCTGCCATTCCTGCCATCATTCTAGTGATGTTGTGGTCCCCACACATATTGTGGGGTAGGGTCCATATATATGTGGGCTACAGCTGGACAAAACATGTGTGTCCTTGTACAGTCCAGAGGTCAGTGTATGTAACATGGTTATATGCCCCTGTAAGTCATTCTATGAAGGAGGGGTATGCACCATATATAACCTAGGCTGTTACATGTGAGGGATATCAGTAGTAAGACACCTTAAGGTATATGGCTGTAAAGTTTCATACATTTCACTGTGGGAACATTGGTGGGCTAGTGCTTACTGTCTTGCAGACTGTTTGTCAGTGTGATAGTGATGTTTTAAGTTAAGCATTGTTATGTAACAGATACATTTTCATTGTGACAACTTAATTCTTTTCCCCCTATGGGTTGAGTACAGAGTGAAATTGCAGGCTGCTGACCTACATCTGCATTATTTGCTGTTGATTGAGTGTTATCCTCTGGCCCAGTCTTTCTTTACTGTTGTACTACTTGAAAGCCTTGGCCTGGACAGCAACATATGTTATGCTTTCGGATTACTGTGTAAAATATTTTGCTTGAGAGTTGCATTACTCAGCATGTATTTCAAAAACAGCTATATGACATGGGATATGCAACTGGAATAGTACACAAATAAACATTTCTTGTGTATGCAAACCTGTGTGTGATGTCATATTCTTTGACTTCGTTCTGGGTATATGTTTCATGCAAAAATGTATGAGAGAATCAAACACTCTCCATTTTAAAGGGTGGCAACTGTAGGAATACTGGCTGTTCAATATGCTGTGCACCCTCTAAATATGTATCTTCCTATACATATCTATATGTAGTAATATACGTATATGTGTGTATGTGAATATACATATATATATATATATATATATATATATATATATATATATATATATATACATATATGTGTGTGGGTGTATGAATCATTGGATTGTTTACTGTTTCCACATTGTACATTTGCTATGGTAGACAGACTG
Organism: Protopterus annectens; assembly: GCF_019279795.1. Classification (NCBI taxonomy): domain Eukaryota; kingdom Metazoa; phylum Chordata; order Ceratodontiformes; family Protopteridae; genus Protopterus; species Protopterus annectens. Next base: position 313,096,313 of record NC_056729.1, read on the forward strand.
TTCTGAATGATATGTTATTGATACCATCCTGACATCATGCAGGTGGGATGGATTACTGTTAACTTTTTGTAGCTATGTTGTGTAGGGTCCTGGGTATGAGACTTGCAAGTGTTGGTATTGTGTTGCAAGGCAGATCTGTTTGGCTGTGGAGGAGGGGAAGATATCAATAACTACAAGAGGTACTTAAATTGGGCCCCCTCACCCCTATTAATGGTTCCTTTGGTCATATATGTATTTGTTGTGTTCTCTTATATATAGATATATATATATATATATATAGATATATATATATATATATATATATATATATATATATACACACACATATTTATATATATATATATATATACATATATACATATATATATATATATATATATATATATATATATATATATATATATATATATATATATATATATATATATATATATAATCTGTTTACATATAGATAGATATAAATATATATATATATATATATATATATATATATATATATAGGTTCATAGGTTGATACTAGGCTATCTGCCCTAGGGCATTTATGAGCCTAGCCAGAGTCTGTTTGGCTTTTGCCACCATTTTAGATTAGTTGACTGTGCCTCTGTATAGTAGGTCACAGAAGATAGCCCTTTTGAGGTTAGTTTACTGTGCCTCTGTCTAGTAGGGACACAGAAGAGATCCCATGGGTAAACCTACGATCTCCCATCCACTCGTCAAGATTTCTCTTGAAGAGGGTCATTGAGGGACTCTGCCTAACATGGATTGGGATTTTGTACCAGAGTGAGGGGAGCCTCTGGGATATGAATCTGTCCCTCCAGCATGTCCTATTTATTTCTGTGCTGAGGTTTAAGTCCCTGGAGCATGTAGCTCTAAGGGATTTGGATTTCCTGAGGTGGAGCATGTCTATTAATTCTGGGTTGGACATGGCTTTATACGTCAGGCACAGATCGCCTCTGAGTAGGCGGTAAGCAACTGAGTAGAGCTGGAGTTTCTTTAGCCTAACTGCGTAGGACATCTGTTTGAGCCCTTTGATCCTCTTGGAAAGGTACTTTTGGTGTCTTTCCAGTTGCTGCAGGTGTCGGGTAAGGTACATCCCAATTGGGGCATTGTATTCAATTCTGGGCCTGATGAGTGATGAGTAGAGGGGCACAATGACCTCTCTTGATCTAGATGTGAACTCTTTCTTGATAAGGTGGGCTATATAGAAGGTTTTTCTAACCACTTTGGCAATGTGATTGTCAAAGGAAAGATTGCTATCTACTTGGGTCCCCAAATCCCTAATTACTTCTTCAGTACTTAATGGATTACCACCTATGTGGTAATTTGTGGGCACTTTGTTTTTCCCAAAGGGGATGACTATGCACTTTTTTGGCATTTAGCTTTAGGCCATGGCTCTGGCACCAGTTATCCATCTCTGTGAGACCCTTTTGGAGGATGCTTGTGTCAGTCAGTGAATCGATTATGGCACCCAGTTTGCAGTCATCTGCGAACTTGGTCAGCCATAGTTCTCCCATGTTAGCCTGTACCTCAGAGAAATATATACCAAACAGGAGAGGTCCCAGGACTGAGCCTTGTGGGATGCCACTTGTAACTCGTTTAGAGTCTGACATGGCACCTACAATTCTGACCATGTGGGTTCTATCCCTGAGCCAGTTTGCAACCCATCTTGTGATATAGGGGTTGATATTTAAGCTGGTGAGCTTATTTATGATGCCCGAGTGGGGTATTGTGTTGAAGGCTTTTGCGAGGTCCAGGTAGGCTGTGTGGACTACCTTCCCTTCATCTATGGCCTTGGTGACTGTTTCAAAGAAGTCAACCAAGTTCAAGAGCCAAGATCTGCCCTTAGCAAAGCCGAATTGCGTAGGATCTGTGATGTCACGGAGGCTACACTCTGTTGGGATAGACATTTGCTCTTTTGGGGGGGAAGGGGAGGGGAGTTTGCACTGAACCTGTCTGCCAGGATGTTGGCAATGTCTGTGGGTTCAGTGTATTTTTTGTCATTTTGAACTAACTCAGAGCATATCTGGGAATTGCCACCCAGGTTCCTGACATAACTAAAGAAAGCCTTGTGATTATCTTTAGCATCTTGTGCAATTTTTCTTTCGAAGCTGGCCTTAGATGATTTTATGAGGGATCGTAGTTTCTTGCTAGTACTGATCAGAAATGCCTTCCCTTTTTGGGATTTTGCTCTATCATGTAGTAGCTCCCTCCTTCTGTTGTATAGCTTATTTATGGCTGGGGTCCAGCAGACAGGTCTCCTGCCTTTGGAGGAATGAGTCTTGGTTTTATTTAGGATAGCACAATCCATGCATTCCTGTAGGTGTCCATAGAAAGCATTTGTAAAGGATTCTGCGGTTTGGGCCATATTTTCCACTGGCCCGGGGGGTTTGATGGATTCCACCTCAGTTTTGAGAAGTGTGAAGTTTGCTTTTGAGAAGTTCTTCACCGTGGTTTCCTTGGCTGGGGGTGGGGAGACATATATATATCTGTTTACATATATATATATATATATATATATATATATATATATATATATATATATATATATATATATATATATATATATATATATATATTGCTTTATATACATTGCTTGAGATATATATATATATATATATATATATATATATATATATATATATATATATATATATATATATATATATATGTATACATGCATACATACATCTACATATATAAATACATTTCCTCTACTGTTGAATGACTGTTCTGGATGATATGTCTGAGAAAGCATCAGAGTTATTTATATCTGACATTGCTTTGTGGTAAATCACTTTGGTTATGGTGTGCAGAAAATAAAAAGGGGTGATAGGAAAGTGGTGAAAAAGGGGCACAAAGGGGGGAAGACAGTTGGGAAAATAGCTAGGGGATGTGCAGTACAGGGTTAGGGAAGGTCCATAGCTGCCCATTTCTTCTACAGCAACAGCTGTGCATATACACTGATTTGGAGGTAGATTTGGACACTCAAACCACTGAGAGAGGGGTGAGGACAACAATAATATGTTATGAACCAGATTACATGTGTCCATTGGACACGTGTGAAATAGACAGCTATGTGTGGGGCAAGATTTTTTGGGGGGAATAGATTGCCCTTTTTTTTAAGGTGAGAGTGGGATGTTGGGGAAGGATATTATGTATATTTGGGGAGGTAGGTCGAGTAGTTTGACAGACAAGACAGACTAGACAGCATACAGAGGCAATATATGACACATGTGGGGGGTAAACACCTTGGATAGGGAGGGGTGTTTGGAAGTCAGAAGCCCATGAGCCCCTAAATGTAAACAGTGGGACTGAAGTCCCCACCCATGGGCAGTCACCACTGCACCTTCATGGCCCCAAAGGTGGCTGTGCTGGGGGCTGGGTAGGAGGGGCATGCTGACCCTCTAAATGCACCATGCAGCCCTCAAGCTGGTGTAGCTGATCTGGAAACTCCCTGCAGAGCTCGCTATGCACCTGACCCCGGACCTGACGACAGGTGACAGTTTCCTGCCCACATCCACTATTGGGGGAGGTGATCTCCATCCCCTGAGGCGGTTCCACCCGAAGGTGATGCAGGACCAGCAGACGAGGAGGTCCCAGAGTGGGACCCAGATGTGCTGGTGCCCAATGCCATGGCCAGAAGAGGTGGGAGAGGTAGTTCCAGTGGGACCGGCCTTCCCAAACATGCTATGGTGTTTCAATTTTAAAACATATGTAGGTTAGTAATCATCAATACATTCCAGGATTAGGTATAACAACATGCATAGATATTCCCATTAACCCAACACATCAGATATGGAACAGTTGCATAGCAAACAGAACACATGCATATATGGAACCACAGTGGCCATTACAACAGCATGCAGGTTACATTGATGGCAGCATGCCATCAATGTGGGAGTATTTCAACATGGCACATGCATAGAAACACATTTCAATATTTATCAGGCAATATAACATATGTCCCAACAGTAGATTTAATTGTACACATACCCATTTGGTTGTGTATTTAGATTATTGTTGCAGATATGGTGTGTGTGTGGGGGGGATGTCAATTAACAACTTGTATATCCCTTTAGTTCTCAATACTTTCTTAGTCACTGTTGTAATCTACCTTACAAGTGTTATTACACTACTCTATGGCCTTAGTTTGGACAGTGGTATATTTGTAGACAACTATATACATGAACTGTGTTTTACCTGCAGTATACATCTCTTACCTGTTATACCTGTGGAGGTATTGTTTGTTAACACTACTTGACTGTTTCTATGCATATTCCCAGATTCCAGGTTGATGTTATACACATACCTCTCAATCTCTTATTGCATACACTCTGGTCAAGGCTTGACAACATGCAGGTGAAACTGGGACATATTTTGACAATTACCCTCATAAACCTTTGGTGAGTTGCTATAATGACAGGGTTGTTTTCTTATACATTTTCTGAATATTTACAGGTCTGACAGTCAGTTATATGTCATTAAATGCTGCCTAAATGTCAGAGATCATCACACTGATTTGCTAGGGGGACAGGGTAACAGGCAGCGGATATGGGCCAATTATCTGGACATTCTGATCAAATCTTTACAGTTGAGGGGTGTGATTCTGAATACAGCTTACTATCACTCCCAGGATTCGAACCATGGCTATGTCTGCCAAAAATAAAACAGTGTACATCACAGTTGAGTGTGCTATTTAGATATTACTGTGTAGCGCTTCACTGATTTCTGTCTATAAGTCTCCTGTGGTTTTACAATCAGACCTTGTAATTGCAACACTCTTATACAGGGATTCCTAGACAGTTTTATTATGTAGCACAGCGTAGGTGACAGTGATAAGTAATACATTATTATTCAGAGAAACTGCAACACTAACAAAGCCATACAATACCAGACTAAGCAGTACCAGTCCAGGATTTCAATCTTTTATTTCCAGGCACAGTTTTCTTATCTGACAGACCTGTGGAGGGAATGTTTGTTAACACTACCTGAATGTTACCACACATATTACCAAATTCCACATTATTATTATGCACATACGTCTCACTCTATTACTGCACACACCCTGGTCATAGCTTCACAACATGGGGGTAGAGATGGGACATACTTTGCATATTACTCTTATAACATTTTGGTGAGTTGCTAGAGTGATGGGTTTGTTCTTATAGATATATTTCTGATGGTTATGATGTCTAACAATCAGTTGTATGTCATTTTTTGCCTAAACTTTGGGGAACATCCCACTGATTTGCCATGGAGACAGGGTGACAGGCAGGAAATGTAAGCCAATTATCTGAACTTTCTGTACTGTTGAGGGGTATAAATCTGCATACAGTTTGCTACCACTCCCAGGATTCGAACTATGGCTGTGTGTGCTAAACATACAACAGTTTTCATCTCAACTGAGTGTGCTATTTGGATTTTGGTGTACACCTGTCTAAGTCTCCTTCAGTTGTACACTCTAACCTTGTGACTACAACAGTCCTATGCAGACATTCCTACACATTTTATTTATGCAGCACAGTGTGGTTAACAGTGCTTAATACAACAGTACTATTAAGAGAACTAACACTACATTACCATATGATACCAGAGTAAACACAAGCAATGCTAGGAGTTAGAACTGTATTGCCAAGCTGTTGCCCTTCTATTTGCATACAACCTATATGAGACTTTCCTGCCATATTGTCTGGTTTATTCAGTACATCCAATACCCAATACAGATTTTATACTGGCAATTAACTTTCTACTACTTTTAGATTTATTTCTTATGACAGTACATGCAAGATTATTACTAAGCTGCCTCGCAATGCAACCTCTGCAGCCTACATGCATGGGCTTCCTGATTCACAGCCCACTCTGCTGCCACTGTCAAGGACATAAGAGGAATATTTATCCATACCTATCCATAATATATATGAGCTGACAATTATTAAACAAGTAGTAGAATGAGTATTTATACACGGCTGGGACATCACCTTGCCTAGCTTCTTGGATCCACTGATCCAAGAGCTCCCTCTTCCTCCATTTCAGGTCAGCATAGTGATGCCTGACCTGCTCACCAGTTCGAGGGATGCCAGTGGCACTGGTAAGGTCACGAGCGAGATGGTCCCAAGCTTCCGCTTTATATTGAGAACCCTGGTACTGACCCTGCAGCAGTCTCTCTTCATGGTCTTTTACCAGGAGTCCTGCTATGATCTTGGACTCCTGGATGCTCCAGCACTGCACTCAGAAGCGCAATCCTTCTCTGACACCAGCCAATGTGCCTACAGGAGGAAGCTGCAACCAGTTATGAGATGTATTCCCACCTGTGGGGTTTAAATAGGGCCGTTTTCCTCCACTTCACCATAATTGGATGGTTTTGAAAATGCTAAGCTATGGGCAAACCTGCTTACCTAAGGTTGGCATTGCTTAAAGCGGTATACCAATGGGCAAATCAATTTAGCTGGGCTACACATTGCTTATACCTAGTCAGCAGAGGTGTGCAATGCTTAGTGTTGCTTATTTTTAAATTTGCACACTATTTGCTGTTTGGCATTGATTTTTCATTCATTACATGTTATATATTTGTTTAGTATCCATGATTCATGTGTACGTACACTGTATGAGTTACTTGTGTTTATTGGGGATTTCACTAATTTATTACAATGACACCTCACATCAGGACTTAATGCAGTACTCCAGTTCACATATATATGTTATGTAGTAGGTTATACAACATAAGACTGTTTATAGATTCCTTTCACATGTAAATAGTAATTTTGCTATAGTGTGGATCTGTTTGGGTATCCCTCAATTTTGCGTGCAGCTGTGATGGCGTACTGGTAAACTGCTGTGACTATAGTGTAGTGGGTCCTGGGTTCAAGACCTGCAAGAAAAGTTTATTTTGTTGCTGGGCAAAACAGGGGTTGTTGGATACAGAGTGATTAAGGCAATTTTATGCAGTTGTAAATGGGTTTGCATGATGGTAAGTAATGCTAACTTCTGGTTACAGTTTCTTATACTCAGTTAGCCTCTAAATTGCTTAACCTGTGTAGGCCTTGCTTACCCCTTCACAAACAGGCTTAAACTCGCTTACTACTGCTTAAAAGTGCTTACTCCTGCTTACCCCACACTAATTTAGAAAGAAAAGAAGCATGGGTCTTGGGAAAGTGGTAGATTTGGACACTTTATACATTTTTTACACTATCTGCTGTATGGTATTGATTTATAATTCATTACACATTATAACGTTGTTTATTATCCCTGAATCATGTGTACGTATACTGTATGGGGCACTTGTGTTTATCTATGGATTTTACCAAATTGCAATGATACCTCAGCTCACATCAAGCTGCGGTGGTGCAGCGGTAGTGTTGCCTCACAGCAAGAGGTTTTCTGTGCCTTCTGTGTGGAGTCTGCATGTCCTACCCATGGTCGAGGGGCATTCGAAAGATGTGTGAATGGGCATGCCTTTGATAAAGGTTGGGCTGTCAACTTGGCACCATAAAATAAAAATTTACTGCCAATCATTAGTGGACCGGAGTTCTGCTGTGGTGACTCCTAACCGGGAAAAGCCGAAAAGACAAACAATGACACCTCACATCTGCACTTAATGCAGTACTCTAATTCACAAATATATGTTATTTAGTAGGTTATACAGAAAAAAAAATGTTCAAAAATTTCTTTCACATGGAAAATGGAATTTACTACAGTGAGGATTGAACCAGAAATGACTGTTCATAAAGCAAAAGCTCTGACCACTACACTATTGTAGCACTGGTGCTACTGCATGTATCTAGCTATTTATCTTTTTGTGCTATTTAAGCTACAGTATGCATAGCTAAGCAATGAGCAAATATGCACAGCTACGGTTAAATTTAATCTGTTTGATTAAAAAGAAAAAAAAAAATATATATATATATATATATATATATATATATATATATATATATATATAGATATATACATATATATATATATATATATATATATATATATATATATATATATATATATATATATATATATATATATTTCTAGTGTTATTTTCTCTAGGAAGGGACAGGTTTCACTTATTGCTGTGGAGTTCTGCATGCATTTGTACATTTGGCAGACATCCTAGGGTGTTTCAGTTACTATGAGTGTAGGGTTTTCCTGGGAAGTGGGGCTTTGACCTTTGCAATGGCTGTGCATGTGTTTTCTCCTGCAACATATCGTGTTTCTACACTAACAGTCCCACTTTGGGCATTTGAAGAGGTGGCAACCCCCCATACCTCTCAACCTCTTCATGTAAAATATCTGGACAAAGCTTGACAACATGAGGTACAACTAGGGACATATTTTAAATATTACTCTTATAAACTTGAGAAAGTTGCTAGAGTAACAGTATTTGTTTTAGTATAAGTTTTCTGATGGGCTTGAAGTCTGAAACTCAAATGTATGCCATTATTTATCAACTTCAATCCTGAGATCATCCCAGTGATTTGCCAGGTAAATGAGGTACAGGACAAATGTATGGGCAAAAAGTCTGGACATTCTGTGATGATCTGTACAGTTGAGAGGTATGCAACCCCCTATGAGCATTCCCACTCATTGTAATTGCCGAACGACAATTCTTGACTGCAGGGGCATGTATATTGTGAGAGCTCTGCTCTCAGACACACGCCCTGTACTCGTCCACACTCCATGTCCATTTAGGAACAGAGGCAGCGTGCCTTCATAACTTCATAGCTCTTAAATGGTTGTTTCCATGTAGGAATAAGCTATTCCTGGATGGAACCTTAGTGAATCTCATGGTGTGTCTAACCATGTCAAATGTCTGACATGCAAAACAACCCATTATGTTCAGTTATCACATTGGATTATCTGAAAATACAACATGAAAAAACACTTCATAATTTTTTTGATTTTGCAAACATGCCAGCAGTTTATGCCTTCAGGTTTTATTCTGTGCCCTAAATACGCTAGGGAGAGAATATGACAGCTGTCAAAGGTAATTTCTGTGAGTGTCAGTATTGCAAAACCATTATGCTGAAAACCATTTCTGATGAGCCATAAATTTGCACTTTTTCCCATTGTTATTTTACCATGATGATATTATATATACAATCAGGGGTGTGAGGGGAGTAGAAGAGAGGCAGCTGCTCAAAAAAAAAAGAAACTTTGTTATTTGTTACCTGAAAGTGGCTTTCAGCATAACTGTTTTGCATTATTGGCAAATAAAGACATTTAATTTGCAGAATAGTCAAGAACACCTAGGAAGGATATAAGCTGGTTTACACAGGCTGATGATTTTCTAGGAGATGACAAATCTGAAGGTGACACTTTTGCTGTTCACAAGCTGAGTGGAGTTCAAAGAATCATTTAGAGGGGCTGGATGAGAATGGTTAAAGCTGGTACAGCTGGTGGCTTTCATAAAGTGATGGTTTGATAGGGTGAGGCTTAACAATATATATTAAAATAAAATACTGTTGCAGGTAGACAGGAGGAAAGCTTACACAGATAAAGAAATTAGTCGTGGAATCTTATATATAGCATTGAGTCATTGTCAATTCTGTCATTTTATGAGGCAATTTTATCTGAGGATTAGAATAAATGAGGTGTTAAAACTTTCAAGGCAGAAATGAAAAGATATTTTGCAGAGGTTACTGAGGTGGAGTACATTGTCTGCGGTCAGTATTCAATGTGGATTCATTATTTGTACAGAGCCATGTAACCAATAAGCAGGGCATGGACAATAGGGTCAGGCATATGATGGAGATGTAGAGGGGAGAGGTAGTGTATCTTCATATAGTCTAGTACACACTGGCACCAGCAAGGTGCAGATCGGGATCATTGGCCTGAGGTGGGGTGAGGTGTTGGTTGTGCAGCACATGTATCTTAATTGATACTGTCTGTAGGCTTCCAACATGGTCTTGGTACACCAGTACACATTGCTTCGCATGCATTTGGGGGACTTTTGCTGTTATGCATATGCTACCTGGAGAGAGGCCTGGCTGATGTTTCCTGTGGTACAACTGTCCCATCTGATTATCCTAACCTATGGGCCACACTTATGCAGAGTCCAGGTAATTGCCGACACAGATACTGCACAGTCAGTACTTGCTAGACATTCCTGCATATCCCTCAGTGTTGTGGCATGTTACTAGGCAGCCTGCATGACCAGTTTGCAGCATGTCATCATCTGTCTTGGATGGAGTGTATGCACACACATATGTTTCCAGTTTTTGTGAAGGTATGTCTTCCCCATATTTGCTGTCCTAACATAGGATTCCATATTACACATTCATCGCTCATGTTAGGACCACATTGCCGGTTATAAGGGTTGTGGAATGCAGTATTGTGATATGCCGTAGTGTAGATCGGTAACAGTTGCAATTGTAATAGTGGTATATACATTGTTGTAGCACTGTATAAGGGTGATGTTTCAGACATGTCCCTACTGTAGGACATTTGTCCCACCATTATGTTCATCTCTGTGCACAAATCTTGCAATGACAGGTTGTTAGTTATATTCCAGGACTCTTACATACCTGTCAGATACGCCACCATGGTGACCACTGTGATGCAGTGCAGTTAACAGCAACAATACATGAACATGTACAGCATGTATTATGGGCGTGTGTGCTAAATATGTGCATGTAAAATACCATGGCCATAACATGACAGGTGTATTGGCAAACCTGAACAAACAGTAAATCCAAAAAAACAGAATGGAGTCAACTGGCAAGTATATACCAATGCAGAATGGTAAAAACAGTCCTTTATTAGAATAAAGACGATTATTAGTATTCACCAACGTAAAATAATAAGTGCTTTCGTCTCCAATTATACAATTCAGGAGACTTTATCAAACAAGAACTGAACATTAAGGCAGAGTTTAAATACTAAAATCACTGAAAATCTCCCTCCCAAATGACATCACTTCCTGGCAGAACACAAAGTTCTAGTTAAAGAAACAGTGTATCTAAAAAGAACATTGAGCTAAAAAAAACATATACAAGTGCAAATCGCATGCCTAAAATAATAATAAATAATATATAAATAACTAATATATATTGACAGTACTCTAATAAATATAAACAACAATAAATGTTCATGTATAATCATGCAATTCCCAATAAAGGATAAACAAATGCACAATAAACATGGAATCTTAAATTAGATTCCATATAATAAAGTATTGGCAGCTTTGTAAAACCACATCCTAAACTCTAATATGACAGAATTTAGCAACTGTCATAAAAATGTGCAACATATGGTTTAAATGCTCATATTACATAGATTAAAACTGTTTTTTTTAATATATATTTTAAATACAGTGAGACAACTAAATGGGAAGAAATTTGGGCAATCAAAATATATACCAGAACACCACCGCCTTCTCTGATAATCTAAGAAGCTGATGCATAAATATGCAAACATAAAACTTATCTCATATAATACAACAATATGTAAACCTAATAAATACCAACTAAATAAATAACTAATAGTTAAAAATAACTAAATAGTTAAAAGTTGTATTTCCATTAGTTTCTACCGAATGCTTTTATTTTTAGCAAACTACTAATGGAAATGTTATCATTCAGATACGCCACCATGGTTACCACTGTGATGCAGTGCAGTTAACAGCAACAATACATGAACATGTACAGCATGTATTATGGACTGGTGTGTTAAATGTGTGCATGGAAAATACCATGGCCATAACATGACCGGTGTATTGGCAAACCTGAACAAACACCATACTCACCAGCTACAGGCTGCTACCCTGGAGGTGTTCCAGAGGGACCTACATAATTGTGTGAGAGATGCGATGTCAGTAGTCACATCTGTGGCATTGGTACATGGTGGGAGCAGCATTAAATCAACAGTACAAACCCAGAATACTACAGATTATGCACATCTGTTTATTACTGCAACACAGCAACAGACAATATGTATTTCATCCACACATGCATGATTAAACTCTACAGATGCAGATGGATAAGCAACAGTGGTCTACAGATGTGCCCTGTGGCCTTACCTGCATGCTCCTCAGCCATTGTGTGGGTAGCACCCACCTCCACTATGCTTTCCGCCGTGTCTTGTGTTTGCGGGTGTGCAGGTGCCCCAAGGCTGGTGAGGAGCTCCTCAACATGTATCGGGGGGGGCTAGATTGCATGACCCTGCCATTACAAGCTGGTCCCCACTAACTGCAGCAGCACGCCGATGGGCATGGCAGAGTAGATCAGTGCATCGATGTTGGACCTGCTTATAACTGCGGTTATGCAGGCTGACATCATTTACCCTGTGGGCAATATCGTTCCATGGGGTGGTCCTCTCCTGCAGATCATGGGCTGTATGCCCAAACAGGGTGTGGTAGTGCTGCACCAGGTATGTGATGATGATATCATTCTCTTGCTCTGCGTACATCAGAAGTCTCTCCCCGGACATTGTGCCTGAAAGGCATAAAGAGGGAAAAAGGTCTGAGGACCTCATACTGCAAGGATATAATAGTCTCCCCCCACCATATCTGCAACAACAATCTGACAACACAACTTAACAGGTATGTCTACAGAAGATCTACCATTTGGACACATACCGCATTGTACAACAATTTGTGCAATGTGTTTGTAGTCATGTTCCATGTTGAAACACTATCATTGGTGTCCTGTTATGAACAATGTCACCTGCATGCTATTGTAAGGGCCACTATGGTTCCATATATACATGTGTTCTGTTTGCTATGTGACTGCTGCACATCTGTTGTTTTATGTTAATGGGGATATCTATGCATGCTGTTAGACATAATTCTGGAATGTGTGGACTATTGCTACCCACATATGTTCTATAAAAGTTTCCAGCAGAACCACCTCTCCCACCTCATCTGGCCATGTTACCAGGCCACATCACATCTGGGACCCACCCTGGGACCTCATAATTTACTGGTCCTGCACTACCTTCAGGTGTATACACACACACACACACACACACACACACACACACACACACACACACACACATATATATATATATATATATATATATATATATATATATATATATAGGGTGCATTCAAACATCAGGTCCGCACTCTCTAACTCTCCTTCCTGCACAGCTGCACTGTTCTGCCTTGCTACAACACATACAGTTGTTACATGTGGACACAGCCTAACATTAGGGGGCTATATATAGGGACAGATTGCAGGTAAGCCTATTACACACCTATAGTGTTTGTGCATTCTACATTATGTGTTAACATGACTGTCCTGCAAGTGGTGGGCTCTGAAACTCATGTGTCCATTATAACGGCATTATTTTCACCACCAGCTATTGGCCACACTAATATACATGTTTTGCAGTATATAACACACACTATGATGGCTTACATCTTGTCATTCAGTATAGATCTGCGCAGTTGACATGTATGGCTCACTGCCCACAGGGACAGACACTATTGTCCATAGCAGTTACTCAGCAGGACATCATTACAACTACTCCTGATGGCAAATATAAATCATTCCACATCATCTATCCCATTATTATAGACCAAGTACTACATTCTATTACATGCATATATGCTTCTCATACCTGTTGTGGGACTGCCGTCTCTTCTGGATACCGTTTGCTGTGTCCTCTTGATTAACTTGGGATGTCTGTAGGTTCAGTTGTTGAACAACTTTTTATTTACTGGATGTTTGTTTGTTTGTTTTCTTTCTCTCTCTCTCTCTCTCTCTCTCTCTGTCTCTCTCCACTACATGGATTGAGCTGCTTTGAATAGATTGCAGCATGGATTTTGTAGGTGATGCACATGATCATGTGATGACTTCTGCACAAATCAGTGTCCACCACTTGCTACCTGCATGCAGCCTGCTGTGTAGTACTTCCAATTACCACTGTCATGGCAACCCACTACTATAAATTACTAAATCATGTGGATGTGGCCCCTTTACCTTTCCTGTATGGAGGTCATCCTTCCTGTGTGTGGGCAGAAGTGTTACAGACAGCAGGTAGCAATACCTCTTACAAGAATACTTGCAGACACAGGCCAACTACATATTTGTATAAGGTTCCAGACATAGAGACAGTGTGAGTAGTACTGTTATATGCATTGTATACCGCTACTGTTACAGGGTTTGTTTGTATATACTAGTTTAGCATGGAATGCAGTCTGCCTGCATAGCTCTCAACTGTGGGCCTATCCACATGATGGCCAGAGGATTGGCTGTTATGTTTTGTGTATCCACCACACAGGTCTTGTGTCAGATATATCACTGGCAGTGAGTGTGTGTTGAGTGCTATCAGTACATGGCTACATCTATTTGTTTTTTACTTCATATTCCCGAATAAGGATATGTTGCAACCAGTCCTGTAACACCAGCAGCTTTCTCAGTGTGTAACAACAATATTGCAAATATGGCCCTGTGTTCCAGCCTCTGTCCTCCACCTATTTACCAGGCTTTGTCCATATGTCATGCAGTAAGAGGTTGTTAAGTAGTGGCATATAATTATGTTGTGCTGCCATTCCTGCCATCATTCTAGTGATGTTGTGGTCCCCACACATATTGTGGGGTAGGGTCCATATATATGTGGGCTACAGCTGGACAAAACATGTGTGTCCTTGTACAGTCCAGAGGTCAGTGTATGTAACATTGTTATATGCCCCTGTAAGTCATTGTATGAAGGAGGGGTATGCACCATATATAACCTAGGCTGTTTCATGTGAGGGATATCAGTAGTAAGACACCTTAAGGTATACGGCTGTAAAGTTTCATACATTTCACCGTGGGAACATTGGTGGGCTAGTGCTTACTGTCTTGCAGACTGTTTGTCAGTGTGATAGTGATGTTTTAAGTTAAGCATTGTTATGTAACAGATACATTTTCATTGTGACAACTTAATTCTTTTCCCCCTACGAGTTGAGTACAGAGTGAAATTGCAGGCTGCTGACCTACATCTGCATTATTTGCTGTTGATTGAGTGTTATCCTCTGGCCTAGTCTTTCTTTACTGTTGTACTACTTGAAAGCCTTGGCCTGGACAGCAACATATGTTATGCTTTCGGATTACTGTGTAAAATATTTTGCTTGAGAGTTGCATTACTCAGCATGTATTTCAAAAACAGCTATATGACATGGGATATACAACTGGAATAGTACACAAATAAACATTTCTGGTGTATGCAAACCTGTGTGTGATGTCAAATTCTTTGACTTCGTTGTGGGTATATGTTTCATGCAAAAAGTGTCTTTTGTATGAGAGAATCAAACACTCTCCATTGTAAAAGGTGGCAACTGTAGGAATACTGGCTGTTCAATATGCTGTGCACCCTCTAAATATGTATCTTCCTATACATATCTATATGTAGTAATATACGTATATGTGTGTATGTGAATATACACATATATATATATATATATATATATATATATATATATATATATATATATATATATGTGTGTGGGTGTATGTATCATTGGATTGTTTACTGTTTCCACATTGTACATTCGCTATGGTAGACAGACTGTTCTGAATGATATGTTATTGATACCATCCTGACATCATGCAGGTGGGATGGATTACTGTTAACTTTTTGTAGCTATGTTGTGTAGGGTCCTGGGTATGAGACTTGCAAGTGTTGGTATTGTGTTGCAAGGCAGATCTGTTTGGCTGTGGAGGAGGGGAAGATATCAATAACTACAAGAGGGCCCCCTCACCCCTATTAATGGTTTCTTTGGTCATATATGTATTTGTTGTGTTCTCTTATTTATATATATATATATATATATATATATATATATATATATATAGGTTCATAGGTTGATACTAGGCTATCTGCCCTAGGGCATTTATAAGCCTAGCCAGAGTGTGTTTGGCTTTCGCCACCCTTTTAGATTAGTTGACTGTGCCTCTGTATAGTAGGTCACAGAAGATAGCCCTTTTGAGGTTAGTTTACTGTGCCTTTGTCTAGTAGGGACACAGAAGAGATCCCATGGGTAAACCTACGATCTCCCATCCACTCATCAAGATTTCTCTTGAAGAGGGTCATTGAGGGACTCTGCCTAACATGGATTGGGATTTTGTTCCAGAGTGAGGGGAGCCTCTGGGATATGAATCTGTCCCTCCAGCATGTCCTATTTATTTCTGTGCTGAGGTTTAAGTCCCTGGAGCATGTAGCTCTAAGGGATTTGGATTTCCTGAGGTGGAGCATGTCTATTAATTCTGGGTTGGACATGGCTTTATACGTCAGGCACAGATCGCCTCTGAGTAGGCCATAAGCAACTGAGTAGAGCTGGAGTTTCTTTAGCCTAACTGCGTAGGACATCTGTTTGAGCTCTTTGATCCTCTTGGTAAGGTACTTTTGGTGTCTTTCCAGTTGCTGCAGGTGTCGGGTAAGGTACATCCCAAATGGGGCATTGTATTCAATTCTGGGCCTGATGAGTGATGAGTAGAGGAGCACAATGACCTCTCTTGATCTAGATGTGAACTCTTTCTTGATAAGGTGGGCTATATAGAAGGTTTTTCTAACCACTTTGGCAACGTGATTGTCAAAGGAGAGATTGCTATCTACTTGGGTCCCCAAATCCCTAATTACTTCTTCAGTACTTAATGGATTACCACCTATGTGGTAATTTGTGGGCACTTTGTTTTTCCCAAAGGGGATGACTATGCACTTTTTTGGCATTTAGCTTTAGGCCATGGCTCTGGCACCAGTTATCCAACTCTGTAAGACCCTTTTGGAGGATGCTTGTGTCAGTCAGTGAATCGATTATGGCACCCAGTTTGCAGTCATCTGGAATAGTTCTCCCATGTTAGCCTGTACCTCAGAGAAATATATACCGAACAGGAGAGGTCCCAGGACTGAGCCTTGTGGGATGCCACTTGTAACTGGTTTAGAGTCTGACATGGCACCTACAATTCTGACCATGTGGGTTCTATCCCTGAGCCAGTTTGCAACCCATCTTGTGATATAGGGGTTGATATTTAAGCTGGTGAGCTTATTTATGATGCCCGAGTGGGGTATTGTGTTGAAGGCTTTTGCGAGGTCCAGGTAGGCTGTGTGGACTACCTTCCCTTCATCTATGGCCTTGGTGACTGTTTCAAAGAAGTCAACCAAGTTCAAGAGCCAAGATCTGCCCTTAACAAAGCCGAATTGCATAGGATCTGTGATGTCAGGGAGGCTACACTCTGTTGGGATAGACATTTGCTCTTTTGGGGGGGAAGGGGGGGGGGGAGAAGTTTGCACTGAACCTGTCTGCCAGGATGTTGGCAATGTCTGTGGGTTCAGTGTATTTTTTGTCATTTTGAACTAACTCAGAGCATATCTGGGAATTGCCACCCAGGTTCCTGACATAACTAAACAAAGCCTTGTGATTATCTTTAGCATCTTGTGCAATTTTTCTTTTGAAGCTGGCCTTAGATGATTTTATGAGGGATCGTAGTTTCTTGCTAGTACTGATCAGAGATGCCTTCCCTTTTTGGGATTTTGCTCTATCATGTAGTAGCTCCCTCCTTCTGTTGTATAGCTTATTTATGGCTGGGGTCCACCAGAAAGGTCTCCTGCCTTTGGAGGAATGAGTCTTGGTTTTATTTGGGATAGCACAATCCATGCATTCCTGTAGGTGTCCATAGAAAGCATTTGTAAAGGATTCTGCAGTTTGGGCCATATTTTCCACTGGCCCAGGGGCTTTGATGGATTCCACCTCAGTTTTGAGAAGTATGAAGTTTGCTTTTGAGAAGTTCTTCACCGTGGTTTCCTTGGCTGGGGGTGGGAAGACATATATATATCTGTTTACATATATATATATATATATATATATATATATATATCTATATATATATATATATATATATATATATATATATATATGTATATATCTATATATATATATATATATATATATATATATATATATATATATATATATATATATATATATATATATATATATATATATATATATATATATATATATATATATGTATATATAAAATAAAACAGATGATAGGAGTCAAACACGGCTGAGGCAATCAACTGTCCCTTTGTAGAAATACTCTGTGCATATAAATCCTCTGGAATAATCTGCAGCGTTAAAATCAGAAATAATTTATTAAAAGACAGAAGGAGTTAGCGCTTTCACCTTAGATGGCTTCTTCAGACTCAGAATACAAAAATACACAAACCCTGACAGTTTAAATAGTCAAAAGAGCGGGAAATTCAAATAATCAAATAATCAGCAGCAATAATTAGATGTAATAAAATGAAATAACACAATCACTCTCTTAAAGGAAAAAACATGGTAGCAACTAACTGCATAGTTGATTAGGCTCTAATAATGACTACATATACACATAAAGAACTGTATATTTATGCATAAACTTTCAGTTTCTTCATTTTCAAAAAAGGTTTAACAGAGAGCGTAGTATTAAGGCCTGGTGGAATGTCAGATCTAAACCTTAATATCCAAATATTCTCCCTGCTTGCTGTGTGGTTCCTGATATCCCCTCCGCTAGCATTGACATGTACCTGCTCAATAATCTTAAACTTGAATGTGCGGTTAATACCACACTCCATGACATGTCTGGCTAGGGCATTGGTCTTCTGTAACATCCTAATGCCGTAAAGGTGCTCACGTATCCGGTCCTTCAAGCGTCTATTGGTCTTGCCAACATAGAATGACCCACAACGTTGGCAAACGGCCAGATAGACCACATAGCAAGTTAAACAGTCACCATTCACTTTAAAATGGTAATTGTATCTGGTAACCGGATGTATGAAATTGTTGGTGGAATCAATAAAATAACAAAAGTTATATGAGCCACAGGGATGGGTGCCATGATGTAAAATATTGGGAATTGGATCAGGCTGCCCTTTATCACAGAGTATCCTTTTCAAATTATTTTTGTTTTTATATCTAAAACATGGTGTATCACCTAAAATCTCCTTAATGTGTGGATCTACCATTAAAACATTCCAGTGAGAGTTGACAACTTCCCTGATAAACCCTACATCATGGGTATAAAATATGGAGAATGCTGTCCTATTGAAGTTCGTATTATCAAATGTGTTCTGTGTTACAATATCCGTCTGAGCAGAAAAATAAGGGGCTGCTATACTCTCTCTAGATCCAAAAAGACGTACTGTTCCTATGGCTATATCTGAATTGCTATATCCCCGTTCTAATAACCTTTCACTAAGATCACATAGGTCACGTTCATACCGTGTTAGGCTAGGATTATACCTTGACACCCTCATGGATTGACCTTTAACTATGTTGCAGAAAACATATTGTGGATGCATACTGCAACGGTGCAATAATGTGCTTCTATGGCATGATTTCCTAAAAAGTCCTGTATTAATAAGTCCACTAGGCAATTTTTCAACAAAAATGTCTAAAAAAGAAATTTTGGTATCAGAAACCTCATAAGTGAACTTAAGATATGGCGTAGCCATATTGATCTCATCAATAAATGCATGTAAACGATTAATAGTACCTTTCCATAAAAAGAAAAGGTCTGTAGAACAATACATGTTCATTAAAAGCTGGTAATTGGTACATATGATCAAATTCTATTAAGCCATGAATAGATTATAGCTATTGGCACAGGAAGTGCCCATAGCTATGCCATCTATTTGTAAAAACATTTCCTTGGAAATAAAAAGATTATTGTATAAGACTAATTGTAAAAGGGAAATGAGAAGATTGACTTTAACATCAGACATGTCAGATTCTCTAATGAGGTAACGATGTATCATATCTATGCCAGCCTGATTGGGAATAACTGTAAACAAGGATTGTATGTCCATGGTTACAAATATAACATCACTAGTATCTGCCATATCTTTAAGACAATCATATAAATCAATTAAAAACTGTCTAGTGTCTTTTAAAATGTACCTGTTATTTTCAACTACAGGTCACAGATGCTTTTCTATATAAATCGATGAGGGTTCAGTGATCCACCCTCTGCCAGCAACAATAGGTCTCAGAGGGGGATCTGACGGATCCTTGTGTATCTTCGGTAAACAATTTATCAGAGGGCTCAAAGGAGTTGGCACATCCAAAAAAGTAAATAAATTAAAATCAATCATTTTACTGTTTAAAAGACCTAGTAAAAAGGAATGTACTCTGTGGGAGTAAAACCCAACCAAATCCCTGGAAACAAATGTATAAAAACGTGTATTACTTAACATAGATAGCATCCTGTTGTTATAATCTGAAATGTCCATGATAACAAGCCCACCACCCTTGTCCGCAGGTCTGATACATATCAAAGGGTCAGTGCTTAACTTCTTTAAAGCCTCATTTTCATTAAAAGTTAAGTTATACTTAACATATCGTTTACAAGGCTTCTCATCTCTCATCCTGTACAAATCATCTTCTACTAATTTGCTAAATGCTGTTAAGAGTGGATGTAGAGGTGGAGTGAATATGCTAGGATGCTGGAAATTGTTATTTGGGGGCTGCCTATCAGGAACATTATCGAAAGTTAAACATAAGGAAAGATTCCTAACGTAAAGTTTAAAATCACGTAACGTTTCTTCAAACATGCTCTTCGTAGTAGGAATAAAAGAAAGACCTTTAGATAATACAGACAATTCAACAGGAATGAGGGATCTAGAAGAGAGGTTAAAGACTAGATCAGAAGCTACATTTTCATTCTCCCTTTGTCTTCCCACATCCTCTTGATGTTCTTGTTCGGAAGACGAAAGTTCGAAGATTGCTTCCGTTTCTGTCTGCCTCTGCTCAGAGAGCGGGATCTCTCTTCTCCCTTGTCTTCCCTTATAGGAAAAGGATGTGTTAGATTAAAACCTGTTCCAAAATTAGCATGAGGTACACTGACATGAGTATGAGTATTCTTATCAGAAACAGGAGACATGATAGATTGGATATTAACCTTAGGACGTACTACAGGTTGTATTGGAGAAACACTATTTGGAGAGTCATTAGAGTTGTGCGATACAATAATAACATCAGAGGTGCAATTCACAGCAGTACCATTATTGTCATTATTACTAACTAAAATGTTCCCATTAGATTTATTCACTTCATCAACAACAGTCTCTTCCAAATGTTGGTTGTTAATAGTAGAAAATGCCACTTCAGCAACAGGTGTTGGTGCTGGGGTGACCACATTTGAACATGGTGTATCAATGATATTTGTAGATAAAGGAAAATTATTGTCAATGGTTCTCACAACCTCTATATTATCACCAGAACCATTAGGTCCATTAGGTCTGACAGTGGACCTACTAATCCTAGGCCAAGTGAAGATGTGTCCCAATCTAAAATCGGAAATGTCACGTTGTAGTTTATTTTTTCTGAGAGAGTAATCTTCTCTCATATTGATATACATTGTCAAGAGTGTTATTAAAGCTCTCGTCTAAAAAGGGACCAGAGAACCATTCATGTAGTTTAACATATAGTTCATTTATCTGTTTCTTTAAATCTTATTCCATAGGTTTAAAATAATCGTTAAGTAAATGCATATATTTTAGACTTACTTCGAGATTAAGTTGCTGCCATCGGCATAGCAGCTCAGGGTAAACAGTCCCAGTGGTCGGCATCTTTAAAACGCGTAATCCTCTAGGGACTACTCGTCTCTGGATACAAACTTCAAAATGCATGCATTGGAATTGTAGACGCTTTAGTTTGAATAGATCCGCTTCTATCGCATTTAAAGTAGACAAAAGTTCCTCTTTGTCCAGTCCAACTTCTGATGTCTCTCTTGTCCTCACACGGGCGATGGAGCGAGGGGATTACCATGTTAACGTAAACGCTCAGCAAAATGCTGTGATGTAGAATTCGTCACTTTTGCAGTGTCATCGGATCTTCCGATAACTTTGTGCGTTCTCTTGATGACATAAGGAAGTTCAACGATGTCGGAACTGATATCAGCCATGTTTCCATTGTATAATGAATATATATAACAAAAATAGAACAAAAACGGAATAAATGACTCCTGTAATCAAAGACGAAGCATAAAAATAAAATAAAACAGATGATAGGAGTCAAACACGGCTGAGGCAATTAACTGTCCCTTTGTAGAAATACTCTGTGCATATAAATCCTCTGGAATAAACTGCAGCGTTAAAATCAGAAATAATTTATTAAAAGACAGAACGAGTTAGTGCTTTCCCCTTAGATGGCTTCTTCAGACTCAGAATACAAAAATACACAAACCCTGACAGTTTAAATAGTCAAAAGAGTGGGAAATTCAAATAATCAAATAATCAGCAGCAATAATTAGATGTAATAAAATGAAACAACACAATCACTCTCTTAAAGGAAAAAACATGGTAGCAACTAACTGCATAGTTGATTAGGCTCTAATAATGACTACATATACACATAAAGAACTGTATATTTATGCATAAACTTTCAGTTTCTTCATTTTCAAAAAAGGTTTAACAGAGAGCGTAGTATTAAGGCCTGGTGGAATGTCAGATCTAAACCTTAATATCCAAATATTCTCCCTGCTTGCTGTGTGGTTCCTGATATCCCCTCCCCTAGCATTGACATGTACCTGCTCAATAATCTTAAACTTGAACGTGCGGTTAATACCACACTCCATGACATGTCTGGCTAGGGCATTGGTCTTCTGTAACATCCTAATGCCGTAAAGGTGCTCACATATCCGGTCCTTCAAGCGTCTATTGGTCTTGCCAACATAGAATGACCCACAACGTTGGCAAACGGCCAGATAGACCACATTGCAAGTTAAACAGTCACCATTCACTTTAAAATGGTAATTGTATCTGGTAACCGGATGTATGAAATTGTTGGTGGAATCAATAAAATAACAAAAGTTACATGAGCCACAGGGATGGGTGCCATGATGTAAAATATTGGGAATTGGTTCAGGCTGCCCTTTATCACAGAGTATCCTTTTCAAATTATTTTTGTTTTTATATCTAAAACATGGTGTATCACCTAAAATCTCCTTAATGTACTTGAAGGACCGGATACGTGAGCACCTTTATGGCATTAGGATGTTACAGAAGACCAATGCCCTAGCCAGACATGTCATGGAGTGTGGTATTAACCACACATTCAAGTTTAAGATTATTGAGCAGGTACATGTGAATGCTAGGGGAGGGGATATCAGGAACCACACAGCAAGCAGGGAGAATATTTGGATATTAAGGTTTAGATCTGACATTCCACCAGGCCTTAATACTACGCTATCTGTTAAACCTTTTTTGAAAATGAAGAAACTGAAAGTTTATGCATAAATATACAGTTCTTTATGTGTATATGTAGTCATTATTAGAGCCTAATGAACTATGCAGTTAGTTGCTACCATGTTTTTTCCTTTAAGAGAGTGATTGTGTTGTTTCATTTTATTACATCTAATTATTGCTGCTGATTATTTGATTTGTTGAATTTCCCGCTCTTTTGACTATTTAAACTGTCAGGGTTTGTGTATTTTTGTATTCTGAGTCTGAAGAAGCCATCTCAGTGATTAACTCGTTCTGTCTTTTAATAAATTATTTCTGATTTGAACGCTGCAGTATATTCCAGAGGATTTATATGCACAGAGTATTTCTATAAAGGGACAGTTGATTGCCTCAGCCGTGTTTGACTCCTATCATCTGTTTTATTTTATTTTTATGCCTCGTCTTTGATTACAGGAGTCATTTATTCCGTTTTTGTTCTATTTTTGTTATACATATATATATATATATATACATATATATATATATATATATATATATATATATATATATATATATATATATATATATTGCTTTATATATATATATATATATATATATATATATATATATATATATATATATAGATGTATACATATATATATATATATATATATATATATATATATATATACATACATACATCTACATATATAAATACATTTCCTCTACTGTTGAATGACTGTTCTGGATGATATGTCTGAGAAAGCATCAGAGTTATTTATATCTGGCATTGCTTTGTGGTAAATCACTTTGGCTATGGTGTGCAGAAAATAAAAAGGGGTGATAGGAAAGTGGTGAAAAAGGGGCACAAAGGGGGGAAGACAGTTGGGAAAATAGCTAGGGGATGTGCAGTACAGGGGTAGGGAAGGTCCATAGCTGCCCATTTCTTCTACAGCAACAGCTGTGCATATACACTGATTTGGAGGTAGATTTGGACACTCAAACCACTGAGAGAGGGGTGAGGACTATAATAATATGTTGTGAACCAGATTACATGTGTCCATTGGACACGTGTGAAATAGACAGCTATGTGTGGGGCAAGATTTTTTGGGGGGAATAGATTGCCCTTTTTGTTAAGGTGAGAGTGGGATGTTGGGGAAGGATATTACGTATATTTGGGGAGGTAGGTTGAGTAGTTTGACAGACAAGACAGACTAGACAGCATACAGAGGCAATATATGACACATGTGGGGGGTAAACACCTTGGATGGCGAGGGGTGCTTGGAAGTCAGAAGCCCATGAGCCCCTAAATGTAAACAGTGGGACTGAAGTCCCCACCCATGGGCAGTCAACACTGCACCTTCTTGGCCCCAAAGGTGGCTGTGCTGGGGGCTGGGTAGGAGGGGCATTCTGACCCTCTAAATGCACCATGCAGCCCTCAAGCTGGTGTAGCTGATCTGCAAACTCCTTGCAGAGCTCGCTATGCACCTGACCCCGGACCTGATGACAGGTGACAGTTTCCTGCCCGCATCCACTATTGGGGGAGGTGATCTCCATCCCCTGAGGCGGTTCCACCCGAAGGTGATGCAGGACCAGCAGATGAGGAGGTCCCAGAGTGGGACCCAGATGTGCTGGTGCCCAATGCCACAGTCAGAAGAGGTGGGAGAGGTAGTTCCAGTGGGACTGGCCTTCCCAAATGTGCTATGGTGTTTCAATTTTAAAACATATGTAGGTTAGTAATCATCAACACATTCCAGGATTAGGTATAACAACATGCATAGATATTCCCATTAACCCAAAACATCAGATATGGAACAGTTGCATAGCAAACAGAACACATGCATATATGGAACCACAGTGGCCATTACAACAGCATGCAGGTTACATTGATGGCAGCATGCCATCAATGTGGGAGTATTTCAACATGGCACATGCATAGAAACACATTTCAATATTTATCAGGCAATATGACATATGTCCCAACAGTAGATTTAATTGTACACATACCCATTTGGTTGTGTATTTAGATTATTGTTGCAGATATGGTGTGTGTGTGTGGGGGGGATGTCAATTAACAACTTGTATATCCCTTTAGCTCTCAATACTTTCTTAGTCACTGTTGTAATCTACCTTACAAGTGTTATTACACTACTCTATGGCCTTAGTTTGGACAGTGGTATATATGTAGACAACTATATACATGAACTGTGTTTTACCTGCAATATACATCTCTTACCTGTTATACCTGTGGAGGTATTGTTTGTTAACACTACTTGACTGTTTCTATGCATATTCACAGATTCCAGGTTGATGTTATATACATACCTCTCAATCTCTTATTGCATACACTCTGGTCAAGGTTTGACAACATGCAGGTGAAACTGGGACATATTTTGACAATTACCCTCATAAACCTTTGGTGAGTTGCTATAATGACAGGTTTGTTTTTGTATACATTTTCTGAATATTTACAGGTCTGACAGTCAGTTATATGTCATTAAATGCTGCCTAAATGTCAGAGATCATCACACTGATTTGCCAGGGGGACAGGGTAACAGGCAGCAGATATGGGCCAATTATCTGGACATTCTGATCAAATCTTTACAGTTGAGGGGTGTGATTCTGAATACAGCTTACTATCACTCCCAGGATTCGAACCATGGCTATGTCTGCCAAAAATAAAACAGTGTACATCACAGTTGAGTGTGCTATTTAGATATTACTGTGTAGCACTTCACAGATTTCTGTCTATAAGTCTCCTGTGGTTTTAAAATCTGATCTTGTAATTACAACACTCTTATACAGGGATTCCTAGACAGTTTTATTATGTAGCACAGCGTAGGTGACAGTGATAAGTAATACATTATTATTCAGAGAAACTGCAACACTAACAAAGCCATACAATACCAGACTAAGCAGT
Source organism: Protopterus annectens (assembly GCF_019279795.1). Taxonomy (NCBI): domain Eukaryota; kingdom Metazoa; phylum Chordata; order Ceratodontiformes; family Protopteridae; genus Protopterus; species Protopterus annectens. The sequence goes on from NC_056729.1 coordinate 313,122,357, forward strand.
ACCAGTCCAGGATTTCAATATTTTATTTCCAGGCACAGTTTTCTTATCTGACAGACCTGTGGAGGGAATGTTTGTTAACACTACCTGAATGTTACCACACATATTACCAAATTCCACATTATTATTATGCACATACGTCTCACTCTATTACTGCACACACCCTGGTCATAGCTTCACAACATGGGGGTAGAGATGGGACATACTTTGCATATTACTCTTATAACATTTTGGTGAGTTGCTAGAGTGATGGGTTTGTTCTTATAGATATATTTCTGATGGTTATGATGTCTAACAATCAGTTGTATGTCATTTTTTGCCTAAACTTTGGGGATCATCCCATTGATTTGCCATGGAGACAGGGTGACAGGCAGGAAATGTAAGCCAATTATCTGAACTTTCTGTGCTGTTGAGGGGTATGAATCTGCATACAGTTTGCTACCACTCCCAGGATTCGAACTATGGCTGTGTGTGCTAAACATACAACAGTTTTCATCTCAACTGAGTGTGCTATTTGGATTTTGGTGTACACCTGTTTAAGTCTCCTTCAGTTGTACACTATAACCTTGTGACTACAACAGTCCTATGCAGACATTCCTACACATTTTATTTATGCAGCACAGTGTGGTTAACAGTGCTTAATACAACAGTACTATTAAGAGAACTAACACTACATTACCATATGATACCAGAGTAAACACAAGCAATGCCAGGAGTTAGAACTGTATTGCCAGGCTGTTGCCCTTCTATTTACATACAACCTATATGAGACTTTTCTGCCATATTGTCTGGTTTATTCAGTACATCCAATACCCAATACAGATTTTATACTGGCAATTAACTTTCTACTACTTTTAGATTTATTTCTTATGACAGTACATGCAAGATTATTACTAAGCTGCCTCGCAATGCAACCTCTGCAGCCTACATGCATGGGCTTCCTGATTCACAGCCCACTCTGCTGCCACTGTCAAGGACATAAGAGGAATATTTATCCATACCTATCCATAATATATATGAGCTGGCAATTATTAAACAAGTAGTAGAATGAGTATTTACACACAGCTGGGACATCACCTTGCCTAGCTTCTTGGATCCACTGATCCAAGAGCTCCCTCTTCCTCCATTTCAGGTCAGCATAGTGATGCTTGACCTGCTCACCAGTTCGAGGGATGCCAGTGGCACTGGTAAGGTCACGAGTGAGATGGTCCCAAGCTTCGGCTTTATATTGAGAACCCTGGTACTGACCCTGCAGCAGTCTCTCTTCATGGACTTTTACCAGGAGTCCTGCTATGATCTTGGACTCCTGGATGCTCCAGCACTGCACTCAGAAGTGCAATCCTTCTCTGACACCAGCCAATGTGCCTACAGGAGGAAGCTGGAACCAGTTATGAGATGTATTCCCACCTGTGGGGTTTAAATAGGGCCATTTTCCTCCACTTCGCCATGATTGGATGGTTTTGAAAATGCTAAGCTATGGGCAAACCTGCTTACCTAAGGTTGGCATTGCTTAAAGGGATATACCAATGGGCAAATCAATTTAGCTGGGCTACACATTGCTTACACCTAGTCAGCAGAGGTGTGCAATGCTTAGTGTTGCTTATTTTTAAATTTGCACACTATTTGCTGTTTGGCATTGATTTTTCATTCATTACATGTTATATATTTGTTTAGTATCTGTGATTCATGTGTATGTACACTGTATGGGTTACTTGTGTTTATTGGGGATTTCACCAATTTATTACAATGACACCTCACATCAGGACTTAATGCAGTACTCTAGTTCACATGTATATGTTATGTAGTAGGTTATACAACATAAGACTGTTTATAGATTCCTTTCACATGTAAATAGTAATTTTGCTATAGTGTGGATCTGTTTGGGTATCCCTCACTTTTGCGTGCAGCTGTGATGGCGTACTGGTAAACTGCTGTGACTATAGTGTAGTGGGTCCTGGGTTCAAGACCTGAAAGAGAAGTTTATTTTGTTGCTGGGCAAAACAGGGGTTGTTGGATACAGAGTGATTAAGGCACTTTTATGCAGTTGTAAACGGGTTTGCACAATGGTAAGTAATGCCAACTTCCGGTTACAGTTTCTTATACTCAGTTAGCCTCTAAATTGCTTAACCTGTGTAGGCCTTGCTTACCCCTTCACAAACAGGCTTAAACTTGCTTACTACTGCTTAAAAGTGCTTACTCCTGCTTACCCCACACTAATTTAGAAAGAAAAGAAGCATGGGTCTTGGGAAAGTGGTAGATTTGGACACTTTATACATTTTTTTACACTATCTGCTGTGTGGCATGGATTTATAATTCATTACACATTATAACGTTGTTTATTATCCCTGAATCATGTGTACGTATACTGTATGGGGCACTTGTGTTTATCTATGGATTTTACCAAATTGCAATGATACCTCAGCTCACATCAAGCTGCGGTGGTGCAGCGGTAGTGTTGCCTCACAGCAAGAGGTTTTCTGTGCCTTCTGGGTGGAGTCTGCATGTCCTCCCCATGATCGAGGGGCATTCGAAAGACGTGTGAATGGTTATGCCTTTGATAAAGGTTGGGCTGTCAACTTGGCACCATAAAAATTTACTGCCAATCATTAGTGGACCGGAGTTCTGCTGTGGTGACTCCTAACTGGGAAATGCCGAAAAGACAAACAATGACACCTCACATCTGCAGTTAATGCAGTACTCTAATTCACAAATATATGTTATTTAGTAGGTTATACAGAAAAAAAAATGTTAAAAAATTTCTTTCACATGGAAAATGGAATTTACTACAGTGAGGATTGAACCAGAAATGACTGTTCATAAAGCAAAAGCTCTGACCACTCCACTATTGTAGTACTGGTGCTACTGCATGTATCTAGCTATTTATCTTTTTGTGCTATTTAAGCTACAGTATGCATAGCTAAGCAATGAGCAAATATGCACAGCTATGGTTAAATTTAATATGTTTGATTAAAAAGAAAAAAAACATATATATATATATATATATATATATATATATATATATATATATATATATATATATATATTTCTAGTGTTATTTTCTCTAGGAAGGGACAGGTTTCACTTATTGCTGTGGAGTTCTGCATGCATTTGTACATTTGGCAGACATCCTAGGGTGTTTCAGTTACTATGAGTGTAGGGTTTTCCTGGGAAGTGGGGCTTTGACCTTTGCAATGGCTGTGCATGTGTTTTCTCCTGCAACATATCGTGTTTCTACACTAACAGTCCCACTTTGGGCATTTGAAGAGGTGGCAACCCCCCATACCTCTCAACCTCTTCATGCAAAATATCTGGACAAAGCTTGACAACATGAGGTACAACTAGGGACATATTTTAAATATTGCTCTTATAAACTTGAGAAAGTTGCTAGAGTAACAGTATTTGTTTTAATATAAGTTTTCTGATGGGTTTGAAGTCTGAAACTCAATTGTATGCCATTATTTATCAACTTCAATCCTGAGATCATCCCAGTGATTTGCCAGGTAAATGAGGTACAGGACAAATGTATGGGCAAAAAGTCTGGACATTCTGTGATGATCTGTACAGTTGAGAGGTATGCAACCCCCTATGAGCATTCCCACTCATTGTAATTGCCGAACGACAATTCTTGACTGCAGGGGCATGTATATTGTGAGAGCTCTGCTCTCAGACACACGCCCTGTACTCGTCAACACTCCATGTCAATTTAGGAACAGAGGCAGCGTGCCTTCATAACTTCATAGCTCTTAAATGGTTGTTTACATGTAGGAATAAGCTATTCCTGGATGGAACCTTAGTGAATCCCAGGGTGTGTCTAACCATGTCAAATGTCTGACATGCAAAACAACCCATTATGTTCAGTTATCACATTGGATTATCTGAAAATACAACATGAAAAAACACTTCATAATTTTTTTGATTTTGCAAACATGCCAGCAGTTTATGCCTTCAGGTTTTATTCTGTGCCCTAAATACGCTAGGGAGAGAATATGACAGCTGTCAAAGGTAATTTCTGTGAGTGTCAGTATTGCAAAACCATTATGCTGAAAACCATTTCTGATGAGCCATAAATTTGCACTTTTTCCCATTGTTATTTTACCATGATGATATTATATATACAATCAGGGGTGTGAGGGGAGTAGAAGAGAGGCAGCTGCTCAAAAAAAAAGAAACTTTGTTATTTGTTACCTGAAAGTGGCTTTCAGCATAACTGTTTTGCATTATTGGCAAATAAAGACATTTAATTTGCAGAATAGTCAAGAACACCTAGGAAGGATATAAGCTGATTTACACAGTCTGATGATTTTCTAGGAGATGACAAATCTGAAGGTGACACTTTTGCTGTTCACAAGCTGAGTGGAGTTCAAAGAATCGTTTAGAGGGGCTGGATGAGAATGGTTAAAGTTGGTACAGCTGGTAGCTTTCATAAAGTGATGGTTTGATAGGGTGAGGCTTAACAATATATATTAAAATAAAATACTGTTGCAGGTAGACAGGAGGAAAGCTTACACAGATAAAGAAATTAGTCGTGGAATCTTATATATAGCATTGAGTCATTGTCAATTCTGTCATTTTATGAGGCAATTTTATCTGAGGATTAGAATAAATGAGGTGTTAAAACTTTCAAGGCAGAAATGAAAAGATATTTTGCAGAGGTTACTGAGGCGGAGTACATTGTCTGCGGTCAGTATTCAATGTGGATTCATTATTTGTACAGAGCCATGTAACCAATAAGCAGGGCATGGACAATAGGGTCAGGCATATGATGGAGATGTAGAGGGGAGAGGTAGTGTATCTTCATATAGGCTAGAAGTGCCCCATAATTAGGCTCATTTGGGAGAAATGTATGGTGTAGTTGGATGATATTTTTTACATAAGTCTCTAAAGATTGAACATTTATGTCATTAAAGTCAGAAGGGTAAAATGCAGAAATGGATGATGGAAAAATGGTTGATGGTAATGATGGGGTGGGTGAGTCAAGGTTGTCTTTGCAAGCAGATGGAAGGGAAGACAGCAAAGAAAGACAGTGTATTGAGGGAAAATGACATAATAACTTATAAAAGAATAGTAGAGACCCAGATGTATAGGTGGCAAAAAAGAAAAAGTTAAAGACAGATGGGGCAATGTTAGAAGGATGGATTTTGTCAGCTGAAAAAAGAGGGATACAGATTCTTGAGTTTCTTGAAAGGGGACATTAAGAATTGAGTGACAAGGGAATTGTTTTCTATCCTTGCAGAGCTGGTCACTCAATTATCTTGGGATGTTATTCCATAAATTAATATGCCTACTCGGCATTATGTTTTATAAGTAAATAATTACAACTTTGATTATGTTGATTAATGTATCAATTGTATGTCTACTTATTGATATATATATATATATATATATATATATATATATATATATATATATATATATATATATATATATATATATATATATATATATATAGATGTATGGGTCTAGTTGAAATAACAGAAAGACCACAACACCGAAACCCAGAAGATCGAGACCAGAATCACGAAACTTCAGAACACTGAAAAGCGCAAAATTCAAAATCCCAACATTACGGGAGTTTGATTTAGTGCTTTTGGTGTTCTGCAGTAGGTAAGTATGTATGGGTAAGTGTAGTTGTGAGGGGTATTGCTGTATGTAAGGGTGTGTTGTAACTTTGGTTTGTGTGTGTGACGGACTGTAATGTGTGGGTGTGAGTTTGGCTTGTGCGTCTGTTTGTGCGATCTCGGAGTTAGACTATTAAAGTGAGAGGGTGTAGGGGGTGCAGGGGGTCTTGCCCCCCTGCCTATCACTAGTGTAGGTTGGTGTGTTTGCTAGTTTGGGGCAGTTGTGTGTCTCTTTATGTGTGTTATGTGTGTGTGGTTTACGGTTTTGCGATTTTCGGTGTTTTGGGGTTTTGTGATTCTGGTCTCAGTTATTTGAGTTTCAGTGTTGTGGTCTTTCGGTTATTTCAAGTAGACCCATATATATATATATATATATATATATATATATATATATATATATATTTTTTTTTTTTATGAAAAATAAAACAATTTAAAGGATATGAAATTCATAATTTCACTCACTTTCCACATGTTTAATGCTTTGTGTATGGTCCTTTCTTATTCCCTCAGCAGCATGTCCCTTATTTGCTAATTTATGATGCCACATATTCTTTGTTGCCTCACAGCAAGACGTTGTCGCATTCAATTTTCAGCTAGAGCATCTTCTGTGTGGAGGCATGCGTGAATGGGTGTGCCTTCGTTGAAGGTTGTGCGTCAGGGCTGGTAAATCGGCACGTAAAAATCCCCTACTAAACATTAGCGGATCGGAGTTCCTCTGTGGTGACCCCTAACTGGGATAAGCCAAAAGACACAACAACAACAACAACAACAACAACAACATATTCTTTTGCATGCAATTCATCAATCTCTCTCTATATTTGTTTTAATCTTCTTGGTTTCTTGTAAAGATTAAATAACTGACATAGATTTTTCTCATGCTTTAATTTGTAATGTTATAAATGCTAACTGCTAACTTTTCTCCTGATTGCTTCATCTTAGACAACAAGAAAACAGTGCACAGTGATTTTTTTTTTGGCTTTCTCACGGGTCTTTTCAAATAGGATTCGTCTCATTATTCTGGATCCCAAACTTCTAGTTCTTTAATAAGTTATCATGGAGCTTTTGAGATTCTTATGTTTGCAACTGACTCATTTTAAAAGTAAATGCAGAAGTCTGTACTAATTCAAAGGTGTGAGAAATTAGTGTGTTAAACTTTTTACCAAGAATGCCATGGGTGCCTGAACCATAGATCCAGGGGGAGGGGGAGCCACCCCACTTTTACAGCTGCAAGACCTGTCGGAAAAAAATACTGAAGTGGAGTTTTCATGCTAATGTGGATTCACGCACAGAAGAAGTTAAACTAACTAAACTAGCTGTTCTTGTTCTCTTATTGCTCTGTGTTACAGGAGTTATGCTGTCGCTGTTCCATTGGTGCTGGCAGAATCATGCCGGTAAGGAGAGTTTTGTTCTTTTATTTCCAGGAGTTATGCTGCTCCCATGTGTGTGTGTGTGTGTGTGTGTGTGTGTGTGTGTGTGTGTGTGTGTGTGTGTGTGTGTGTGTGTGTGTGTGTGTGTGTGTGTGTGTGTGTGTGTGTGAAGGTATACCTGGTGGTTAGTGTTACTACTCAGGCTCAAACAAGAGCCTGAATTCTTTACCCATACGACCAGTTGTGATTCAGGGAGTTGAGTCCATAGCCTTCAACTGTCCACATTTTCACAGAATATTTGGCTCATACTTTTGGTCTGCTCCTCTTAAAATTTGTGGTTTTCTGGCAAATCAGTGGGAAATGAATTCAATAAATAATGATAGCCCTTTAAGTTTCAGTTTTCTTATTTTTCAGGAAACACATGGTAACACAAAACACTTTCTTTTAGCAACTTTCTAAGATTATACAAGCAATATTTAAAATGTGTATCTGGTTTTGGGCCTTTGCCCCCCCCCCCCCAAAAAAAAATACATTTTGGCTTTTTCCAGATTTCTTGTGCTGCCAAGTTGAGAGATTTAGTTGAGTGTCAAGTGAATTTTATACTGATCTAAGAGCTTCAGGGGAATAGAAGTTTAGTGCAATTTATGCTAAGCTGCTTCCATTGTTATTAGCACAACAGGTAACATGCTTGCTTTTTTTGATGCAGAAGGCTGTGGGTTCTACTCCCACAGTATGCAGGTGAATCGCTGATACAGTACCGTGTTGTACTTTAAAAGGAGTGGATGCTGCAGTCCTATGAATGTCCTCCTTTGGAGGAATTACCTAGTAGCTATGTTTTTGTTATCAGTTTACCATCCATTCCCCATTGCAAAATCACTACATTATTATTTGTTTTAATTTAGCATAGGCAATTTATTCTTCAAGGGCAACAGGCACTTTATTTGTAGATGAAACAATGAAATATAAAGTTGTTTGCTAGCAGCAACCTCTTCATTACTTACAGATCCCTTTAATGTGGAATTATTTAGATGACTTACTTCTGCAGAGACTTTGCATATTTACTAATATTAGTGGATTGTAATGACAGAAGTCTGAGTGGGATTTTATGGTTGAAATTTTCTGAAATGGGTAGTTTTGTCATTAATGGTTCATTCATTTTGTTTCATTGCTTACTAGAAGACTGTTCCAAACTACAAATTTAAAACACATTCTAACAAGTGGCACTGTATTATACAAGGAATATAATTTAATACAATCAGGTTAATACAATCAGGATGGTGAATCAAAGAATGCATATGTGTATGCTTACACATGGGTTGCAGGAGATAGATCAAAATAGGGGAAGAGACCAGTCACCAATGGAGTCCCCCAGGGTTCAGTACTGAGACATTTTCTGTTTGGTATATACATCTCAAAAGTAGAAGGAAATACCAAAGAGCTTTGGACAACTAAGTTTGAGATGACTGCAAGCTAGGGGAAGTTATTGAATCCCCATATGACTAACCCATCATGCAGGAAGGTTTGTCCCAAACAATAACCAGTGCCAGAGTCATGAATTGAAACTAAACTCCAAGAAATACATTATCATATCCTTTGGGAAGTCATCTACTCCAGGGAACTGCTAAATTGACAATGCCTCCTGAGAAGTGACCCAGTTGTCTGTTATTTGGGAACTTGTGTGTACAGTGACCTAACATTTGACTAATATGTGCCCAGAGTCATAAGAAAGCCTTTCTATATTGCACAGCTTATAAACAAATTGATTTTGACTAGATCTAGAGATGTTATTGTCCCGCTTTACAAAGCCCACATTAGGTCAAGCATTTTGTATAATGCCCTCTTTGGCATGTATCTGTCCAGACCCATGCAACAATTGGAATACCCACAGAGATACTTTACTAAAATGATACGAGTCCTAAACAATAGGTCTTGCATGGAGCACCTCAAAGATTTATCACTATACTCAGTATCCTACAGAGTGCTTAAAAGTGACATGTCTGGCATACAAGGCATCCTCCGAACTAATACAGATGGACTTACTGAACATCAGCAAGTCAAGGCATCAGAAATACTCAGTCCAGGTATCTAAACTGAATGTTGTGGAGAGATGGATATATATATCACAGAGACTACCACTGTTCCAGAACAGACCATCCATTCAAGTAAAACAAAGTTCATCCCTGTCCATATTCAAATGCAACTTGGATCTAAAGCTGGGTAATAGAAAATGTACTCCAGGATTGCCCTTAATGCCACTAATGGCTATAGGCAGTTCCTAAATGCTGCATCCCTTACATGGGTCCCCTCAAATTATCTATAGTGTGATCACATTTATTCTCACTAGGGCTAATATACAATTATCAGCCATGGGATAGGTAAGACCAATCAGGAAATATTAATTCAAGCACCAAAAGGGAAAATGGCTATGCTTAAAGTGTCCTCCAAGTGAACCTATGTTTTGGTAGTAAATAGTTTTAAAAAATTACCCTTTTTAGATCACAAAGTGCCCCTCTCACCCTCCACCTCCGCTGTCTTCAGCAGCTTCCAGCGTCTCTGAAGAATGCTTAACAAGAAAACAGTAAGAATTTAAAATATTTGGAGCAAGTTTATTAATCTTTATTTTGGCAGCTGCAAGTAGAATGCCAGATCATTGCAGGTGGCTTCAACTTTATAAACCATACTTAGCAGAAAAAGTACTTCTGGCTACTTTGAAGAATTTCTTTCTTCAGAAAAATGGATAGGCACTCAGAAGAATGCTGTAATTTCTGGAACTATATAAATTGCTTCCAGAAAAGTACATCATTTTTGCATGGGATTTCGGCTACTGGCTAAGCCTCATGCCACCCCCATAGTTCCTTTTTAGGCAGTGCCTCAAGGACAAAATTTCCAACATAAAAACTCCATCTACAAACAAACCTCAAGGTTATTGTGCTAAATGCTAGTAGGCTTAATGTGAAACTGCACTCACTGGAAGCAGCCCTCTTCTTGGAAGATATAGGCATTTGTGCAGTCATGGAGAGCTGGTTCAAGGCTGTGGAGAGCACCCCAGGCTTACCGGGCTATACCTCCTTTCACATGTTCAGACAATAAACTGAAGCCAAGAAAACTTAAGGAGGTGGTGTATCAATATTCATTAAAGATAAATACACCTCCAGATTGATTAAACAGTATGATTCCCTGGAGATACTTCAGGTGCAATTAACTGTTGCTAGGACACCTATTCAAGTCATTACCACCTACAGGCACCCTCTATGAATCAGGACACCCACTCTGCCTATTTGGATCTACTTGAGTCTATCAAGATACATCCGAAGACCATGGTTTTGGGCAACTTTAACTACCCATCCATTGTCTGGGTAAATTACTTGTGCTCTAGCTCACTTGCCCAAAGGTTCCTTGACTTCATTAACTCCAATGCTCTGGACCAGCTGGTTGACACTCCCACAAGGGGTGCCAACATCCTGGATCTGGTGCTTACCAATATGGAGGACCACTGTAGCACCCCCACTGTGAGGGCTTTCCTAATGAGATCTGACAAAAAAATCAGTCTCATTTGAAGTAACTATCACACCTGCCCCTGCCCCATCAGCAACTAAACTAAAAACGTCTCCAAAGCAGACTATAACCTCTTACAGGATTATAAATATCTTTACTGCACCCCCCCCCCCAGATGGAACTGGCAACTGTGCTGAGTACTACAACAATGCTTTATACAAACACCTGTATAACTGCATTGACTCTGCTGTAACAGATAGGAACAAAACAAGCTATTCAAGGAAGAGCAAACTTGCCCGGTGGGCAACTGCCATTAACAGGCTTTACAATAAGAGGAAAAAAAATGCTGTCTAAGAGTAAGAGGGAGTGAGCTGTAAACTAAAAACACTTCCTTATCAGCTTAAACAAGCAAATAAGACTTCTTGTGAAGTCCTCCAAAGCAAACTATGAATCCAAATTAGCTTCCTCAACTAAGGACAACCATAAGACATTCTTTAGTTGCATCTATAACCTAAAAGGAAAGGCTCACATTTGTTCCGAACTGGTAGTTAATGACACCACATATACTGAGCCTGTGGACATAGCTAACCTGTTAGCCAAAAGGTTCTGTGAAAACTTCACTCCCCTGTCCCCACCACATGTACCCCATGACATCCCTAGCACCTGTCCTCTACCTTGTATCTCTAAAGACATAGATGCCTTCACTAAGGCCAAAAACACACTATCTATGGGACCTGATAACATCCCAGGTTGCATCTTACATGGGCTCAAACAAGTATTAGCAATGGCACTGGGTACTCTTTTCAATCACATTCTAAGCACCAGCTTCATCGCAGCTGAATGGCAAACAGCCACCATTATCCCCTTGTACAAAGGTGGTGCTTCCACTGAACCCAAGAACTATAGACCTATTAGCCTGACGAGCCTTATCTGCAAGGCGATGGAGTGAATCATCATGGATCTTTTCAACAAAGATATAGGTAATCTCCAAACACTTGACTCTACTCAGTTTGCATTTATCGAAGGGAGATCATGCCTGTTAAACCTGGTAGACTTCTTCAAGACAGTCACCAAGGCCCTAGATGAAAGGAAATCTTTGCATACAGCCTACATAGATTTAGCCAAGGCTTTTGACACTATCCCCCATTCAGGCACCATTGACAAACTCACCCAACTAAGTATCAAACCTTATATCATTAGATGGGTCACTAAATGGCTCACTTATAGAACCCATATAGTCAAAATAGAGGAATCCACTTCCAGCATCAGACCTGTAACCAGTGGTGTTCCACAGGGATCACTCCTGGAACCTCTACTGTTTGTAATTTATTTCTTAGACGTACAAGCTAAAACTAAAGGTCTGTGGCTGACAAAGTTTGCTGACGACTGCAAAATCTGAACAGTCATAGAATCTCCAAATGATGTCAGCATCCTACAAGGTCTTACACAAACAAATGATTGGTGCCAAAGTTATGGCCTTAAGCTCAATGTAAAAAAATGTATTATCATCCCTTTCGGTAAGTGCAGTGTTCCTGCTAACTACCACATCAATAACAACACCCTAAGTATGCACTCATTGGTTAGAGACCAGGGCATACAGGTTGACAGTTACCTTACCTTTAATTACCATGTCTCCATAGTGGTAAGAAAGGCATTTTAGATTGCTGATAAGTAAGGGCATTTCCTCCAGAAAAAAATAAGTTATAACCTACCTATACTCTTCCATCATCAGGCCAATAATTGAGTACAACACCCTTTTGGTATGTACCTTTCCGAGCACCTGCACCAACTGGAGAGACCACAAGGGTTCCTCACATGAAAAATTCAGATCTTCAGCATCTGTCCTATATGGATCACCTGAAATCACTGTTTCATACAGACTACTCAGAGGTGATCTCTGCCTTGCGTATAAGGCAGTCTTTGACTTTGCTTTATTGGAAATGCTGCATATTGGCAAGTCATATGGTATACGGGTTACTCACTCAAAAGACCCTAATCTGTTATGTGACATTAATAGAACCTGCTGGAGGGACAGATTTGCCTCTCAGAGGTTACCAAACCTTTGAAATGGACTTCCACTTCATGTCAAACAGAATACCTCATTGTTCCTCTTTTGGAGCATTTCTCCCCGGGCCTCCACTGAAAACAGGATCTGTGGAACCTAGTCGGACATTCCCGGTCAACAAATGTTAAATAAAAAATAAATAAATAAAATAAATGCAATCTGGATGGTTGGATGAGTAACTGTAAATTTACCCGGGGTTCAACCTGTGTCCCTCTTGGACAGGGGTAATTGGTGCTGATTGTGGAAATAAGGGTAGAACTTGACTAGGCTTGTAAGGGCCCTAGGGCCATTAGCCTAGTAACTTCCTATGATCCTATGATAAATAATGACAAACTAGAGATATGTTGCTCACCATTCATGCAACTGCTGAATGATTACATGGAATGTGCCTCTTACAGCTATGGCTAGCTATTAAAGCCTTAAGCCAGTATATGCTACATTACTGACCATACCAAGGAATTCTTCCTATCTAGTAAGACATCAAGAAAATGTGGTGGTTGGTTTGTTTGCACATCATAAATCATGGAATCGGGGGGTTGAGAAATGAAATGCGCAAAAGGACTTGCATTTTTCTCACAAGTACTACATCAATTCTGTTAAATTTTAACTAGATATAAACCTTTTATCATTGTTTTTCTGTAAGAGAAGTTGAATTAAATTATAAACACAATGAAAATTAGATTTAAATATTAAAATTTCAGAATATCAGCTCTAGAAAAATTGATTTCAGTTTTTCTATATATCATAAAACAAGGGGTCTAACTTATAATATTTTCATTTCAAATGAATATTAGAACATTTCAGTTATAAACCTGTTGAGGAACCGAATGAAGAACATACGGGTAAAAAGTAATCTGTGACTCCTTTTCACAAAGGTTACCTTCTCACTCATTTACAGGAGGATAGAGAATTATATTATAAATATGAATTCAGAATACTTTCACTGTATCAAGTTCCATTAAAAAATATCAGATACAATTCTGGCATTTAACTCTGGATGTAAAGAACTGCAGATAATGCTTTTTTTACAAAATTCAGTAAGGTTAGCATTTACATACAATTTAACACAAACATCAAACTGGCAACATCAGAATGTTATTCACCTACATTTATGTCAACTGCATGTCCATGTGTACTTTCTCAGAAGAACGTTTATTGAACATACTCCACCTACCACACCCACCAATTACAGTGTAACGGATCCTTAAAAGCTTGATCATTTTCGTAGGATCACTTTGTTTGAATTCCACAGCACTGAGACTGAAAATACACATGCAATTTAGCTAGACCATTGATAAATTAATATGTTACTCCCCCATGCCAGAAAAAGTGGAAGTACTGTTTAACGCAAAATATGTATTTAAGATAAACGTCTAGTCACTTTAGTAACATTTTGTGAAAGTGTATATGAAAATGAAAAATCACTGGTTTACTGTAATTAGTACTTTGCACTTGTGAACACCCGTTTTGGTTTTCTTTTTTTTATTTTCTGTTACTATTTTTCTGCTCCTTTAAGTGCTCTGATAAGTAATAAGGAATATATATATATATATATATATATATATATATAAACAAAGCTGTATTTAAAGGGGTTAAGATTAAAACTGTAACTAGAAAGACTGCATAGACAATTACAAAAATAACAAATGAAGGTGTAACTACTATATGAGTAGTATTTGACGAAGAATATAGATATCCGTTGAAAATCCTTGTTTGCCCATGTTACAAACAGTAAATAGCTATCAACAAGAAATGCATTCTCATTCCGTAAAGATCCCTGTTTCCTAAAGAAGTTAATAGTACAAAACAAAAACTGTTTTGTGGAGTATTATAGCAAAACCATATGGCTATTCATGTTCAAATATGAATTCCTTTAACATCCCTACATTCTCAGAAGTCACATTATTCAGGTATGT
>NC_056729.1:313141814-313314314 GCF_019279795.1 Protopterus annectens
TGATCAGCAGTATAAGCTACCATGTTGGTACATGCTAGCATAGCGAGATCTTAGAAACCCTTCACTTCATTAATAGAAATGGACTAAAACACTTTAAAATAATTATTTTCTTGGTGATCACAAGTTAACACACTATTGTCTATATACATGTACATATATGTATTATTTGGTCCATATTACCTTATCAAAAACTGATGAGAGTGAATGTTCTTTGATCGACCCATAAATCTCGAACGCACTAAACAGCAAAGACATGAACAGCGATTTTATTTTTCCCAGGGAAAAAAATTTGCTTGGCCGTTTTTGGGAGTTTGCCATTTCATCCACTGTGGTACAATCTTAGAGTTGGTATATTTAAGTACATACACACACACACACACACACACACACACACACACACACACACACACACACACACACACACACACACACACACACACACATCTTAATACATATTCACATATATATATGTACATATACACACACAGTGGATATAAAAAGTGTACACACCCATGTTAAAATGCCAGGTTTTTGTGATATAAAAAATGAGACCACAGTAAATCATTTCAAAACTTTTCTTACCTCTAATGTGAGCTGTACATTGGTTAAATGAAAAATACTGTAATAAAAAGATCAATACACAGGAGGTTCAGGTTCAGGTACTTTACTAGTATACACCAGGAGGCAAACAACGTACAAGTACAGAATTTTGTCTGAATAAAACAGGAAGTACACAACTTTTATAGTCTTTCTTGTTAGCCATTGCCTACCAGACTGACGTGGTCAGTCACAAGTTATTTTACATCATTTTAGCTTACAATATTCTATTCATCAGAGGTGCTGATACTACATTTTGCTTAAAAAAGAATTTTGGTAAACAACATGGCCTTGCTAGCCACCTGGTTAGTTATAATGTCCTTTTATGAAAGTTGCCACTCAAGGTTCTAAGCTAATTCGAGCACAATAGCAGATACAATTCTCAATACATTTCTCTAACCAATGCTTTGTTTCATGCATCACTTCTTCCTTGCAGCTGTGCATTATCTAGGAACATGTACAAGGCCAATTGTTCAAGCAGGATAGAGCAGAAGATTCTCATTATTTTACACTTTAATTTCCTGACCCAGCAGATAATCACTTGTGGAAAGCATAAACATTAACTTTTGCTGTGCTAGCAGCTGCCAGGGTCAGAGGCCAACTTGCAGAAAGCACACTGCAGTTTCATATGAATTCATTTTTCTTGTCATAACATTAATAGAATAAAAATGTATTAATCCCTTCTTTGCTTCTAATAAGCACTAAACATATACATTAATACATATTTTTCTAACATTTTCACCCCTGTTAATACTTTTTATTCTATTCGCAAAAGCATAAACAGTTTTATTTCTTCTCCTAACCTCTTCCACTTAGGACTTGCAGTTAGGAGAGTCATTCAGTTTAGACTTTGGAAAGAATTTCATTTGGAACCAGTTTTTCAAGTTCAATGTCTTGATACAGGGTTTCAAAGACAGACATATCTATGAAATCTTTAATTAATCTTTTAATGCAGGGAATTCCACAACAAATACATGCTCCCAATAGGAGTAAACCTACACAAATGGCAATCAGAATGTTCATTAGGATGGTACCCAACCCCCCCAAACAAATTCTGGAAAAAGTCCGTCAGTGGGTTTGGGCCTGGTTTGGTCATGGCTGACACTTGTTGAATCACCTCCAGATGGTTATTAATCTCATGCTTATTGTCTGGTATATAAGAACAGCACTCCTCTTTTATCAGCGCGCATGTACCACCTCTCACCACCAGGGTGAAGTCGAGAGCCATACGATTTTGCAACACAACAGTTCTCATGGCATTTAGTTCATCAGTCACTAATTCGAGAGCAGAAAAAGTTGCATTACTCATTACTTCAAGAAGTTCCGACAGTTTTCTCAGCTCCCAAATCGATTTTACTACGCCGTATGCTGGGAGTATACCTGCCCAAGATATAACAGCGTCACTCAAGTCCATATGTGTCAATTTGTCTTTGTCTTTCACGGAGTTATGGTCTTTCCATCTTGCTTCAATTCGCCCTACTAGATTCACAGGTTTCTCGATTGGATCTTCAGTTTTCTTGGTAACATCTCTTACATTCCGTATTTTTCCCAGAGGCAATTCTGCAGTGTGTTGTATGGCCGGAACCAGGTAACCCAAAAAACAACTGCCGGACGAATTCTCAGGTAGCCATTTGTATGCCCTTTTCTCACACATGAAATAACAGTTTTCAACTTTAGTGCTAATACCCATTCGCCCTGCATGAAACATTTTCTTATCTATGATTGACAATTGTTTAAACAAAACAGGATTTCTTTGCATTTCATTCAATGTTGTTTTCATTGAGTTTAAACATGAATCATAGTTAGTATTGCAAACAGTATTCCCACTACTAGTCTTAATATAACATTTATAAGATATTGTTATGTTACAGTTACTCCAGCCCACCTGGAGAGTATCATTTTTATAAAAACACACAGTCTCCTTTTGTGTAATAGGTAAATACAATGCTATTTTATCCTGTGATCTCACAGTTGTAGTGTCAAAAAGCAGATTTTCCCAAGTCTCATTGATCCCTAAAGGAATAGCGGACATTAGCAGTCCCCCATATGCTGTTGGTATAGCTGTACAAATCCAACAGTTTGAAATGTTTAAAGTCTCAGCATATACACATTTAATTGCTAGGTTCGTGTTAAAGTTTGGATGCCAGTCTATGGGTGATTTATCATGTTTATTCAACTTTACTTGTGTGGTTGAAAAAAGGAAAAACCACAACAAAAAGAAAATTGTCACTAGTACAGTTAATAAGTGTACAATCAATAAGATGATTATGCAACATTTTTGAGGTTGCTCCACATTTCTATTTGCTCTATTCTTGGTCATTTTGTTCTTGTTGTGTAACAGTTACAATGTTCTTATCAAGTTGAAAGTTCTTTACCAGTTTACAATGCATCAAATGAATCCAAGAAGTCCTCTCAGCTACTCTGACCGCAGTAGGCATTGCCAATAATACCTGGTATGGTCCTTCCCACTTTGGGCTTGCCCAATTCTTCCTCTTTGTTACCTTCACCCAGACCCACGTGCCTGGGGCTAGAATCGCTTCCAATGGTCTGGTCTGTTCTTTATCTGAAACAGAGTTAAACTGCAAAAGAGATTTATTTGTTAACAGTTTCCTCATATAACTAGCTAGTGAACTATCAGCCTCCTGTTCTGCAGGCATGAGAGCTTTCCACTGAGGTACATAATATGCCCTCCCAAACACCATTTCAAAAGGAGTTAAACCCTTTGCATTTGGAACTGTTCACATACTCATCAGTGCCAGAGGCAGACAGTACATCCAGTTCTTCTGTGTCTCATTAACTAACTTTCTAAGTTTATTAGTAAGGACTCCATTGTGCCTCTCCACCAGTCCTGCAGACTGAGGGTGATAAGCACAATGGTTCTTCAGGGAAATCCCAAAGAAACGTCCCATCTGCTGTATGGTTTGGTTCACAAAATGTGTGCCATTGTCACTATAAATCCTTTCTGGTATGCCGAATCTAGGAATAATCTCCTTTATGAGGGCTTTCGCCACTGTTGCTGCATCTGGGTTTCTGGTCGGAAAAGCTTCCACCCATTTAGAAAACATATCTACAATGACAAGGCAGTACTTTTTGTTATCACATTTGTTCAATTCTATAAAATCCATACAAATGGTATGAAACGGATATGGTGGTGTAGGAAAACTCCCTTGTTTAGGTTTTAATGCCCCTTGTGCATGATGTTTATTACAAACATGACATGCCGCACAAAATTTTTTTGTATAATTTGTAAATCCATACGTTTGGAATATTCGGTTTACTAACTGTACCATCCCCCCTTTTGAGACATGGCACTGTCCATGGCTCAACAAAGCTGCATATCTAAACAGATTAGATTGCAAAATTGTTTTTTTTTCTTTAGAGATGTACAGTCCATTTTCAAGGATTGCTCCTCGTCTTTTCCATTTTTGTTTTTCTGCTTTTGTAGTAAGCGTCTGCATTGTTTTTAACATTTCTAGATCTAAAATTTCAGAGGGTTGTAATTCGTCATCTAGAAGAAAAGTTTCTGAGTCTGAAGCTGCTTGCTTTGCAGCTGCATCAGCTCTCGCATTACCTTTTGAAATTCTGTCCTGTTGTTTCGTATGAGCTATTAATTTGCAAATAGCTACTTTGGTAGGTAACTGAATGGATTCTAACAAATCTAAAATAAACTGCGCATGATTAATTGGTTTGCCACTAGATGTTATCATCCCTCTATTTTTCCACTGTTGAGCAAAAACATGTACAGTAGAAAAAGCATACTGACTGTCAGTATATATGTTTACACATTTGTCTTTAGCTAAAGTACAAGCTCGTGTCAAGGCAATCAATTCTGCTGCTTGTGCAGATAAGTTGTGTGGTAAGGATAGAGCTTCTAAGGTTTCAGTGTCTGTAACTACTGCATACCTCACTAGATTTTTCCTTGTAGGGCCCCTTCTGCATGAGCCGTCCACGTAATATGTCACCTCGGCATTATCCAAGGGAATATCCGTGAGATCTTGTCTGGGTAATGTTTTCTGCTCAATTTCCTGCAGGCAACTGTGCAGTGTGACGTCCGCAAGGGTTGGGAGCAAAGTTGACGGCTTTAATGTCGTTCATCGTTCAATTGTCATATGAGCTTGGCTCAACAGTATAGTCATACAGGAAAGGTGTCTAGCAGGAGAAAGATATGCTACTTTTTCTTGCAGTAAAATTATCCCGACTGCATGAGGCACTCGCAATGTGAGAGGGTGGAATAACACTACTGAGACTGAAGCCTGTACTGCCATTGCAGCTGCGACTGCTGCTTGTACACAGTGGGGCACAGATCACGCCACTGGGTCTAACTGTGATGAATAGTAAGCTATGGGGCATTGCTTATCCCCATGTTGTTGTGTTAACACTGATGTCATATATCCCTGCTTACAGTTTACAGTCTGAAAGAAACATTTATGATAGTTTGGTAGTCTTAAGGCTAATGAAGAAGCTATCAATTGCTTCAACCTGCAGAAAGCTATTTCTGCTTCAGGTGTCCATTGTAACAAATCTTGTGCTGCCATCGGCTTTTTATATATCAAATCAGTCAGCAGAGCAGATTCCAAAGCATAGTTTGGAATCCAACTCCAGCAAAAGTTGGTTGTTCCCAGGAAGGACATAATTTCCTTCTTGGTCATTGGTTTGGGTGCTTGTAAAATCACTGTTTTTCTATCCTCATCTAATATTCTTCCTTCTTTGGATATTACATATCCTAGGTATTTAACCTGTTTTTTTCCAAAGCTGTAATTTGTTTTTGTTTACTTTGTGTCCCTGTGTTGCTAAGAATTGTAATAGTGCTATGGTATCCTTCCTGCATTGTTGCTGGGTGGGGGCTGCTAGCAAGATGTCGTCTACATAAAGTAGAATCTGACTACCCCCCTGTGGGGTGAATCCCGCCAAATTACTAGCCATTTCTTGTGCGAATATTGTTGGACTCTCACAATATCCCTGTTGTAGTTGAGTATAAGTATACCTTTTCCCTGAAATTTAAATGCAAACCAATATTGGCTATCAGGATGTATAGGTATTGAAAAGAATACATTACTGATGTCTACCACAGAGAAGTATTTCTGGTGAGGTTTCAAATCATTTAACAAAGTGTGTGGATCTGGCACCGTAGGTGCTCTAGGTATTACTGCATCATTTACAGCTTGTAAATCTTGGACCATACGCCATTCCCCGTTTGCTTTTTTAACAGGAAATAAGGGTGTATTACATGGTGAATCAGGAGATTCCACCAGTACTCCTTCCTTAAGTAATGCTGCTATTATAGGTTTGATTCCTATCTCTGCATCTTTTCTCAAAGGATATTGTCTCTTTTGTGGTCTAAATGCTGACTTTGGCGTAATAATAACTGGTCCTGCTGTTCGGATAAGTCCTACATCTGATTTGCCTGCTGACCAAAGAATCTTTGGTATGCCACATAAGGCTTTTTCCTCTTCTTCTAATAAGAGTGCTAATCAGCTGTCCTCGCTAGACTGCAAGTGTACAGCTGGGTGTGTCTGTGTTAACCAATTCAGTTTTTGTTTCTGTATTCCCTGTTCTGATAATTCTAAGTCAGTTTGTTTCTCCCATCTTGTGACTTTTTCTCCTAGGTCTGCCCATTTTGTACTTCTGTTTTTAGTTAAACTAACTTGTGATAATCGATTAGATTTGTAAAGTGCAAGGAACTCTTGAGGTAATGAACAGCTAACAACACTGTTCCCCTCAGTATCCCAGTACAGATTACGTAATATTAATCTGTTTGCACAATTTTTTAACAATTCTTGCTCATATTCCTTATCAGGTCCTGGTGTGCTACAGTAATACAGAGTGCAATGCAACAAATGTTGTCTGTCAGTGTCAAGGGAGGGGGATTTACTGATGGCTACGTTCATCAGTTCCTCAGTCACTGCCCCTGGACCAGTCATAACCAAGTCCTGGCTGTACCAGTAAAAAGTTTCACCCTCCGGTCACACCACAAAAGTATCCATTTGTCGCTGTGCCTCCATACCCTGCATAGTTGGAACTACTGCTATGCCAAATATCTGCATAAGGTCCCTACCTAATAGGTTCACTGGACATTTTGCAGAAACAACAATTTTACTCTTTTGAGTCATCCCTGAAACAGGGTCAGTTATTGCTATATCATGGGAAAGTGGTTCCCGGTATAGCTGTCCATTTGCAGCTTTCACTAATATTTAATCAGGTGATTCTGAATGTTCTGGTAACTTGGAGGGGTGTATCAGAGTCCGCAATGCTCCTGAGTCACACAGGAATTTAACTTCCTTCCCCTCTACCAGAAGTGTAACTTCTGGTTTTGTGTCTGCTAGGTAGAGCTCAAGGCTCAATAATGCTAAGTCTAAGATTTCATTTTCTTCATCTTCTACGTCTACTTGCACTTCCTCTACTCCTTTTATCACATTTACATTTGTCTTTTCTTTATTGTCTTTTTGATGACTCCTGACCCTCATATGGTGTACCATCATATAGTCAGTCCTCATCTCCCTTATCTTCTGTAGCTACCTTCTTATTTTGTTTACAATCCCTTGCTAGATGTTCCTTTTTCCCGCATTTAAAGCATTCACCCTTTTTCTTCCTCTTTTCAAAATCTTCTGACCGTTTCTCAGATTGTTTGTTTCCCTGGGCATTTCTCTTACCCTTCTTAACAAACTGTAATACATAAACCTCAGCTCCATCTTCAGCAGTGAAGACTTGCGCTTTCTTTTTCTTTTTGCTATTAAAGCGTCTTTCAGCATGTCTAGCATATTCAAGTAAGGCTTGTAACCTACTTGTTCGATGATCTATCATATGCTTCATAATGAAGCTACTAATAGGTGCAATGCAACCTTTTAAAAATGCATTTTTCAATTGTTGTTCATATGGGGAGTCATTCATCTGATTTTCGGGAATTGTCATACCGCTGTGGTTATTGAAACATTCTAATAATCTGGCATAGTACCCATCTACCATTTCATTTCTTGCTGTATACATTGATTAATACAAGTCCAGTCTGCTCTAGGTTTCCATTTTTCAGAGATTCGGTCTGTAAGGCCCTTCACTCTGTTGTCTAGTTCTGCGTCACTATGTGGGAGTGGCTTAAATTCTGCATTACGAGGATTCCAGGTGCCACAAATCATGTGCCATTCTGGACCTACAATTTGTCTAACTACTTTTTTCTACTTCTTCCCCATTTAAGTGGTAACTTAACCTCATGCCTTGTAAATCTTCTAAGAATTTTGCAAAATTAACTTTTGGATGGGGGATTCCCTCAGTAGCCTTCCGGATATCCTCCGGTGTCCATGGTCTATATACCAAGAGAGTCGGGTCCTGTCTGACCTGTCCTGCCTGAGGATTTGGTACTTCTATGAGTGGACATATTTCTTCCTCACTCTCAGCTTGTAATTTTTTCTCTATTTGATATGATTCTATGTCCTCCTGTGTTTTACGTGTTCGGGACCTAATCTGAATGGGATCTCTAACAAACGGTTTCAGTTTTGCTGGGATATCAGGATACAGCAGAGGTGGACCAGCTTGTCCACTCGCTTCATATCCTGGTAAGGGAAGCGGAGGGGGCGGAGGAGCCATCGCTATTACTATGTTATTATCTTCTTTGTCTAAGAACAATGCTTTTGAATTATTACTCTTTTGTTCCCTACGGTTTGCTTCCTCAATCCACCTGTGTGCCTGAGGAATGCCTAATTGTCGTTGTTTTTTTACCTGACCTTTCGCATCAGTTTTAAGCTGTTTAATAAGTTTAACAAGTGAAGATTTGTCTAATTTACCATCAATTTCATATTTGTTAACCCATCTTGCATAATATCTAACATTATCAACATGTTGTAGTTGCAAGTATTTTGCATCTTCAGTTAGGGGTGGATCTCGCGATGTTTTAGTGCACTGATTTCCCATGTTATTCTGACTGAAAAAATGTTACATAACCCTTCCTATCACGTGGAACCACAACTTTAGTTTTTCTTCACAGTTTATCTAGAATAACTGCCTACCTTAT
The DNA here is from genome assembly GCF_019279795.1 of Protopterus annectens. NCBI lineage: Eukaryota > Metazoa > Chordata > Ceratodontiformes > Protopteridae > Protopterus > Protopterus annectens. The sequence continues at coordinate 313,150,414 of NC_056729.1, forward strand.
GCTGTTACCCTGATCTATGACCAAAAAACAGTAACTTTTCTGTCCCTGATCTGTATAACAAATTTGACAAAAAAAACCAACATGTACTGTAACCTAGTCCCTGATCTAAAACAGAAAAAAGGCAAAATTTCTCCCGACCTGAGCCTCCATTATTGACCAGCAAGGTTCGAAGTGGAAATCCGCTCTTCAGTCACAGATCAGAAAGTGGCCAGCCTCTTTGAACGACAATTCAGTCAGAGGTCTTTTCTCTCAAGAAGAACCATTTCGGTGTCTTCTCCCATATATAGTTTTTGACCACTGCTACGCTCTGATCCATAGCCGATTTGCAAGGACCAATCTGTTAAATGAAAAATACTGTAATAAAAAGATCAATACACAGGAAGTTCAGGTTCAGGTACTTTACTAGTGTACACCAGGAGGCAAAAAATGTACAAGTACAGAATTTTGTCTGAATAAAACAGGAAGTACACAACTTTTATAGTCTTTCTTGTTAGCCATTGCCTACCAGACTGACGTGGTCAGTCACAAGTTATTTTACATCATTTTAGCTTACAATATTCTGTTCATCAGAGATGCTGATACTACATTTTGCTTAAAAAAGAATTTTGGTAAATAACATGGCCTTGCTAGCCACCTGGTTAGTTATAATGTCCTTTTATGAAAGTTGCCACTCAAGGTTCTAAGCTAATTCGAGCACAATAGCAGATACAATTCTCAATACATTTCTCTAACCAACTCTTTGTTTCATGTATCACTTCTTCCTTGCAGCTGTGCATTATCTAGGAACATGTACAAGGCCAATTGTTCAAGCAGGATAGAGCAGAAGATTCTCATTATTTTACACTTTAATTTCCTGACCCAGCAGATAATCACTTGTGGAAAGCATAAACATTAACTTTTGCTGTGCTACCAGCTGCCAAGGTCAGAGGCCAACTTGCAGAAAGCACACTGCAGTTTCATATGAATTCATTTTTCTTGTCATAACATTAATAGAATAAAAATGTATTAATCCCTTCTTTGCTTCTAATAAGCACTAAACATATACATTAATACTTATTTTTCTAACAACATTGTACAACTGAATTGAAAAACAAACAAATCTGTTAGGAGAAAAATATAAAAATTAAGCTGGTTGCATAAGTGCGCACACCCTTAAACTAATACTTTGTTGAAGCACCTTTAGATTTAATTACAGCATTCAGTCTTCTTGGGTAAGAGTCTATCCACATGGCACACCTTGACTTGGCAATATTTGCCCACTCTTCCTTGCAAAAGCACTCCCAATCTGTCAGGTTGCAAGGGCATATCTTGTGTGCAGTCCTCTTCAGGTCACCCCACAGATGTTGTATTGAAGTTAGGTCTGGGCTCTGACTGGGTCATTCTAAAATTTAAATTTTCTTCTGGTGAAGCCATTCTTTGGTTGATTTGGATGTATGCTTGTGGTCATTGCCATGCTGGAAGATGAAATTTCTCTTCATCTTCAGCTTTCTAGCAAATGCCTGAAGGTTTTGGACCAAAGATGACTGGTATTTGGAACTGTTCATAATTCCCTCCACCTTGAAAAAAGCCCCAGTTCTAGCTGAAGAAAAGCAACCCCAAAGCATGATATGGCCACCACCAAGCTTCACCATGGGGATGGTGTTCTTTTGGTGATGTGAAGTGTTGTTTTTGCACCAAACGTACCTTTTGGAATTATGGCCAAAAAGTTCAACCTTGGACTCATCACACCATAACACATTTTCCCACATGCTTTTAGGAGACTTGATGTATTGCTTTGCAAATTTTAGCTGGGCCTGGATTTTTTTTTTTTTTTTGTGTAAGAAAAGGCTTCCATCTTGCAACCCTACTCCATAGGCCAGACATATGGAGAAATCAGGAGATTGTTGTCACATGTAGTACACAACCAGTACTTGCCAGAAATTCCTGCAGGTCCTTCAGTGTTGCTGCAGGTCTCTTGGCAGCCTTCCTGACCAGTTTTCATCTTGTCTTTTCATCAATATTAGAGGGATGTCCAGTTCTTTGCAACATCACTGTTGTCCCATATTTTCTCCACTTTTTGATGAATGTCTTCACTGTGTTCCATGGTATATCCAATGCTGTGGAAATTTTTTGTACTGTTTTCCTGACTGATACCTTTCAACAATGATATCCATTTGATGCTTTGTAAGCTCTCTGTGAACTATGGCTTTTGTTGTAGCAAGCAACTGAGTAAATGTCAGGAAATCCTACTAGGACAGATGAACTTTTTTTGGGGTTAATCAGAGTTGCTTTAATTGATGGCAGGTGTGTACCCAAAAAGACTAATTGCTGTAATTAAAGGTTTCTGTAGGATCTGGTGGGTGAGGTTGGGAATGAACAACTGCTGCTGGCTCATTCATCCTGTGGAGGCAGCTCTGGCTTGCCACAAGAAAGACATCTAGCAGAAGCACTAGGTGTCTTACTCAGTGGAGTTCTGAGCTATTTAAGCCTATCCTGTCATTTTGCAATTGCATCGAGGAGCTAAAGGGAAGATGTATGTAGACAGTCTTAACCTTGGAGGGTAGCAGCTGTGTGCTCAGAAGAGCTTCTGACTGGTGGTGGTCTTGGATCTATGTTTAGCGATCGAGCAGCACGTTCATCATACAGAGACCAATGAAACTTCCTTTATTCGAAAGGCCATATGATCATAGATAATTTCATTGAATGATCATAGTTGGCCAACACAAACAAAACAGAACTAGCACATACTTACTGGTAATGTAGGTATAAGGAAACCTGCCCTTTTCCCACTGTAGTGCGATCTCGGAGTTGGTATATATAATTTGCAGGGGTGTATGGGCACAGCCGCCCACATAAGGAGGGTCTGGTGTTCATTGAATCCTCCTCTTCTGAGGGGCTCTGACCCCCCCACATCCCCCACTAATTATATATACCAACTCTGAGATTGCTCTACAGTGGGGAAAGGGCAGGTTTACTTATACCTAGATTACAGCTAAGTATGAACTAGTTCCGTTTCATTTATGTTGGCCAACTATGATTGCTCAATGAAATTATCTACAATCATATGGAGTTTTGATTAAATGTAGTTTTACTGGTCTGAGTATGATGAATGGCCATTCGATGAAAGTGCCATTCAATCGCTAAATATAGACCCGGTGGTGATCCCAGGATAAAAATGCAGGCTACCAAAAAGGATAGGCTATCTCAGGGACCATAAGTCAGCTTGGTCCACTAATTCCCATCTCTTGTCAAGGAGTGGAGTGCTGATTGGAGTTCCCCAGAAAGGATTTTCACCAAGCCTGGGAGCACCAGGCTCCGGTTCTCCTGAATGAATAGGCCAGCTTAGGAAAAAATCAATTGTGTTAACAAATGAAAATAATTTAGAGAAAAATATCACACAGTGTACAAATTAATGCTATATACAGTGTAAACTATACAATGTTAACTTATAGTACAAGACACACGGAGTAGGCTTTTTTATTCAGTCCTTAAGTCCCAATGATGCTCAGAAAAAGTAGTGAAATACCACTAACACTGTACTGTTGAGTGGTTATTATGGAAAAGGAGAACACTTTATAAGGACAACTGTATGAGAAGGAAATTAGGACAGAACTTGATGATGTGAAAATGGTGTAATGGTGACTTGGGTTGTGTGGCTAGAGTGAAGCATTTGTTTTCTCTTTGAGCAGGTGAGCTTTAAACTGGAGTCTAAGTTTTGTGTAAGAGGAAATGCTTTTTATGTTTGCAGTGAGTAACAAAGTTTAGTGAAAAAAAGATGCAAAACTGCAGGTAGTACACTGCAGTTTTATTTATTTATTTATTTATTTTTATTTTTTAGGGGATGAAGTATATAGCCAGCTTGAGTTAATCTTTTTTAGGTGGGAGGAAGGACATTTAGTACTGACCTTGGCAGGTAGCAGTGAAATTTTATTCTAAATGTAATAATTTGAATAGACATGATCTAAACAATTGGAAAAAACTTTACAAAGTATGTGTCAGTATCGGTCTCATCTCTGTGCATTGCTAGAAAACTGACATATTTTGTTTGAGATGGACTGCAAGGATGTAGCATCATTATAAGATGATGTAACTACTAAGGAAAATTAATTTTCCATGTGGACAACAGAGACAACTTTACCAAAGACAGATCTGACTGAATGGGATTGTTCTAGTATTTTGAATATCAGTTTGAATGTTAAGAGTTTGATTAAATTATATTCTTAGACATTTAAATGATGTTGTGGTTTAGATATAAGGAATGCTAGAATCCCCGATATCTAAGGAGTCCAGTATTTTTAATTGCTTTTGATGAGTAGTTAACATCATTGATTTGATTTTATGAGGGTTTAATAATGGGAAGAGAAATGTATTTCAAACTATTAATATAATTCAGGGGATTGCGGAAATTTATTCTAAAGACACCTGGCAAAGTGATTCTATTATAAAATCATTCTTTTTGAAATACATATCTTCCACAATTTATTTATTTACAACATATGTTAAACCACTGTTTTTAATTTTTTATATTATTTGTTAAGCATGTGAAGCATTTGGGCTTAAATGCATCATTTCTGGAGTGACACAATATAACTGGTGTAATTACTTTAAGGCAGAGACAGAGGGAACCTGAACCCAGGCCTTCCAAATGAAGCTTATAAGCAGCATTTACCCTTAACTCCCTGTTATAAATGCCATGTTATTTTTGCAGAGATCAGTTTCTGTTTAGGTTTGGTGGTGATGATCTCATCTATATAAAATTTAAATAGTACAATTATTTTTCTGTTATCTAATATACTTAAATGAGTCGAAAGATCTGCTAAGATACTCCTGACTGATGGGTGATGCAATCTGAGTATGATCAGCCAAGGTGGGAGACTGGGCAATTATTATGTGCATTGAACATGAATACAGACATTATGCAGCCTTTCATGAATAGTGGTAAAATGAAATGCACTGAATATAATTTCTTTACTACTGTTTGCAACGGGATTGGTATGGCACACTCTTAATGTGCTGCTGTTAATTTAAACATTATATTAATTTTTAATGATGTTGAGATGCTTAAAGGACACTTCCATCCTCCTTACAACTGATGTTAGGAATTATGTTTACTTCAGAAGGGAGAAAACTGATCAGCTTAGCTTTGCTGTTTCAGTGGTTAATATGTCAGCATTCTGATTTTCATGCATTAGCATCTCTCATTGCAGATAAGGATTGCTGAACAACAGCATGTTTTATGTATCATTAAATAATTCATTAGGATTTGGCGTTATAGCATGTTTTGTATCAAAGTGCAAGACCCACAGTTTTGAGTCCCACAGCTATGAAAAACAAATTGCACTTGACACAGAACTACAACAAATCTCAAAAGTTAATGTAGTGATGTTACACAGTTGTTGTGAGGAAGGGTGTGTGTATACCTTTGTATGCATGTGTGGACCACTAAATTTTATAAATACTAACCCTGAGATAACTGTTTATCTTTATACAGGGAATACTTACAGAAGTTAACATTTTTAGTCATACATTTCTGAAGATCATATTTGTGGTCCTTAGAATTACAAGGCAGACTAAGTGTAAGAAATACCAAATGATGGTATACTGAGAGCAAATATTTAAATCTTCGGTACTTGTGTATTATCACAACCACATTACTCGGCAGTTACAACCACGCTTTCTCGCCAGCACCTTTTTTGTATTATTTATTCCTTCCATGCTCTACAGTGTATGCAGCCTAACAGAGGAATAATCATGCAAACAAAATCCCTCTTAGCATAAGATTACGGTGTTAAATCATAAAAAGAATATTCATACGAGGTATTACTGCAACCACGTTAATTATAATGTTGAGTATTTCTTTTTCTACACACTCTACGCTCCCTGATCCAAATGAAAATGCACACAGCATAGTAAGCAAGGCTGTATTTTCCCTTAATATTGTTTGCAAGGGGAACTGTACCTATATTCTCTCTTTTCCTGATTACACCTAGCTAGCTGGGGTTATGGGGCGTTGTGCCAGCACCACCTTTTTTCATGTAGTGTTAATCGAAATCTCAGTCTGGAGAGGACTGATCTGAGGTATGCATGTTTCTGAGTAAGCATTTCATTTTAAGACGTAAATACCTTTTTATTATTTCCAACAACTACTTTCAGTTATCAGCTACATCGCCAACTGTATATTTTTGTTTCACTGATCTTTTTGCAGTGCAAAACCCATGCATATCACTACCGTAATTTCACTAAGTTCTGTTAAGTTAACTTACGTCAGGAAAGGACTGTACCCAGGAAGTGGATTTTTTTCATTACTCCTGTTCCTGTTTCAGATCCAATGTCATACAAAACTAATTAGGTGTTTACACACCCCTTTCTATTTGAAGATGGAGTTGTTTCACAATCATGTTATGAATTATTGCAGGTTAGTAATGCGGGGGCGGTAATACAACGTAAGTATCAAATCTTCTTGCAAACATGGCAAAAAATTTTCAATTGATATTAAGACCTGAAAAAAAAAGGATTTCATGTGGTGTGATATATATGCAGAGAAGAAAGCCAAACTAATCAAAACAAAGAAAGCCTGTCCTAAATATTTGAAGAGAAATACAGGCAAAGATTCCTGGATATGGTAAATTTCACAATACAAATAAATAAATAAATAAATATGATCACAAGAGACAATGCAAAAAAGAAGATTAACACAGCAGAAATTAAGTAAATAGAAAATGAAGTGATAGACCATCTGTGAAGGAAAGGGTTTTGTGTGGAAAATCTGAAAGAAGTAACATTACCACATAGGAGTCCAACATGTCACCAGACAAAGGAGTAGTAGATGGAACAGAATGCATCTGATGAAGATATACCACAGGACAATGTTCTAGAACAGTTAGAATTGCACAATAAGGAAAATAGTCAGAAAGAGTGAAAAGTCTAACACAAGCAATATTGCAATATGATAGGCCAATAAGTCCTCAGATGAAGGAGGAGCAGAGAGAAAAGAATGCATTTATAAGTATATGATTGTCTTGTCACTGAGTGAACTGTCAAATGAGTAAATATAAAAATAGTGATCTTTTTTAGATAAAATATAAAAAGACTGAAAAACATACAAGACAAAAAATGCACAATAGTTTTGCAAGGGGTAAAAGCCTAGTCATCCTCAAAAATGGGAGGTATGGCTTAAGGGTGAGTGCTAGCAAACACTGAATGTTTGCAAGACTCAATTTCCTTGCACTTTCTATAATTTTGAATTCATCTATCTATCTATCTATCTATCTATCTATCTATCTATCTATCTATCTATCTATATGTCTATCTATCTATTTATAAAATACAAATATCTGTATATACATCTATCTCTCTGTATATAGGTGTACTTAAAATGACTTAAACATAAAAAGACAGACAGTCAAAAGACCAATGACCAAAAGACTGAAACTGAAAAACACTGGAATAGAAAATACTTGGAGAAGTGACGTTATACTAGGAGAGAGTTTCTGCCTTTTCTCCACTGCATTGTGACTGAGTTGGTATATATAATTAGCAGGGGGGCTTCCCCACCTGCACAAAAAACTTTGAAAAATATGACAAAATCAAACCATACACAAACCATAGACAAACCTAATGAAAATCTGACATCGAGCCAAATTTTTCAATGCTTTTGCAGGGTGGCACTCTGCCTCATCCCTGCACCCCCCCACACTCCCTGCAATATATATATACCAACTCCAACTTTGCAAAGTAGTGGGGGAAAGTCATAAACCCTGTTATAGTATAACTTCACTTTTGTCAGTATTTTTTTACTCTTTTTTCAGTTTCAGTCTTTGTGTATTTTAGTCTTTTGACTGTCAGTCTTATAATTTTTTAGTCATTCCCTGGGATTCAGTAAACTCCATGTAGGCTTCGTGAAAAGCTTACATGGAGTTTATGTGTGTGCACTGTGATGTGAGGTGAGCAGCAGTGCTAATTACATATTTATACAGCAGACCACATTTAAATGTTAACAAGCATGGTTTCATGGCTGGCAACACACAGTAGGTTAGCTGGATTGCGCAGAATGCCACAGTGATTACCTGGGCTTAACATATAGTTATGTATATGTCCCAAACACAGTACAGGATAGTGTATACAGTGTAGAGTATTATGAAATCCCATTCCAAGAAAACAAGAACAAAACCACTGACAACCAGCGTAAACCTTGTAAAACAGTTTAATAATCCAAAAGGGCAAAGCTTTCAAGTAACAAGTAGCCTTCCTTGGTGCTAGTAACACCAATATAAAATAATGTTTCTTTTATAGTACTCATTCATCTACACAGCTAATAAACAATTATGTAATTAGAACATTTGCATCTTAAAGTGCCAATGCATAATAAAATGCTATAAAGAATATATAATATATAAATACATATATGTAGAAAATATAATAAAATAAAATAAATAGATGAAACATATGTAAGAAACAATTTATTCAAAATCCTATTCCAGGCATTCTGGACAGAAGGTGTGTAAATGATCTGTAAAGTTAGATGTAATGGCAAGTGAAATAAACACTCAGGAGAAGTACGTGTATCGAACAGCGACACACAGATGTATTGCAGGAATAAACACAGGGAAAGAGGACAGGTGGAACAACGTAATGTACAGCAAACGAGGGCAGTGAAAATGTGTATTATGTGTCTGTCACATAAGGTGACATAACAATGGGGAAGATGTCTTTGTAAGATAAGCATCCTTACATTAAGAATGCATAGGATATCTATTAAGGATGTTACAGTTAACTGGCATAGGGTACATGGGGTGCGTATTGTGAATCTGTGCAAACTGATTTGCCTGAATATGAGTGCAATCTCAGCAGAGCACTCCAACAAGTGGGACACAGGTAAAGGCTCATGGACAATAATAAAAGAAACACGTACAATCATGGACAATATCAGAATAATACCAACACTAATCCCATGCCTCTGACATAACATATGTGATTCTGAGTGATCAGAGATAATTCTGTATCAACACACTTGTACAACTATTATGACAATTCAGCAATCTATGAGGGTAATCATGCACACTGTCCTGACACTGTAACATCTGCTGGAGGTGTTAGGAGGGATACTGCTATAATTGTATGCAATATTATGATCAATACAGGCCAGTTGACTGGTGTGCATGGCATATATATATATATATATATATATATATATATATATATATATATATGGAGTTCCCTTTTATAATTTCGAAATACTGAAATCTCGAATTTCAGTATCTCAAGACCATAAAGGTGAATTTTTAAAATAGCGAAAGTGCATAATCACAAATTCAAATATCTCAAATTTGTGGTTATGGCTTTACCCTACGTTATGTGCAGTGTTTTATGTGGATGGTGTCCGGTGTGTATGACTTAAGGTGGAATTTAAGGTAAGTGAGTGTTTTGTAAGGGGCTTGAGTGGGAGTTTAAGTGTATGTGAATGTGTTTGTAAGTTGTACGTGCGTTGGTTAGGGTAGACAGGTGAAAGTATGAGTGTGTAAGTTTTGGATGTGTTAGTGTTTGTATATGTGTGTGTGTGTGTGTGTGTGTGTGTGTGTGTGTGTGTGTGTGTGTGTGTGTGTGTGTGTGTGTGTGTGTGTGTGTGTGTGTGTGTGTGTGTGTGTGTGTGTGTGTGTGTGTGTGTGTGTGTGAGGGGCTATAGAATGTCTGGGTGTGAGTTTACTTTCTTTTTCTGTTTGTGCAATCTTGGAGTTAATATATAAAAGTAATGGTGTGTGGGTGGTGCAGCCCCCCCCCCCACATGGGGGTGCAGGGGGGCTTGCCCCCTGCTTATTTGTAGTGTAGGTTTGTGGAAGTGTGGTGTTATGTTTTTGTGTGTTTTTTTGTTTTGTACTGTGGGTATTGTGGTGTATGTGTAGTGTATGCTGTGTGTTTGGGATTTCAAATTTCGCAGTTTTGGGCTGTCGGTGTTTTGTGGAGTCACCTTTATGGTTTCAAGGTACTGAAATTCAAGATTTCAGTATTTCAAGATTATAAAGGGGAACTATATATGTATATATATATATATATATATATATATATATATATATATATATATATATATGGCACAATCCACACTGTCAGAATGTTACTCATGCCATCAACATTGTCAAACAGCTATGTATATACTGTGTACATCATGGAACAGTTATCACACATGCATCTGGTGTAACGACTCAATGGGGTTTCTGCACCATCAGATAGTAATGTTTATGAAATCAAAACAATACCTAGGTAAGGCCAATAAGATGTGTGACAGCTCTCTGTGGCAAAGGTGGTACACTTCGGTTACACATCAATGGACGATGTGTAGGGATATAAATGAAGAAGGGTACATTGTACTCAGTTATTGGTGTGATGAAGGCTGTGAACTATGGAACTGTTATGGCCTTTGATGTGGATGTCCTTCACATACGTAGTAGTTGTGTTACATACAACAAAGTAGTTAGCACTGTCGCCACATGTTGGTAGATGTTCCACATACCATCTACCCCAGGACACAGGTCACATAGGTTTTGATCTTCTTATAGGGTGTGATGTCTACATTAACCTTGGGTTGTGCATTTGTTTTCATGATATAACAAATCTCCCCATGTTTTATCTTAGGTGTTGTCATGGCTGTGGCAGCAATCTTTGGTGTCTGTTGATAATGTCTGCATTATACTGATATCACAGTTGGAGTCAATGATTGCCCGCAATCTGTAGTCCTTCAGACAGCTGTTTGGACAAAGGATGTGTATGTCATTCATGATGTTTACGACCGAAATAATGGACAGAAAAGTGCCTAGCAGACATCTCTGATGCACGGACCTGATCACGGACATAAGATATAGGTCACTTCACACATATCAACATATTTAGATGCCACATATGTGATCCACTGGTCTACCCACTTGGTGATAAAGGTGTTTATGGCCACATCTGACAGTGTTGAGTGATACCTCAGTGCAGATTTGTGTAAAATGCCTTGGTGTTATCAAGTTCAAAAGGATAATAGTGTTTTCGACAGACATGATGTAGAATTAACAATTCACATGTCTGCTGCAAACAGCCAGGATATTACTAGTGTCCATTTAGAAAGGGCCAATGATGACATGTTTGTCTTCCTCACAGATGAGGAGAGTCAGGATGTGTCTATACATGCATGTATCAGTTTCTGTCCTCTCCAACTCAAATGGATGCATGTTTATGTACACCCTTCTATGGGAACATAGTCTCTATGGAGGGTGTGTTTAAGTGTGCATGCAACCATGTCAGGAAGGTGTATGTGCTGAGTCTTGCTATAGGCAATATGTGGCATTGTCACAGCTCATTGATTCTGTGTGATAGGCCTGGATGAAGGTAAGACAGTGCATACTGCCTATCTATGTCCTAGGGTTTGGACACAATCCCCATACACAGGTATCATTGAGAAAGTCTGCCAGCTGAGGATTAACCCTTACGTCACTAGATGTGTAACCAATTGGCTCACTGACAGAACATATTTATTTATTTATTTTACAATTGTTGACTGGGATAGTCCAACTGGATATATGTCCATTTTCAGTGGAGGCCCGGGGAGAAAAGCTCCAAGATAATAATACACATTGAACATTTAGTAAATGCTAGTTTCAAGCAGATTACAGTCATAAGCAATACCAGCATTTACCAGATATAGCACTAACTTATTATAAAACACTTTACAAAACATAACATTATTTTCAAAGTTAAACATACATAACATACATTCAGGTTCAAGACACACTGAGCAGCAGTTATACAATTGATCCTTCCTGAAATGGAGTGATAGAAAAAAGTTAGAAGTAGTTGAAGGTAAGGCTCCTAAGAAATAGAGAGGTCACTAGTCGGGGTTAGTGCAAGGACATAACCAATGAGTTTTGAAGTATTTCTTGAGTTTGTTTTTGAATTGAGTTAGTGAGGGTTCTAGGGTTAATTCAGCTGGGAGTCTGTTCCATATTTTTCCAACAGAGTTGGCAAACAAAGAGTCACCAGCTGAGGAGTTGGATTTGTATATTTGAACTTGGAGCCTAGTGGATGATCGCAGTGGCCAGGTGCTGGTGTAGGGGCTGATAATGTTTTTTAGTGCAGGTATATTTTCTGGTTGGTAAAGGACTTTATGTGCCACTATTAGCTTGTTGAACTGTAGTAGGCTTGGCAGTTCAAGCCATCCTAGGCGATTTAGGTTGTGACAGTGGTGTGTCCGGTAGGCTGTGCCAGTAGCAAATCTGACAATGTGGTTAAAGCAGGATGAAGGTTATTAAAATCTGTTTTATTTTAGTTGGAGAATAGAGGTGAGGTGTAGAGAAGAGTTGATAGCAGATGGGAATGGGCAATTGTGGTTCTAGCAAGTGGGGTAAGGAAAGGTTTGATTCTGTAAAGAGAGCCAAGTTTTTTATTAATGGTTTTGATAGTTTGATTGATATGCATATCAAACTTCAGGTTGTTATCAACTATGACACCCATTAGTATAGTTTGGGCTTCTGGGGAGATGATAGTGCCATTGTTAGCAGTTATGTTGAAGGATGGTAGAGGGGTCCTGCATGTGGGGGAGAAGAGGCGCAACTTAGTTTTGTTGGGGTTAAAGATTTTCCACTGTATTGAAGGTATTTTGGGTTAATGTGAATAATGTGGCTGGTGAGGTGTCAGAACAGACATAGAGTGTGAAAGTTGGTGAATCAACCTGTACCAGTAGAGCTGTCACCATTGGTGTACCCCAGGGATCTGTGCATGGCCCTTTACTATTTGGAATCTATTCCTTGACATTTCAGGCTAATATGGCCTTTTACAACCAACAGAAATGTAACACAATCAGCCAGAAACAAAGAATTCACCACTCCATATCCCTCTTAAAATAATTTATTGCAGAAAGCCACACACAAAAAAAAAATAAATTGAGTGCTTTTGTCTTAAAGAATACAGGACTTCATCAAAATACTTAACTGAGTCCCTCACCTTATATACACACATACTCAGCTCTAATTAATACTCATTATACAATTAGTAAAAAAAGAAATTAATCTATTGAAAATAAATGTTCTTAAAGGAACAACTTCTCAAAGCTCATTGTACAAAATTTTTGTAGTCATATATTTATAATGCAACCACTAAACCTACTGAATAAAACCTTTAAAAAAACTAATATTTAAAAAAATACTGGACCACATCTCATAATGTAACTGATCTCATATTTAACAAAGCTTGCATTCATTTCAAGATCCTGGCATAAACAAAAACATTTCTGTACAACCAAAGTTGCCATTTCACTTCCTTAGCTTCTAAATTAACCTTCATATCCCCTGCTCTAGGGTTGAATTTTATCTGTTCCAATATGGCAAATTGAAACTTCATATACCATGGACAAACTTTGGAATGCTTGTAAAGTGCATTATTTTCATTTTATTTCCCTATTTCAAAAATGTGTTCATAGATCTGTTTATGGTGACACCTCTCCATTTTACCCACATAAAATGATGGGCATTCTTAACACTTGGCAAAATAGATAACAGTTTTAGTCTGACAATTTCCTTTCTCAAAGCCACAAGGAAACAGGGTCTATATTAGGTTGCCAAAATGTTATTCTGGTGAACACCTATTCATCAACCTGTAATCAACTAAAATTTCTTCAGTGAGTCGCTGAATTTACTAAGGGCAATAAAATAGTTGCCTGAAGCACAACAACTACAGAATTTTGCCCTTTAATCCACTGTAGTGCAATCTTGGAGTTGGTATATATAGTCAGGGGGGGTTGTGGGAGGCAAAGCCCTCCACTTGGGTGGCTTCAAGTCAACTACAAGTTGGTCCATTGTGCTTTGGGCAACGATTTCATTGCCCTTAGTAAATTCAGTGAATCTCTGACGCAATTTTTGCTGATAAGGAGTCGTTGAATAGGTGTTCATTGGAATAACATTTCAGCTAACTAATATAGACCCAAGGAAACATATATCTAATATGCCCTTTGGCTTACCATGTTTGCTGATTCTTGCATATTGGGTGCAATCATTGAGTCCAACAATGATGATAACATACCACAGGAGGGGCTATCACAGACAAATTATTGGTGAAAAAGCCACACAAGTCTACAAATAAATTCAAAAATGTATCTTTATTTTGTTCTTCTGCAAAATGGAATTCCCTGCTAATTACAGCATTGAAAACAGTCCCGCTACGCTGAAACCATGATACAAGACCTGGGAACACATGCAGATAGCAATCTGAACTTTGATCACTAAGTGTCTAAACTGGTATGGAAAGGTTGTGTTGTGAACATCATAAGTCATGCCATCGTATTCAGATCTGAGGATTATATAACAGCTCTGTACTCAAACCTCATCAGAACACTAATGGAGTATAATGTTCCTATTTGCATGTACCTCACCAGACACATGCAGCTGCTGGAGAGAACACAGGGGTTTCTCAACAAGAATGCACAATGCCTAGAAACTATGCCATGCTGTATGTGGATAGACTGAAAAGCATGCCACTGTAATCTGTATTGCATAGGATGAAGTGGCTTATACCTGGCCTCCAGGCCAGTTTCTGACCCTGCCCTGGTGGGAATAGTGCACATCCACAAACCAGATATAGATGATGACATCAGCAGTGTCTGGTGAGGAGTATTTGGTAATAGCAGTGTTCCACAAGCTGGTGTAAAAGCCTCTCTCTAATCTCAAGCAAGTGCGCAAACACACACACATACACCCCCCCCCCAGTTGACTGTGGTGAGAACAGAACCCCTACCCAAGTACACAAATTACAGAACTCAGTACTTCATGTAAATACTACACCACAAGTCTGACTTTTACAAGGCTGCAGAACAGGTTATAGTGGATGACATCAGCATTGAATACTGGAGAGAAGATGTTGGGAGGCTTCCATGGAATGGATGTGGAGGCATGTGCAACTGTCAAAATAGTGTCAATCCATAGGATTGGAGTGGTAACTATGGGATACAGACTGATAATCATTTGGCTAGATAGACACATGCACACACTCTCTCTCTCACAAACACACACACACACACACACACACACACACACACACACACACACACACACACACACACACACACACACACACACATACACACATACACAGTTGACTGCAGTGAGAACAGAACCCCCTACCTATCCAAGTACACAGACTACAGAACTCAGTGCTTTATGCAAGCATAATCGCACATATATGGCTTTTATAAGGTTGCAGGACAACTTATAGTGAATAATCAGCACTGGATGTTGGTGAGAAGATTTTGGGAGACCTGCATAAGTTCCAAGTTTCATTGGTTCTTGGGAGTCTAGTAAGCTAATGCCCCTAGGGCCTTTAGAATCCTAGCCATGTAAAAACCCAAGTGCTCTTATTGACCATACTTAGATAGTCATTGTTGGCAGAGTGATTTTGTGATCATTACAGACTGCCTCTTTCCATGAGGGACATAAGTTCCACCCCTGGGGTGAATTTATGGTCACCCATCCAGTAGTCGAGGTTGTACTTGAATATGATCATTGACAAGCTCTCCTTCACATGGAGTGGGACCATATTCCAGAGGAATGGCAATCGCTGGGAGATATGTCTGTCTCTCCAGCATGTTCTGTTTATGCCACAGGATAGGTTGAGATATCTGGAATGAGATGCTCTTATCCCATTTGTTTTGTGAATGTGCAGCATTTCCATTAGGGCAGGGTCCGAGACCGCTCTGTAGACCAGGCACAGGTTGCCTGTCAGCAGCCTGTATGATACTGAGTACAGTGACAGGCCTTTCAGTCTTTCCATGTATGTCATATTTTGGTGGTCCTGTATTTTCTTGATTATAAACTTCTGTTTTGTTTCCAGGTGTCTGGTAAGGCACATACAGAAGGGAGCATTGTACTCAATTAGTGATCTGATAAGGGTGGAGTACAGCTGAACTATGACCTCCCTGCTCTTGGATGTGATGTCCTTATTTATAAAATGGGCAATGTACAATGCTTTTCTTACCACTATGAGCAAATAACAACTAAAGTTTAAATTATCAGTATGTGTTCCTAAGTCTTGCACCACTGAGTTTGAGCTTAGAGGAGTGCTATCTATGTCATAATTAGCAGGAGTTATTTATTTGCCAAAGGGGACAATGAGGCATTTTTATGTGTTAATTAATTATCAGTCCATAAGTTTTGCACCAATCATTTGTCTATGTCAGCCTTTTCTGTAATATGTTATCATTGTTGGGGGACTCTATATGACTGTACCCAGTTTACAGTCATCTGCAAATTTATTAAGCCACAGGCCATCTACCTTCACCTGGATTTCAGAGAATAGTTTCCAAACAGTAGAGGACCCGGGACACATCCTTGTGGTACTCCAACTGGTGGGGTTGGACTTCCCAACTTTGACAGTGTGCATTCTGCCAGTGAAATAGTTGGCTACCCATCTAGTAATGTATGGGTTAATCCCCAGATGGGACAGTTTCTATAGGATAACTGACTGGTGGACTGTGTTAAAGGCCTTGCCTAAATCAAGATAGGCAGTATGTACTGTTTTTCCTCATCCAGGGCTTTGATGATATTCTCAAAGAAGTTCACTAGGTTTAATAAGCAAGATCTATCCTTGACAAAACCAAACTAGGTCAGGTCAAGATTTTGAAGGTCACCTATATCTTTGTGGATAAGGTCCATGATAGTTCTTTCTATAGCCTTGTAGATAAGGCTGGTTAGGCTTATGGGTCAATAGTTCACAGAGTCAGGTGATAGATGTGTAGCCATGTTCAACTGTGAAGATAGTTCTAGTTCTGCATGTTACCAGATTGATGTGCATTGCATATCACACAACATTTGTTATTTATTGATGTAGTGTACTTGATATATTTGTGAACAAGTACGGAGAAACCAGGATTGCACTGCATAGGGGGAGGCAACACATGGCTCTGTTGTAAATATGTGGCATATTGTTAGGTAGGGCCTTCAGTTTGTTATGTTTCCACATGTAGTTTCATGACAAGAAGAGTAAATGGACAGTAACAAGCACTAAGACATGCTAATAGTGAGTTTGCATAACACAGTGGTGAGCAGTGGGTTTGTGTGATGACAGGCAAAGTGTTTGAGCATCCAAGATACACATTTCCATTGCTTTACCTGTTTGCATATACTTAAGCAGTGTACAAATGTGAGCCTCATTGCTAAAGTTCCGAGAGTTAGTATTGAGTGTGTGAAACACACCTGCTGCTTAGCTGACTCTGTGGCAATAGGTAAAAATACATTGATACATTAATTTTTGAGCCCAGATTATACTGGTTTTGAATCCAGGTGTATTTAATATTTTTAGAAAACAGTGAGAATGCAATTACATTATTTTTTATAGTACATTCAGCATGTGTTACTGTCTGTTAACCTAGCACAGCAGGGTTAAGTGGCATTGCACAGAGTTAATTATAGCATTGCACAGCCATTCATCTTTTCTTGCTATTTGTGCACAATAACAAACTCCGTGCAAACACAGAGGCCAAAAAGTGAAGGGACCCATTGCTTTATCTGGTACTTGCGTGTTGTGCATGATTCTATTTTTGACAAGATTATAGGTGTTAAAATGGGGTAGATAGTAAAGAGGTGAAACAGGGAGCAAGAAGGGAGAAGAACAAAGGGAACACAAGACAGGAATGTGCAGGAGGGAGGTAGGAAAGAACCATAGCTATACATTTCTTCAACAGTGTAAACTGAAAATATGTGCAGAATATTAGCTAAGTTGGTAATGTCACATCCAGAAAGAAGGGTGACAACAATGTAACCATGTTGTATAGCGAATTGGACCAAATCAAATTTGCCAAGAAAACATGTGCAAAATGGAGAGCTATGATTGGGATGATATTTCTTGTGGGACAGGTGCCTATTTTTTTTAATTCAGTAAGAGAGGAATGGTGGGTAAGGGACATTGGTATTTCTGGGTCAGGTAAGTTGGGTAGGTGAGAAAGCAAATGCAAACAAACAAGACAAACAAGACAAGACACAGGGACAGTGAGAAACACAAAAGGTTGGAGGACACTATGATTAGGGTGAGGTAAGGCACAACCCAGGCTCATGCCCATCAAACATGGAGACAGTCAGAATCTACTCCTCATCCACTGGACTGTCATCACTGTCTGCTTACTCCACTGGAGGCTGTAGTGGTTGATGTCTTGTACTTCTATGTACCATGAGGCAGAGCAGCCTTACCATCCAGCATAGGCATGTACCATTGGTGCGGTGCACAACCCTATGCACAAACCCTGACACCTCCTGGAAAGTGATGAAATGCCCACTTCAGCCACAACTCATGGAGGGTACCACAGCACCAGTTGCCAGGGCAGCACTACCTGAAGGCACAGGTAGTGCAGGGGCAGCAGAGGCAATGCTGCAAGGTTGGGTCCCAAATGTGTTGGGTATCGATGATGGAGCCAATGGAGATTGGGCAGGCTGGCCATCCTCACTGTGCTGTGAAGCATTTAGTGATTTGTTACAGATGGATGACATGGAGACATTTTTAATGCACATAATAGAACATGAAAGGATGCCACGATAGTACGGCAGTAGCGTTGTTACCTCACAACCAGAGATTCTCCGATTCGATTCTCGGCTGGGCTTGGGAGTGCCTTCTGTGTGGAGTCTGCATGTCCTCCCCATGGTTGGGTAGTGTTCAAAAGACATGCGTGCGTAAATGGGTGTACCTTCGTTGAAGGATGAGCGTCGAGCTGGCACCTCAGTGTTTTGTAAAAATCTACTGCCAATCATTAGCAGACCAGAGTTCCACTGTGGTGACCCCTTACCAGGAAAAGCCGAAAGACAACTAACATAACAGAACATAACAGAACATGAAAAAAGAGATAAGGATTAGCATGAGAGCAAAAAAGAGATAAAATAAGTATCATCCTATGTGACATACACTGCTTTAATACAATTATACAACTATTTTATCTGAAGTATTATATTTAAGTAAACATCCTAACAACTACACACTATAACTACAGACTGATAAAAGTAATCCTAGAAATTTGCATATATTGCACATATGCTTGGTCCATTTATACAGATTACAGTTAACAGCATTAACTACATTTTTCTCCAGTGTGTGGGATGCCAGTCACACTGGTTATAGTCTGAGCCAAACTATTCCAAGCCTCAGACTTGTACTGGATGCCAGAAGAGTCCCCATGCAGAAATCTTTGGTTGTGGCTCTTTACCAGGAGTCCAATAAATACCCTGGACTCCTGAACACCCTACCTCAGTGCCCAAAACTAGACACCTTCACCTCTAACTCCAGACATGTCTAACACCCAAACTAGAGCAATGGCAACTAATGATTTCCTGCCAATTTCTGTTATCATGTTTACTGGTAGTCCACAAACCCGAGTAATGTTGCCAAAAGTGTTTGCCTGATGTTAAGCAGATAGCCGCAGTTCCAAGCAGGGAGGAAAATATTTTAAATTGGAGCACTTGACCTTATTTTGCGGGGTGTTTGCTGTTGTAACTTGAAAATATATATTGAAAACTGGAAGGTAACTGTTAGGTGAGTTAAGTTTGCAGACATGCACTGGGGGCATAAACAGTGGTAACATTGTTTTTTAAAATGTGGGATTCAAATATAGGAATAATGGACAAACCATTTTCTTCCAAAGAGGTAATTTTCTATCTTTTCCACAGAAGCAGTGCTGCCCAAACATTGTCAGGAATCATTCCTAAATATAGCTAACAGCTTGAGGTGTTAACCCAGTATGCATGTGACCTGACAAGGCTCTTGTATATACATTCAGTCTTATTTAAGTGTGAAGACCATCCAAGTCCAAATAGCAGAATTATTCTTACAGAAATATAGCAGAGAGTATACCCTCAGTCATACATCTGAAAACACAATAAGTGTGTCTTAACCCTCATACATATACTTCATATAGGCTCCACTATCTAAAGTGTTACAAGTGATATTAAATACAAGGGGAAATGGAGCAACAGTAAAAATGTCTGGAACGTCCTGTATTAGAAGCCAGGACCATGTGTACAGCAGCCCTAGACTTTCACCAATTGCCACAAGAATGTTGAAATAACACTTGTATGTTTTTATATGCATTGTTATAAACTGGAATGTCACAGCAATAAAAATTGGTTTCACACCCTGTACTAGAACCCAAGACCACCTGTATTCCAGCCCTACACATACACCTGCTGACACAGGAGTAGTTACATGACAGTTCCATTGTTTCCTAGTCATTCTGAACACTGCATAGCTTGTCTGCGCAGTGCCCAGCAGAATTAGTCGAATGTATCTGTTTCAATTATTGATTGTCTGTGTCCTGTCTGCAGGTGTTCAAAGGCTGCAGGTGTTGGGTAAATGAGAT
Organism: Protopterus annectens; assembly: GCF_019279795.1. Classification (NCBI taxonomy): domain Eukaryota; kingdom Metazoa; phylum Chordata; order Ceratodontiformes; family Protopteridae; genus Protopterus; species Protopterus annectens. The sequence continues at coordinate 313,170,746 of NC_056729.1, forward strand.
AATCACAGTCAACCTGACATTCATTTTCTCTTCCCTTGTTTGTGCTAAGCTACGCACAGCACAGACACAGGCAAAAAAATCAAAACAAAACAAAAAACAAATAAAAATAAAAAGTAAATATATAAATAAAAGGGGAAAAGAAGTTGAACTGAAAAAAAATCAATCTATTAAATAAACACTACAAAGTGTTTTAGTACACATGAAATATTTTTACATTTTACATAGGTCTAGATTTGAACCCTCTCTCCAATGAACCTTCAGAATACAGTAAGTGTGATTTATCCATCGTTGCCACACAAACAGCTTTGCAGCAAGGAACTGAAATTATTCTGCATACAATCAACTGCAACATCATCCACAGTACTAACAAGCCATATGACAGTTATTTGTAGATTTATTCATTTTGCTTGTAGTGCACTGAGTGATCACACAGCCACTTATGATTATCCTTTGCAAAAATGCAGCTCTGTCTTATCTCTATGTGTGGTTATTTCTCATTGTTGTCTTATCTGACCAGTAATCTGAGACATACAGTCATAAGGCATTCTATATCATTGTCCTTAAAATGTGTAAAAGTATTAAATGGCAATAATGTACAATTGTCAACCAATGAAGGGGAGGTTGGATGTTAATGAACAGAGCCTGTGAATTGTGTGCTGTTTAGTTACATTTCCCACCTTGATAAAATTACTTCTACTTTTTGTAAGTCTAAGCTATCTGGAGGTACAGCAGTCGGCATTGTTGTTGTGTTTTCCTTCTCCCTACCAGTAATCATTCACAGTTGCAATCCATTAGTAACAAACAGTGAAGGACTTGCCTGCACTATTTTTACATCTGTTACACAGAGCTAAGTATTTGGGATTCAGCAATAATAATGAGTTCACACCTCATGTGTACTACCTTTTTTGTTTTATCTGGAAACAGGTATTTTTAGTTATGTGATAATTATGTTTATTATCTTTCTGTTGTGTTTTAGGTCACCTAGGACTATAGCACCCAGGTGTCTCAATCCTTGAAAATCCCCCTTCAGAGCTTCTGAGAATTACGTCATTTGGGAAGCTTTTAGGTGACTTGGTGCCTTTCTGCTTGACAGAGGATATGGAGATATGTCAGGCAGAATGCAAATTTGGCAACAGATAGTTGCAGATGTGAATGCCGTATGTGGCCACAGCAGAACATATGATTAGGTGCTCCATAGGGCCACTGACATGATGTCATCTGCACAGAAGAGAGCAGTTGCAGTTGTTTGTAATCATATGGGCACCAGGGGGCCTGCTACAGAGCCACCACTAGCATCAAATGAACAGTTGCTGTCCACTGTGAGGGATCCAGATGGCTCCCATGAAAGTGCAGAACAGCATGTCCTTGACATTGGTGCTACTGTTTCAGGGACAGCAAGTATGTCCCAGGAGGAGCTTCTAGCTAGGCCTATGTATCTTAACTGTTAAATAAAGTTGTATAATAAAATATTTACAACAATACATTAGTTCTGTTTAACAATAAAAAGGTTTGGGAGGATTGTAGATTGCTACTTGTCATCCAAGTTCTTGTTGAAAGTCCAGTTAATGGATGTATAAAGGGCAAAAAGTTTTAACTCTCTGTGTTTCTGTTAATTGTGATGATGTTGTCCTTAACTTTTACTTTACTTCTTCCAAGACTACCATCCAATGGAAGAATAGCATTAACTGCACACGGTAAGCCAAATAGCTTCTTTGTCAGTGGTGATGGGCAATTTAAACAAATATATAACTTTTATCCATATGTGTGATATGGGTGTCAGGACTGTTATGTATATTGCTGTACTGTCTGTGGTAGTGGCACCATTGCTACTTAGCATACATTAGACTATAGTAGTGTAGCTATTATTTTTCCCATATTTGTTGCTTATTCTCACAGGTGGTCCTGACAGTCGCAATGCAGGACTCTTACCATCTGATGTCAGAGTATCAGTAGACTCTGATGATGATGGTGGCACAGTTGAGAGGTACAGAGATTGAATCTGACACTGAGCTTGACATTCAGCCATACCCTGTAATTCCATCTAACACAGCCAGTAGGCCTATGTCAACCCATTCCAGTGAACCCTCAAATATTGGAATAGTGGAGGGTGAGACACTAGATCTGGGAAGTGTGGTTACTGCAGCTTCAGTGCTTGTTGACTCTGTCCATAGCCAAAGTGTGGGTGAGGTGCACACAGGAGAGTTGCTAGGGTTGTGCAGAAGAGGCCTGCTGTCCATCCCCCCACTTGATCCTGGTGTGTCTTCCATCTTCCATGTCACTCGACGTATGTTTAGGGCCATCACTGAGGCACAGGCACATTCCCATAGGTCCTCCAGAAAAATTCTAGATGTGGTACAGTATGACAATCTTGACTGCCTCCACCATGTTGCCAGATCAATGGATTGGATGAATGACATGGAATGGGTGGTGTCTGTGAACATCACTGGTAAATAGGTGCTATATCCACTGGTGACCCACATAGAAAACGGAATGTCTCCCTTTCCCTCTATTATACCAGTGATGTGAATGACATTTTGAATATTATAAAAACAAACTGGCCCATTTTGCATCTTACCATAGTGGGTGATAGACCTAGTTTTACTTTTAAAAACAAAAAAAAAATCACTTAAAAGGCAACTTTGTTATAAAAATCAAGGGGAAATGAAGAGAACAAATGATGGTTTGGTAGGAACATATGGCTGTTCAAGCTGTAATTTTTGTTCATTTATTGATATTTCAATATGTTTCATTCATCCAATGACACAAGCTGAATATAAGTTTAACATCAAGGCAAATCTCTGTAGTAGGAATGTGGTATATTTAGATTGTTGTAAGGCATGTCCATGTTTCTATGTTGTAAAAATGAATAGATCATTAATGGAACGTATTAGGGAACATTCCTATTGTACTGGTAACCATGATATATGTAATGCACTTGCCAAGCATTTCACAGAAAGTGGTGAGGAACATCTCTTTGGATTTAGGGTAATCAAGCTTGTTACTGTGCATGAATGTGGTGGAGATTTCAAGAATTTTACTGAAAGTCGTGAGCTGTATTGGATTGCAAAACTGAAGGCTGACAAGTTTCCTGGTTTGAATGGAAGGGTATCCATCAAATCAGTTCTAAAGGCAGGAGGTCTCTTTAAGTAATTTTAAGTAATTTTAATATTTGATGTATGCTGAATTTTTATTGGTTAGTTTGAATTAATTGAATGAATCTGTCTGTACATTAGGCAACTGTTTATTATGATTTCATGGTCTGCTGAAGCACTATTTTATGTGTGAAAGCACTTACTTACTACAATATATTTTTATGCCTTTGGCTGTGTTTCTGTGCCTAGCTGTGCTTTTTCTTATACTATATAAACTTTAGTAATCAGTGTAGGGGAAGCTGAGAATCTAAGAGCTGTCAAACCTGTGGATAAAGTTAGGTGAGGTCTGCATACAACAGCCATCCCCACAAGAACACACAAGAAAGGTAACATACTTAACTTCAGCTTTATCAGCTTGCATGTAATTATTAGAGGCTTCTGGATTATACAAATGGAATGGCAAGCATCTAAGACTGAAAACTGCTCTCCAGACTAGAACACTGATTCACTTTTACAGCAAAACTGCTCAGTGGAAAATCATATATTTAAATCCTTGTATCAGAAAAAAAAACTCTAGTGCTTTAGCAGTTCTGCAGCCAAAGTTAAACTTGTTACAAACTTAATAAGGTTAGAACCCTCTATTTTATTGAATATGTAAAATCAATGCCTGTAGAACACCAGAAAAGGTGATACTTTACAAAATACACTAGATGACCTTTGAAAATGTGTTAAGATTCAACCACCTTCCCCTATGAATATTTTAGAAAGATCTCCAAATGAGAACACAGTTGAACAATTGGAGGTCAGACAACTAAATGACCTGGGTGTCTCCATTACTTACAGTATCAAATGTACTGATTTTGCAACAGGAACAAACAGAAGCACAGCTTTTCCAATATGCACCCAGGTCATGATTCTGATCTTTTGATGCAAGTAACATTGCTTCCATCACTATATTAAAAAAAAATATCCTGTATATTTCATCAGTGAAGCTGTAGGCTTATAATTCCAGTGAGTTGAAAACAAACAGAAGGCATCCCAGCATATTAATAACACTTTTTGTACAAAAAAATAGTTTCTCTCCAGACTGGAAATTTTCAATTTCAAGAAGAATTAACTGATGGATTGCCAATAAGATCATTAAGGCAAGGAATAAGCCACTGAGGGTTTGAAACATGTTCACCCACACACTGACCTTCGATGACCATCCATCATGGCCATTTTGCTATGTCAAGCCATTTGCAATGAGAAATAAAGCCTGGACTGTTGCCCAGAGGGCCAGACTTACTATTAGTGTGTTAGGTGACATAACAACTAGCACGTCCATACTGGGGTTGAATGGCAGTTAATCTACTGTAAAGCTGATCCCTAACAGAATGGGTTTGACTACTGATCAGTAAAGTCAAAGAATCTTTGCATTCCAGTGTACATGTTTCAACTGGTAGATATATGCATTCACTGCAGTATAAGTGTATCTGCCTAAAACAGTGTGAGGTAGCACATGCCCAAAGCTTCTGCAGGAGTAAGAGGGAATAGTGCAAGCTAGGAAACCCATATGACTGCCTAGGGAACATTCTCATTCAGTGAACTGACAGCCAGCAAGCAATGGGGACATAAAGACTCAGAAAAAAATCTGTCCACTCTCTGTCTCATCCATGCAAGTACTAACCGCATAAGTCTACAAAAAATGTCTGCCTCCTATTAATCAAATGAAATCAGTGTCCCCTTCAAAAAAAGCTCCCTACAGTGAAAGAATAAATGCAAATAAACATAAATTCTACAACCATGGATTATTTAAAAAAAGCTACTTCTTCCTTATCTTTGCTTACAAGAGACCATTCACCATGTTCTCAGATGTCTAATGTTTTGGGATTTCATGCTTCATACTTAATATTTGGAGTCCTCACAACAAGCTATTTTACCACTCTGCAAGAGGAAATTTGTGAAGGGACATTTGAGATGAAATGTTTATCAAGTCTTCCAATAATGCAATGAATCTCCCTAGATAGGTAGATCTGCAATACATGTCCTATCCTCCAAGAGTCTGAAGAGATCACATTATTAAGCAACAGGGAGATACATCTTCACCAACCAGTTCATAGTCTCAAAACAATAATACATTGTAATGGCCTGCAGAATGTTGCAAACATGGAGAGTTGAAATCTTCTGTGAGCAGTTTTAGTGGAAAAGCATACTAGCATCATTTTAGTAGTATTGCTACTCCCTGGTAATCATACCATAAACTGATACCAATAACAATAAACTATTCCCTGTTATATTTTTGCTTGCACTTCTTACACAGTATGAGTCTGTATACCTCTTCTGGGTGCTTTCGAGGAGTGAGTGTGTCACATAATGCAATCATGAATCCTAACCTATCTGAGTTAGTAAACAGCTGCAGGGCTATGCCTCACCAGGGGTTCTTATTGTCTTAGCTAATTACTGATAGTCAGACATCTATAAGAGTAAACCAGCACTATTATTTAGAGTGAGACATATTTTAACTTATTGGAACACTTTACCCTGATGCTAGCCGAATGTGTGTTTGAATGATTGAGGGTATATTTCTTACATAGCTTATACTAATAATTACTTTGCTCATATAGAACTGGTTAATGTATTTGATATATTACAGTATGCATAGTTAGTTGACTCAATTGAGATTTCCTTCAAATGACTAGTGTACTATTTCATACATTGGTGATTTTCAGGCACTGTTAAGGTACTATCTACTCACCTTCACAGGAAGCTGGATGGTTATTCTATACTGCACATTCTTTGGTGATTGCCCCATGAGAGGAAGTCATGCCTTTATATTATATATTTGTTTTCATAATCTATCAGCAAATTTGTCAGATAAAATGTCACAAATATTCATGTTTTGAACATGTCTGCCTTTTAAGCTGTCTTTATAAACGGTGTGTTAATTGTAAAAAAAACTGTTCAATTTCACCAGGTATGATGACTTCATTTTGCATTTTACCATTACATATTTGTTAGACATCATTACACTGAAAGCTAATTATATCCTCTTAGCATAGATCATAGTTGAAAGGGGTATTTGTAAATGCCCATCGACCTGGTAAACAAATTCATTTATAAAAAATAAGCAAATAAATACATAAAAAGGAACTACGGACCTTAGTTACTGTCATTAGCTATAGTACATTTTAAGGATGGGTTTTGCATTTTATTTTTGTAACCAAAACTCTCAACTTCCATTAAAGGGGATCAAAGGGACTTCTTGTCTTGTGCAGGAGGTCCGGCTCAAGCTTAGAAAGACAGACTATATTTAAATCACTGCAGCATTTGGAAGCAGACCTTGTTTTCTCCAGGGTGCAAATCAAACACACACTACAATAGTTTCCTTTTGTCTTAAGTGACTAAAGTGTGTGGGCCTCCAGTAATAACACTTCTTCCAGAGGAAAGTATTTTAGTGAAGGGAAAAAGTGGTGAGAAACTATATCAGCAGATCAATATACAGCTTCATAGCTCTAATATTTGGATCAAAGCATACATTAAAATGCCATTTGTGGTGTTCGATCCAACAAAAACAACCTGCACTTTTCAAAAAGTGTTACTAATTCACTAGAAAAAGTCAGACTTAATGTGTTGAGACGTTAACATAATGGCAATGGCATCTCAGTCTAATGTGATCCAACCAGTGAGAGCCACATCAAAGGATTATGGGAAAAGCCTTAAAGACCAGTGGTTGGTATAACCATGTCTAAACCTTACATATCCATAGCAGGATTGATTACAGGCACTGTTATTCTTAATCATTTACTGACAGGCCTGATTTTGACCTGTGTTGTTTTTGAGTTAGAATATACAGACCACAAGTTTAAAAATACAGAAATTATATGTCAAACACCAAATTAACCAAAATATATTCAAATATCTGGAGCAAAACCCATTTGAATATGATAATTTACCAGGCATGGTTGAATTCATTCAAGTAAAAAAAGACCATCAAAATGCATCAGTTATAGTAAGAAAGAAAGAAAGAGGATACCTTAGTAAAGTAAAAAAATGATAAATGCTCAAAGTATTAGAATCAATGTAAGTGATGTATTCTAACTCTGCATTAATAGAAAAAAATATAAGTCGCACAAAGTAGAACTCTCCCAGATTACATTCAGTCATCCAAATATTTCCTCCTAGTGAAGTAAGCTGTATAGTACTAGTGGTCAGTGGTGAAGAACCATGAAAACTTCTGACTAACATGATCAAGGTGGACATGGAGTTGAACAATAACCATGACACAGAGATAAACCAAGATATAACAGGAATAATGACTTTAATGTAAGTTTTAATTGGAATTGGACTCTCATACAGCAACTTTAAGTAAACCTTTCCCATCACAAAATAAATTCCAGGACAACCTGTCCTTGGGTGCTATTTCAGAAGAAGAAGCAAAAGCCCTAAAGGCGTCAATCAAATTAAGGAAAACAATAAAGGGAGTTACAATATAACCATATGAAAACCAAATGATGTACCTTTTGCTTGAAAATATAAATTTATACACACACACATACACGCACACACACACACACACACACACACACACACACACACACACACACACACACACACACACACCAATACCATGATTATATGTAAGTGAGGAAAAGGGAAATATGCACACACATACTGCTACTGCTTCCAGCAGACAATCAAAAACTGCATTGGCAGGCGTTTCCTATGGAGAGCAATAATCAGGTAGTATGAAATAAGGTTAAAAATGACATATTGAATGCTCATCCATTTAAGACTTGTGGACTATTAAATTGTGCAATGTCTCTGCACTTGTGTAAGTTTTCTTGTGCACAGCGACTGCTTGCTTTCATACTATTAATTTGCTTAACAAAGCAATTGACTCAATCTGTTAGCAGAATTAACTTTACTGCTATGTTATGAAACAGTGGGTGGTATTCATAGTCATTATGTGAAACAATAAAGGCAATTGGCATGCTTTGCAAACAAGAGAAGCAAAGGTACATTTCAGACAGGACATTTACACTAACATATGATTGCTACAAATGTATGTATGCAAATGCAGAAATAATGAGATGTTAATGATAAATGATATAAAAGCATGTATGTTAATACACCCATCTCCTGACTGTTTGTGACTCATAGGTTCATAGGTTCATAGGACATTAACTAGGCTATTGGCCCTAGGGCCTTTATAAGCCTAGCCATGTTATACCCTTGTTCCCTTATTGACTAAGTTGTATGGTCTATATTTGCAACGCAAGTCTATGATCAGCACCGACTGATCTGATCCAAGAGGTGCACAGGTGGCACCCCCAGGGTACATTTATGGGCTCTCATCCAGTTGTCTAAGTTGCATTTAAATAGGATCATTGAGGAGCTCCATTTTATGTGATTTGGGAGTTTGTTCCAGAAGAGTGGCAATCTCTGGGAGACATATCTGTCTCTCGAGCATGTCCTGTAAATGTCGCAGGCTAGGTTAAGATCCCAAGAGTGAGTGAATCTTGACCCATTTGACTTGCGGATGTGCAGCATTTCCATTAAAGCAGGGTCTGAGACTGCTCCGTAGGCCAGGCACAAGTCGTCTCCCAGCAGCCTATAAGATACATATTACAGTGACAGGGCTTTCAGTCTGTCCATGTAAGTCATATGTTGAAGTCCGTGAATTTTGTTGGTGAAAAACCTCTGAGGTCTCTCCAGCTACAACAGGTGTCTGGTGAGGTACAAACAGAAGGGAAAATTGTACTCTATTAGTGCTCTGATGATGGCTGAGTACAGGGGATTTATAACATCCCTAGCACTGGATGCGATGCCCTTACTTATGAGATGTACAACATAAAAGGCCTTCCTTACCACTGTGGACATATGGTAATCAAAGTCCATCTGTTGTCCCAAATCTCTCATCACAGGGTTTGAGCTAAGGAGGGTTATTGTTAATATTGTAATTTGCAGGGATTTCCCCTTTGCTGAAAGGGATGATAATGCATTTTTTTGCATTTAGTTTAGGTCCGTGGCTTTGGCACCAGTCATTTGTCTGTGTAAGCCCTTTTTGTAGTATGTCAATATCATTGGGGGACTCAATTATTGCACCCAGTATGCGGTCATTAGCAAACTTGATAATTCACAGACCATCTATTTTCACCTGGACTTCTGAGAAATAGATTCCAAGCAGTAGGGGACAAAGCACAGATCCTTGTGGAACACCACTGGTAGCTGGTCTGCTGTAGAGGTGGAATCCCCAACTTTGACTGCATGTGTTCTGTAGCTGAGCCAGTTGGATACCCATCTATTGACATATGAGTTAGTTCCTAACTGGGTGAGTTTCTCAATTATGGGTTAGTGGGGGATTGTGTTAAAAACCTTGGCTAAGTCAAGATAGGCTGTATGCACTGTTTTGCCTTCATCCAGGGCTTTGATGACATTCTCGAAGAAGTCCATCAGGTTTAATAAGCATGCTCTGTCCTTAATGAAGCCAAATTGGGTCAAGTCAAGAGTTTGAAGGTCACCTATGTCTTTGTTGATAAGGTCCATGATCACATTCATAAATTGACGTATTTCCGCATTGTGCACATATTTATTACTAAACCAGAACTATGCCTTATCTACCCACTTTGCAATCCATGATGATACTTTCTTTTGCTGTTAGCCTAACTATTGCCTGTTGTTTGATGCTTGTGTTGGCCGAACCAAAATGGCTGGCTACCATTGGCACTCACTGGCCAAGAAGGCAGAGATATAGGTAGAGAATAACACTTTATAATTTTGAGAATCGGGAAATCCTTGATAGATTTAGAGTGGACAAGGATATTATAAGGATCTTAGTGAACATGGATAACCCCACAGGAATACTGGTGGGATGTGTGGCATTTTTATACATTTGGGTACTAAGGTATGCATAACCCTAACTATACTTTCCACTGAGACCTTCCAGAGACAGAATTGGAACACTTTGGTTATCTCACAGACTTTCTGAATGCACTATTGCCACATGTGGATCAGGTCATCTATTTCCCGGTGACATCTCATGACCAAGCCCAGAGTATGTATACCTTTTATCAGGTGGCATATTTCCTTGAGGTACTAGGTATGATCGCTTGTAGCTTGCTTGCAGTTAAGGCCCATTCTGATCCAGTGGGAGAGCTGTATTGCAGTAGGAAGGGCTACCATTTTATCAACTGCCTGGTAGATTGCGATACGTGGAGGCATGCCACCAGTGTGTCTGCCCACCATCCTGGCAGTGCACATGATTCCAATTTCAGTACACTAGCTCACTTTACTGCTCCTTCCTGAATCGTAGGATGCCCAGTGGTCATTTTGTTGGTAAGTACATTTTTTTTATTACTTAAGTAGTTATTTGTGGTACAATGTAATGCTTAATACTAAACCACTTTTTCTTTGCCCCCCCCCCCCCCACACACACACACTCTCTCTTTCTCTACTTCTATTTTTTTTCTTTTTTTGAAAAGGGTATTTGTAAATGCCATCGACCTGGTAAACAAATAAATTTATAAAAAATAAGCAAATAAATACATAAAAAGGAACTACAGACCTTAGTTACAGTCATTAGCTATAATACATTTTAAGGATGGGTTTTGCATTTTATTTTTGTAACCAAAACTCTCAACTTCCATTAAAGGGGATCAAAAGGATTTCTCGTCTTGTGCAGGAGGTCCGGATCAAGCTTAGAAAGACAGACTATATTTAAATCACTGCAGCATTTGGAAGCAGACCTTGTTTTCTCCAGGGTGCAAACCAAACACACACTACAATAGTTTCCTTTTGTCTTAAGTGACTAAAGTGTGTGGGTCTCCAGTAATAACACTTCTTCCAGAGGAAAGTATTTTAGTGAAGGGAAAAAGTGGTGAGAGACTATATCAGCAGATCAATATACAGCTTCATAGCTCTAATATTTGGATCACAGCACACATTAAAATGCCATTTGTGGTGTTCGATCCAACAAAGACAACCTGCACTTTTTCAAAAAGTGTTACTAATTCACTAGAACAAGTCAGACTTAATGTGTTGAGACGTTAACATAATGGCAATGGCATCTCAGTCTAATGTGATCCGACCAGTGAGAGCCACATCAAGGGATGATGGGAAATGCCTTAAAGACCAGTGGTTGGTATAACCATGGCTAAACCCTACATATCCATAACAGGATTGATTACAGGCACTGTTATTCTTAATTATTTACTGACAGGCCTGATTTTGACCTGTGTTGTTTTTGAGTTAGAATATACAGACCACAAGTTTAAAAATACAGAAATTATATGTCAAACACCAAATTAACCAAAATATATTCAAATATCTGGAGCAAAACCCATTTGAATATGATAATTTACCAGGCATGGTTGAATTCATTCAAGTAAAAAAGACCATCAAAATATATCAGTTATAGTAAGAAAGAAAGAAAGAGGATACCTTAGTAAAGTAAAAAAATGATAAATGCTCTAAGTATTAGAATCAATGTAAGTGATGTATTCTAACTCTGCATTAATAGAAAAAATATAAGTCACACAAAGTAGAACTCTCCCAGATTACATTCAGTCGACCAAATATTTCCTCCTAGTGAAGTAAGCTGTATAGTACTAGTGGTCAGTGGTGAAGAACCAGGAAAACTTCTAACATGATCAGGGTGGACATGGAGTTGAACAATAACCATGACACAGAGATAAGCCAAGATCTAACAGGAATAATGACTTTAATGTAAGATTTCCTTGGAATTGGACTCTCATACAACAACTTTAAGTAAACCTTTCCCATCACAATATAAATTCCAGGACAACCTGTCGTTGGTTGCTATTTCAGAAGAAGAAGCAAAAGCCCTAAATGTCAATCAAGTTAGGGAAAACAATAAAGGGAGCTACAATATTACCATATAAAAACCAAATGATGTACCTTTCGCTTAAAAATATAAATTTATACACACACACACACACACACACACACACACACACACACACACACACACACGCGCGCACACATCAATACCATGATTATATGTAAGTGAGGAAAAGAAAAATGCACACACATACTGCTATTGCTTCCAGCAGACAATCAAAAACTGCACTGGCAGGCGTTTCCTATGGAGAGCAATAATCAGGTAGTATGAAATTAGGTTAAAAATGACATATTGAATGCTCATCCATTTAAGACTTGTGGACTATTAAATTGTGCAATGTCTCTGCAGTTGTGTAAGTTTTCTTGTGCACAGCGACTGCTTGCTTTCATACTATTAATTTGTTTAACAAAGCAATTGACTCAATCTGTTAGCAGAATTAACTTTACTGCTATGTTATGAAACAGTGGGTGGTATTCATAGTCATTATGTGAAACCATAAAGGCAATTTGCATGCTTTGCAAACAAGATAAGCAAAGGCACATTTCAGCGACGGCATTTACATCAACATATGATGGCCACAAATGTATGAATGCAAATGCAGAAATAATGAGATGTTAATGATAAATGATATAAAAGCATATATGTTAATACGCCCATCTCCTGACTGTTTGTGACACATAGGGTCATAGGTTCATAGGACATTAACTAGGCTACTGGCCTTAGGGCCTTTATATGCCTAGCCATGTTATACCCTTATTCCCTTATTGACTAAGTTGTATGGTCTATATTTGCAGCGCAAGTCTATGATCAGCACCGACTGCCCTGATTCAAGAGGGGCATTGGTGACATCTCCAGGGTACATTCATGGGCTCTCATCCAGTTGTCTAAGTTACATTTAAATAGGATCATTGAGGAGCTCCATTTTATGTGATTTGGGAGTTTGTTCCAGAGGAGTGGCAATCTCTGGGAGACATATCTGTCTCTGGAGCATGTCCTGTTAATGAAGCAGGCTAGGTTAAGATCCCTAGAGTGAGTGAATCTTGACCCATTTCACTTGCTGATGTGCAGCATTTTCATTAAAGCAGGGTCTGAGACTGCTCTGTAGGTCAGGCACAAGTCATCTCCCAGCAGCCTATAAGATACGTATTACAGTGACAGGGCTTTTAGTCTGTCCATGTAAGTCATATGTTGAAGGCCCTGAATTTTGTTGATGAGAAACCTCTGAGGTCTCTCCAGCTGCAACAGGTGTCTGGTGAGGTACATACAGAAGGGAACATTGTACTCTATTAGTGCTCTGATGAAGGCTGAGTACAGGGGATTTATAACACCCTTAGCCCTGGATGTGATGCCCTTACTTATGAGATGTGCAACATAAAATGCCTTCCTTACCACTGTGGACATATGGTAATCGAAGTCAACCTCTGTTCCCAAATCTCTCATCACAGGGTTTGAGCAAAGGGGGGTACTGTTAATATTATAATTTGCAGGGATTTCCCCTTTGCTGAAAGGAATGATAATACATTTTTTTGCATTTAGTTTAGGTCTGTGGCTTTGGCACCAATCATTTGTCTGTGTAAGCCCTTTTTGTAGTATGTCAATATTGTTGGCGGACTCAATTATTGCACTCAGTATGCAGTCATCAGCAAACTTGATAATCCACAGACCATCTATTTTCACCTGGACTTCTGAGAAATAGATTCCAAACAGTAGGGTACCAAGCACAGAACCTTGTGGAACACCACTGGTAGCTGGTCTGCTGTAGAGGTGGAATCCCCAACTTTGACTGTATGTGTTCTGTAGCTGAGCCAGTTGGATACCCATCTAGTAACATATGAGTTAGTTCCTAACTGGGTGAGTTTTTCAGTGATGCATTAGTGGGGGATTGTGTTAAAAGCCTAGGCTAAGTCAAGATAGGCTGTATGTACTGTTTTGTCATCAACCAGGGCCTTGATGACATTCTGAAAGAAGGCCATCAGGTTTAATAAGCATGCTGTATCTTTAATAAAGCCAAATTGTGTCAAGTCAAGAGTTTGAAGGTCACCTATGTCTTTGTTGATAAGGTCCATGGTCACATTCATAAATTGACATATTTCTGGATTGTGCACAGATTTGTTACATGCCTTTTCAACCTACTTTGCAATCCATGATGATACTTTCTTTTGCTGTTAGCCTAACTATTGCCTGTTGTTTGATGCTTGTGTTGGCTGAACCAAAACTGCTGGCTCCCATTGGCACTCATTGGCCAAGAAGGCAGAGATATAGGTAGAGAATAACACTTTATAATTTTGAGAATATGGAAATCCTTGATAAATTTAGAGTGGACAAGGATATTATATGGATCTTAGTGAACATGGATAACCCCACAGGAATATTGGTGGGATGTGTGGCATTTTTATCCCTTTGGGTACTAAGGTATGCATAGCCCTAAATATACTTTCCACCGAGACCTTCCAGAGACAGAATGGGAACACATTGGTTATCTCACAGACTTCCTGAATGTGCTATTGCCACATATGGCTCAGGTAATCTATTTCCCAGTGACATCTCATGACCAAGCCCAGAGTATGTGTACCTTTTATCAGGTAAAAAAGAAGCAGGACCAGCATACAAGGCACCTTGAAAATTCCTTTATTAATAAAATAAGGTTCTTGAAAAACAGACTGGTTTTGGCAAATATAAAACAAAGCCTTCTTCAGTGTTTAAAAAAACAGAAATGAAGAACCTCTATTTAAATACTCAGTTGAGTCATGTGCTTGATTACATCTGCTCATTAAGACCTGGCTTAAAGAGCCCACCAAGTTTAATGATCCATTTTTTCTCCATTGAATTTAATAAATCATGCCAACCTAGTGTATTATGTCTGGATCTTCTAATTTTATCAATGATGGTAAAACTAAAAGTTGCATTTTGATGAATCAGAGAATGATTGTATAAAGCATTAGTATCTCTCTTATGCCTGATGTCACTAAGGTGTTCAGAAATTCGAAGTTTCAAGGGTCTGGATGTTTGCCCAATGTAAAATGCAGGGCATGTGCATTTGGCCAAATAGATAACCCAATCTGAAGAGCAGTTAGCAAAAAATTTTATATTAAATACTTCAGGGGTATTTTGACTGCTGAAACTGGTAGTTTTAAGTAATTTGGTGCAATAGATGCAATATCCACAAAAGCATCCAATTAATGGATTTCCTGATAGTGTGGTCTGGATGCTTTTGGTGCTTTTCACTTCAGAATGTTTGAAGTGATTGAAAAAAGCAGATAAATTTTTGCCTTTCTGGAAGGAAAATGAACATCTATCCCCAAGAATGTCCTGAAGTTTAGGTTCACATGTTAACATGTTCCAATTATGTTGAACAATTTGAATCAATGTATTAGTGTTGCGACCATATGTGGTGATGAATCTAGGTACTGCAGGACTTGATTTGTGTCTGGTTTTGTAGAGAAGCAAATCAGTACGTTCCATCTGGTCAACAATGTGTTTGGTATGTAATAGTTGACCCATTTTATACCCACGATCATGAAAACGGTGTAATAGATCATCTCTGAAATGTGTATAGTTGTGATGATCTGAACAAATGCGTTTAATACGCATGAACTGTGATTTGGGAATGTTTTTGCAGATGTGGGAGGGATGAAAGCTGGTTGCATGGAGCAGTGAATTATTTTCGGGGAATTTTCAATTAATTTCCATAGTCAGTGTATGATCAGATGCACAGCAAACCAAAACATCTAAGAAAATAATTTTATCTCTATCATAGCTGACAGAAAATTCAATTCCCCATTTATTATCGTTCAAATAAGAAACAAATTCCAGAAGATATTCATTATTTGCTCTCCATACCAACCAGCAGTCATCCAGATATCTGCACCAAATGTCCATTTCAGCAATGTAAATATTATGAGAATTGTCATAAATGACCTCTTCTTCAAAATATGGCATGAACAAATCAGCATATATGGGTGCAAAAGAAGCACCCATAGCAGTCACCTTGGTTTGTAAATAACATTTATCTTTATAAAAAAACACATTTTTTGTCAATACGTGTTCTGTTAAACACAACAAAAGAGTGTTGAAACCTGGCTTGCATATTTCGGTTTTATTGAGCGAGTATTCCAACGCCTCTAAACCAGCCCAGTGTGGTATATTGGTGTATAATGATTTTACATCTAATGTGCAAAGTAACCAGTCTGCCTCAAGTTGTGTGTCAGAGATGATCTGTAAAAATTCAGTAGTGTCTTGAATCCTAAAGTGGACACATTGTAAAAGGGGTTTAAGATATTTTGTAAGAAACAGGGATAGTGGTTCTGTCAATGAATTTCTACTGGAGACTATGGGTCTGCCTGGTGGATGTTGAAGGTCCTTGTGTATTTTAGGTAGAAAATATATGTACTGTGGACAAGGATTGGAAATGGTAAGTTGATGCTGTGTGTTTTGGGTAATGATACCTTCTGCAACAGCTAAATTAAGAAATGAATCAATCTGTTCTTTGAATACTGATGTAGAGTCTATGGTAAGTTCAGAATAATAACGTGCATTGGATAATTGGTTTAATGCTTCATGATCATATTGGGATAAATCCTGAACTACTATTGAACCACCTTTGTCAGCACCAATGATGATCAGATTGTGATTGTTTGCCAATTTATTGATATTATCCATACAACTTTTGGATGCATTGTTTGGTAATGGTGAGGTTGACCTGAACTGAAAATGTAAATCTTTGATCATGGCTTGTTGAAACATGGAGTCATGATAATTCATGGGTGGCATAAAGGAGGATCTATGGTATTTGAATTCATCAGATATCTTTGATTCTTGTTCCTGAAAAAATAGTTTAAGGTTAAGAGTTCTACAAAATGAAACAATATCATGAACAAAACTTTCTTCAGAAACAAAAAAGCCAGGAATGAATAATAATCTTTTATTGAGAATATCAATTTCAGAGGAGGAGAGGACATGTGATGAGATATTGGTAATGTTTACATTGGTTACTTGGTCACAAACATCTCTAATAAGGTTTCCATGTTGTCCACATCTTTTATGTTTTCTCCCCCCCCTTCCTCCTACGTGTAAACCCTGGGAGGTGGTGGAATTCCTTCTCTTTAATGCTGGTGAACCTGTGGTACCCCCTGAATCAGTATCAGGACCTGAAGATGAATACTCATCAGCTGACGTGTTAGTGTAGCTGGATGTACCTTTTTTAAGGATAGATTTGGTCCGTTTCCTCTTGGGATTCGTATGATTCAAAGGAGAAAATCGTACATGTTTGTTTTTATTTGTAAAATTAAAGGGATCCCCTTAAGTATAATCATCTAAATCCCTTTGGAACTTTTTCTTTTTTCTATCCTTTAACTGAGATTCTAATGTCATGAGTTCCTTGCTTATGTTCTTAATACTGTTTGTATATATGGTCTGACCCTCAAATTGCTTGGCCTTGTCACTAAGAGAAGAAATAGATGTAATTTGTTCAATGATTCTATTGTGAAAAGTTGCCAATATTTCAATAAATTTAAGGGTTGTCTCTGGTTGAACTTCATTCCATTGTTTCAATAGAAGGTCATCGGGAGAATTAACCAATGGTTGGGTACATACTCTTAACCCACGTGGAGTGATGCCTTTGAGTAAATATGCACAAAAAAGTTTGTAATGCCAAACATTATTTCGCAAGGATCTCATATGTTTGTTTAGATTTGAAAAAATATTTTCACAGTTATCATCCAGGCCTGTGTTGCCAAGGTCATCCAACTTTTCACCAAGAGGACCAATTCCGAAAGCAGAAAGGTCATCTCTGTCGGAGGACAGCCCAGTAAGTAAATGATGCAAATCCATGTTTCAATGTGCTGATGAGGACCACTGTCCAAAATAAGTCGAACCAAAGTTTGATGGACCTTAGCCGGTTCAATATAGGATCAATATACAGTAGACCAATGTAATGTTATAAATGACATAAGTGAGTGTGAAAATATTGCTGAAAAGAACCATTCACATTGATTAGGTCTATTGCCGGTCCAGTCCGAACCAATAAGCCTTAGGTCCAAAGCATCATTTGGCCTATTACTCAAAGTGATAGTTGGATTGATCTACAAGCCAGGTTTCAACACTTTTTTGTTGTGTTTAACAGGACACGTATTGACAAAAAATGTATTTTTTTATAAAGATAAATGTTATTTGCAAACCAAGGGGACTGCTATGGGTGCTTCTTTTGCACCCATATACACTGATTAGTTCATGGCATATTTTGAAGAACAGGTCATTTACAATTCTCATAATATTTACATTGTTGAAATGGACATTTGGCGCAGATATCTGGATGATTGCTGGTTGGTATGGAGAGCAAATAATGAATATCTTCTGGAATTTGTTTCTTATTTGAACGATAATAAATGGGGAAGTGAATTTTCTGTCAGCTATGATAGAGATAAAATTATTTTCTTAGATGTTTTGGATTGCCGTGCATCTGATCATACACTGACAACAGAAATTCATCGAAAATTCCCCGAAAATAATTCACTGCTCCATGCAATCAGCTTTCATCCCTCCCACATCTGCAAAAACATTCCCAAATCACAGTTCATGCGTATTAAACGCATTTGTTTGGATCAGCACGACTATACGCACTTCAGAGATGATCTATTACACCGTTTTCATGATCATGGGTATAAAATGTGTCAACTATTACATACCAAACACACTGTTGACCAGATGGAATGTACTGATTTGCTTCTCTACAAAACCAGACACAAATCAAGTCCTGCAGTAAATAGATTCATCACCACATATGGTCGCAACACTAATACATTGATTCAAATTGTTCAACATAATTGGAACATATTAACATGTGAACCTAGACTTCAGGACATTCTTGGGGATAGATGTTCATTTTCCTTCTGGAAAGGCAAAAATGTATCTGCTTTTTTCAATCACTTCAAACATTCTGAAGTGAAAAGCACCAAAAGCATCCAGGCCACACTATCAGGCAATCCATTAATTGGATGCTTTCCTTCTGGACATTGCATCTATTGCACCAAATTACTTAAAACTACCAGCTTCAGCAGTCAAAATACCCCTGAAGTATTTAATATAATTTTTTTTGCTAACTGCTCTTCAGATTGGGTTATCTATTTGGCCAAATGCACATGCCCTGCATTTTACATTGGGCAAACATCCAGACCCTTGAAACTTTGAATTTCTGAACACCTTAGTGACACCAGGCATAAGAGAGATACTAATGCTTTGTACAAACATTCTCTGATTCATCAAAATGCAACTTTTAGTTTCACCATCATTGATAAAATTAGAAGATCCAGACATAATACACTAGGTTGGCATGATTTATTAAATTCAATGGAGAAAAAATGGATCATTAAACTTGGTGGGCTCTTTAAGCCAGGTCTTAATGAGCATATGTAATCAAGCACATGACTCAATTGAGTATTTAAATAGAGGTTCTTCATTTCTGTTTTTTTAAACACTGAAGAAGGCTTTGTTTTATATTTGCCGAAACCGGTCTGTTTTTCAAGAACCTTATATTATTAATAAAGGAATTTTCAAGGTGCCTTTTATGCTGGTCCTGCTTCTTTTTTGCCTTGCATACTTTTCCCTTTGGGACCCTGAAGCTGCCGTACTCACAAAGGTTGCATCACTTGGTGTTTCCTGTCTCTTCTCTGCGGTTGGCTTGTGGCACCTTCTGCAGTTTTAACTGCACTATTGGAATATATCATTTTTCGAACTTTTGAACCTGTCTTTGGCTGAGTCTACCTATTTGGAGATTCAACTGTACATGTTATAACAACTTCAGGTACTTTTCATTTTTTCTCCTGAACTACGTGATATAAACAATTATGTGTTTGGCCTTCCTGTCTTGACTGGATTATTATTCGCTAGCGGATGTAACCACTAACAAGGGTTTTTTTGGCTCATTTGTTGGCGTCTTTTCTTATCGCATTTGGTTCAGTTGCAGCATATTTTTCTTCGCCAGTTACAGCAGAGGGAAGTCTAAGAAACTACACCTTTGAAGTTTCATGGTTCTTTTTTGCGACTGTTACAACAAACTGACGCATGTTTTCTAATCAAGCGACATCATTTAGATGTACGCCACCAGCAAGATATCAAAAAGTACTGACTTTCTCAGTTTCTCTTTGTTTACCATTGTGGACTGACTTTAGTCTATTAAAAAGCATTTGTTTATTTTTTATTTAAGACTTGGTTCTTATCATTTCTATTTTACAATTTAAACACTTTGGTATTTTGACTTTACATCAAGATACATGCTATATGTGTTCTAACTAAAAGTCATTATATGTTTTTCAATATGGTGTGCAAAGTGCTGTTTATTGTCAATAACAATGCTGGGTTTTGACCATCGTATTTTGTTCAATATTTACAAGTTTAACATATTTGTTGACACAGGTTACATACCATTTCTTCTACAATTTTTGTCTCTTTAAAACTGGTACTTAATTTGCAGAAGGGCTCTGCAATCCACATTTATTCTCAAATGTTGGGTCATTAATAGGTGCTTTGCTTTAAATGTTTGAAGTAAAGCTTTTTATAGGGACAATAGTTTATGAAGTCCTTTTTGTAAAACCAACCGTTTAGGTTTTTTCTGCAGTACTGAGGGATTTTTTGTATGCATATCAATAAGATAATATTATTTGCTTTCACATCAGGCGAGTTGTGATACTGGGTTATGAGTCAACCCTTGCTTAAAGAGGTTTATATTTTGGTGACTGGGTCCCAATATTTTCAACTTTATATGTTATGTGCTTTGGCATTAGAATTTTAACATATATACATTAAGCTACATTTTCAGCTTGTTAGGGTTGAAATAGGACTCTTTATTCAATATTGCGTGGGGTTCAGCCCTTGGGTAGTTATATGGTGTTTTCATCAACTGCATTTTGGAGTAACACTCATAACTGAATCAAACAATTGACACAGATTTATTTGCCTCTTGGTAATTGGTTTCCGCCTAGCAGGTGGCATTTTGCATTATAGTTATATGCTTGCAATTTTGTTAAATCAACACCAATATGCACACTGTTCTGTACAATTGCTATGATAGTGTCGTTTTAAGGGGACACATGTTGACTCATAATTTTCTGTCATAAAGCCCAGTATGTTTCTACACCCTACAACAGAGTCTTATCATTTCCTCTGGTAAATTTTGGATATTTACATATCTCACCCTTTAACATTCATTGAATTTTTTGATGATACTCAAGGCTACTTTTCAGAACAGTAAGAGCCTGTTATTGCAATGCTGCATTTTTTGACACTATTGGGCTTGATCACTTGTATGTTTGGCCAATGTTTTACATGTTGAGCTTAGGTACCTATCATAGCTCACACATATATATTATTTGAACTGATGTCTTTACATTGTTGGTTATTTTTAGCATCTTAGGGAGATGGTTCATTATTGTTATCCAGACATCTAGAGGGCTATTATTTAGCATCACAACATTAGAACATTGTAATTCTTTGGAGCCGTGTTGTCCTACATTAGGCCCTTACACAGTTATGTTTCTGATTTGTTGCTCAAGGCCAATACAATATGTTTAACCAATGACTGTGGGTTATACCAAGTGTGACATTCCTTATAGTAAATCTATTAACATGTGCCGTTCCCAATTTTTGATATAGGTTTAACTTTTGGGCCAATTATTACAATATTATAGTTATTATTTTTCCAGGGTTTGACTAACTAAATGGATGTCGTGAGAGTCTGTATAAACAGTAATACTGGTGTTATATCAACAGACATTCACCGTCATTCCATATAACCTTGTCACGTCCTGCTTTTATGTTTCTTCAGGATTACTGTTAATATTGGTCCCACTTATTGGGATTAACCGTTGGCTATCTTGGAGTAAGATATTTGTTAATATCAAACCACTCATATATGATTCCTGGTGACACACAATATTTTGCTTGGCCACTCTTTAGATCTGCTCCATTGTGATAGATTTACTGTTCAATGACTCTATATTATTCTATTCAACTTTATTATATATTTTTTTCATCATTTTTTCATTATATATGTGCAATTTAATTTAATTTCATTCCTTATTAGGTCTAGTAATTGGACAATTGGCAAAAATTGTAACATTGCACTTATTCTGCACATCATTTGGTCATTTTTTCTTTTAATATATATTTTTCAATAGATTTATATATTGATATTGGCCCATTAAATTCATTTAAGTCTATCCATAAGTCAACAACTTGATCCTTGTATTTTTTGCCTGTCGAGCAATATCAATCCAACTATCACCTTGAGTAATAGGCCGAATGATGCTTTGGACCTAAGGCTTATTGGTCCGGACTGGACCGGCAATAGACCTAATAAACGTGAATGGTTCTTTTCAGCAATGTTTTCACATTCACTTATGTCATTTATAACATTACATTGGTCTACTACTTATTGATCCTATATTGAACCGGCTAAGGTCCATCGGACTTTGGTTCGACTTATTTTGGATTGTGGTCCTCATCAGCACATTGAAACATGGAATTGCATGATTTACTTACTGGGCTGTCCTCCGACAAAGATGACCTTTCTGCTTTCGGAATTGGTCCTCTTGGTGAAAAGTTGGATGACCTTGGCAACACGGGCCTGGATGATAATTGTGAAAATATTTTTTCAAATCTTAACAAACATAGGAGGTCCTTGCGAAATAATGTTTGGCATTACAAACTTTTTTGTGCATATTTACTCAAAGGCATCACTCCACATGGGTTAAGAGTACGTACCCAACCATTGGTTAATTCTCCCGATGACCTCCTATTGAAACAATGGAATGAAGTTCAACAAGAGACAACCCTTAAATTTGTTGCAATATTGGCAAATTTTCACAATAGAATCATTGAACAAGAAATTACATCTATTTCTTCTCTTAGTGACAAGGCCAAGCAATTTGAGGGTCAGACCATATATACAAACAGTATTAAGAACATAAGCAAGGAACTCATGACATTGGAATCTCAGTTAAAGGATAGAAAAAAGAAAAAGTTCCAAAGGGATTTAGATGATTATACTAAAGGGGATCCCTTTAATTTTACAAATAAAAACAAACATGTACGATTTTTTCCTTTGAATCATACAAATCCCAAGAGGAAACGGACCATATCTATCCTTAAAAAAGGTACATCCAACTACACTGATACGTCAGCTGATGAGTATTCATGTTCAGGTCCTGATACTGATTCAGGGGGTGCCACAGGTTCTCCAACATTAAAGAGAAGGAATTTCACCACCTCCCAGGGTTTACATGTAGGGGGGAGGGGTGCAGAAAACATAAAAGATGTGGACAACATGGAAACCTTATTAGAGATGTTTGTGACCAAGTAACCAATGTAAACATTACCATCATCTCATCACATGTCCTCTCCTCCTCTGAAATTGATATTCTCAATAAAGGATTATTATTCATTCCTGGCTTTTTTGTTTCTGAAGAAAGTTTTGTTCATGACATTGTTTCATTTTGTAGAACTCTTAACCTTAAACTATTTTTTCAGGAACAAGAATCAAAGATCTCTGATGAATTCAAATACCATAGATCCTCCTTTATGCCACCCATGAATCATCATGACTCCATGTTTAAACAAGCCATGATCAAAGATTTACATTTTCAGTTCAGGTCAACCTCACCATTACCAAACAATGTATCCAGAAGTTGTATGGAGAATATCAATAAATTGGCAAACAATCACAATCTGGTCATCATTGGTGCTGACAAAGGTGGTTCAATAGTAGTTCAGGATTTATCCCAATATGATCATGAAGCACTAAACCAATTATCCAATGCACGTTATTATTCTGAACTTACAATAGACCCTACATCAGTATTCAAAGAACAGATCGATTCATTTCTTAGTTTAGCTGTTGCAGAAGGTATCATTACATCCACCAGGCAGACCCATAGTCTCCAGTAGAAATTCATTGACAGAACCACTATCCCTGCTTCTTACTAAATAACTTAAGCCCCTTTTACATTGTGTCCGCTCTAGGATTCAAGACACTACTGAATTTTTACAGATCATCTCTGACACACAGCATGAGCCAGACTGGTTACTTTGCACATTAGATGTAAAATCATTATACACCAACATACCACACTGGGCTGGTTTAGAGGCGTTGGAATACTGGCTCAATAAAACCGAAATATACTAGCTAGGTTTCAACACTCTTTTGTTGTGTTTAACAGAACACATATTGACAAAAAATGTGTTTTTTTATAAAGATAAATGTTATTTGCAAACCAAGGGGACTGCTATGGGTGCTTCTTTTGCACCCATATATGCTGATTTGTTCATGGCATATTTTGAAGAACAGGTCATTTACGACAATTCTCATAATATTTACATTGTTGAAATTGACATTTGGCGCAGATATCTGGATGACTGCTGGTTGGTATGGAGAGCAAATAATGAATATCTTCTGGAATTTGTTTCTTATTTGAATGATAATAAATAGGGAATTTAATTTTCTGTCAGCTATGATAGAGATAAAATTATTTTCTTAGATGTTTTGGTTTGCCGTGCATCTGATCCTACACTGACTATGGAAATTCATCGAACATTCCCCGAAAATAATTCACTGCTCCATGCAACCAGCTTTCATCCCCCCACATCTGCAAAAACATTCCCAAATCATAGTTCATGCGTATTAAACACATTTGTTCAAATCAGCACACCTATACACACTTCAGAGATGATCTATTACACCGTTTTCATGATCGCGGGTATAAAATGGGTCAACTATTACATACCAAACACACTGTTGACCAGATGGAACGTACTGATTTGCTTCTCTACAAAACCAGACACAAATCAAGTCCTGCAGTACCTAGATTCATCACCACATATGGTCGCAACACTAATACATTGATTCAAATTGTTCAACATAATTGGAACATATTAACATGTGAACCTAGACTTCAGGACATTCTTGGGGATAGATGTTCATTTTCCTTCTGGAAAGGCAAAAATGTATCTGCTTTTTTCAATCACTTCAAACATTCTGAAGTGAAAAGCACCAAAAGCATCCAGACCACACTATCAGGTGATCCATTAATTGGATGCTTTCCTTCTGGACATTGCATCTATTGCACCAAATTACTTAAAACTACCAGTTTCAGCAGTCAAAATACCCCTGAAGTATTTAATATAAATTTTTTTGCTAACTGCTCTTCAGATTGGGTTATCTATTTGGCCAAATGAACATGCCCTGCATTTTACATTGGGCAAACATCCCGACCCTTGAAACTTCGAATTTATCATCACCTTAGTGACATCAGGCATAAGAGAGATACTAATGCTTTATACAAACATTCTCTGATTCATCAAAATGCAAGTTTTAGTTTCACCATCATTGATAAAATTAGAAGATCCAGACATAATAAACTAGGTTGGCATGATTTATTAAATGCAATGGAGAAAAAATGGATCATTAAACTTGGTGGGCTCTTTAAGCCAGGTCTTAATGAGCATATGTAATCAAGCACATGACTCAATTGAGTATTTAAATTCAGGTTCTTCATTTCTGTTTTTTTAAACACTGAAGAAGGCTTTGTTTTATATTTGCCAAAACCGGTCTGTTTTTCAAGAACCTTATATTATTAATAAAGGAATTTTCAAGGTGTCTTGTATGCTGGTCCTGCTTCTTTTTTGCCTTGCATACTTTTCCCTTTGGGACTTGGTGTTACCTTTTATCAGGTGTCATATTTCCTTGAGGTACTAGGTATGATCGAATGTAGCCATGTTGCATTTAATTCCCATTCTGATTCAGTGGGAGAGCTGTATTGCAGTAGGAAGGGCTACCATTTTATCAACTGCCTGGTAGCTTGTGATACGTGGAGGCATGCCACCAGTGCATCTGCCCACCATCCTGATGGTGCACATGATTCCAATTTCAACACACTAGCTCACTTTACTGCCTCTTCCTGAATCGTAGGATGCCCGGTGGTCGTTTTGTTTGTAAGTACATTTTTTTATTACTTAAGTAGTTATTTGTGGTACAATGTAATTCTTAATACTAAACCACTTTTTCTTTGCCCCCCCCCCCCAATGCACACTCTCTTTCTCTCCCTCTATTTTTTTTTTTTATGTGATGCTGGATATCCAGAAGAGCCATAGCTCATGATACCAGTGAAAAATCCAAATTGGACAGTAGAAGACAATTTCAATACAGTCCTGTCCTAGATATGTATTGCCATTAAGCATGTATTTGGAATGTTAAAGGGTGGATTTAAATGCCTGGGTTAGTCTGAAGGTATTCTTCAGTATTACACAGCTAGTGCATGCAGGACTTTTACTGCAGGTTGCATTCTGCATAACATGATCATTCACAAATCTGGTGGTGAAGTCATCCATGCTATCACTGTACCTCCCAGTTCCAGTCATACTAGGACTAATGATGATCAGCTGGCAGAAGCAGTATTGGACCCCATGCAGTAGGTGTGGTCATAACATACTGCTGAGCAGGAAAAGATGTAATATCTAGTCCAGAACTATCCACCATGGCATTCAGGGTTGTGTTTCTGTTCATGTGAAAACAAAAGGTGCAGATTCATTAAAGCCTACATGGTGTGCTAAAACTGCGTGCCTGTCATGGTGCGACATGCAAATGACAGCACACCATTTTGTATTCAGTAAGTAGCTCTACACACCACATAGAGCTACATAAACATGGTAAGCATTGTGGCATGCCAATTACAGCATAAGCAGCTGAATTGTATGGTAATCAACCAATCCAAGATGGAGGAGCTATTTAACAAGCTATAAAGCAATTGTGTAGACTCAGTGTAGGCTTTTCCTGTGAATTACAAAACCAATTGGAATACAGCCACTGAAAATTTTCTACACAGAAACTATGTTAGGGGCTGCTGTTGCTCTTATTCATGTGTATATGCAACAGGCCCAAATCTATGCTGCTGCTACTGCTACTGCTAAGAGACCACAGCCAAGAAGGAGAAGGGCGTTTAGACCCCATTTAACAGTTCATGGTCTGCATGAGGTAGAAATTGTAGAAAGCTGCAGGGTAGATAGAGGCACACTACAGGAACTTTGCAACCTCTGTCAACCTCAACTGACAGCAGGGGCAAATCGAGGAGAACCAATACTAGTGGAGACTAAGGTATGTGTAGCACCTAGAATATTAGCTACAGGAACCTACCAAAGAGACAAACAGGGGATATGCTAGGGGTGTCACAGGCATCAGCATCCAGAATTCTACATCAGTTCCTGAATGCTATGCTACAGCATGCCAGTGACTACAGTCATCTTCCTTGTACACCTGAGGACAGAGCCACAACTATGCAGGAGTTCTACCCTCTAACACAATACCCTGAAGTCTTGGTTGCCATAGACTACACACACACTGAAATCAAAGCACTACCTGGGGAACAGGGAAGAGTGTACATAAACAGAAAGGACTTCCATGCCATTAACTGCCAGGTCATGTGTAATGCTAAGGGAATCATCCTGAATGTATGACTGAATGAATGAAAGGGCGGTGCAGTGGTGCAGTGGTTAACTTTGTCGCCTCACAGCAAGAGGTTCTCCGGTTTGATTCTCGGCTGGGGTGCCTTCTGTGTGGAGTTGGCATGTTCTCCCTGTGTTCCTGTGGGTTTTCTCTGGGTACTCCGGTTTCCCCCCACATTTCAAAGACATGCATCTGGAGCATTTCTCCCCAAGCCTTCGCTGAAAACAGGCTCTGTGGAACCTAGTCGGACTTTCCCGGTCAACAAATGTTAAAATAAATAAATAAATAAATAAATGTGTGTACTGGCAACCCAGGCAGTTACCATGACTCACATATCTGGCACACCTCTCAAATGTATCATAAGTTTTCTAGGGGGGATATCCCACAGGGTCATTTACTGGGATATGCAGGTTATGCACTCAAACCATAGTGAATGGCACCCATCAGAAATGCACACACACCAAATGAAGAATGTTATAATGAGGCACACACTCATGAAATATCATAGAGCATGTGTTTGGGCCATACTGATCAACATCTTAGAACAAGGAATTTGGACAAAGCCATAAATAAAAGTAGAGTGAAGGCACAAAACTAGGGACAATTTTTAATTATTGCTCTTACAAACTTCAAAAGCTGATAGAATAACAAGTTTTGCATTAGCATGAATTTTCTGAAGGGTATGAAGCCTGAAACGCAAATGTCTATCATTATTTTCTCACTTTAAGCTTTAATGATTTGCCACTAATTTGCCAGAAAACCACAATTTTATGAAAAATGGACCAAAAATATGAGGCAAAAATCTGAACATTATGTGAAAATCTGTACAGTTGATAGGTATGGTTCGGGCTACTGTAGGCATGGTTCCGGTGCCTAGATGCACTTGGAGGAGCTCTGCAATACAATCCCTGTACGTGCTGAATTTTTCATCCATCTATGCCATCCTTCATAATATTATTTAGAGAAAACAGCTTCAGCAAGAACACCTAGGGGAAGGGCCACACATCCCACCACCACTGACAAGGTCATCACAGCCACATGCAGGTAAGGAGTCAGAGGGGAAACCACAAGCCGTTGTGGGTGTAGGCAGATGTAGGAGTGCACAATATACCCTTGCACTGGCCAAGAGGGAACAGATAGCACATATGTTCACCAACTAAGGGGCTAAAACCATAATTCTAGGCACATACGGTCAGTAAGAATGATGCCAGGCAACACTTAGAACCGTTACTTACCCATGTAATGGCTGTGTACTGATAGCATCTGAGAGAGTCAGCCCCAAATTAAAACTTTTGCATCTGTTGGACTTCCAAGGCAAGTACTGAAACATGGAATAGGAAAATGGCTAAGAGCACAAATGAATGGCATATTCTTGCATACTGTTACCTGCTTGCTACCACTGACTTATGTCAATACATGCATTGTCTATCAACTAATAGACCTCATGCATCAAAGATTCACACATTCATACCTCTCAAATGTACAGATTTTCAAAGAGTTTAGCCTCATAGCTTGCTATTGACAAATCATTAAAAACTGAAGTTAGAAAATAATGACTGACATTTCAGTTTCAGGCTTAATATCCCCCAGAAAAAATCATGGTAATGCAAAACTTGCTATTCTATCAACTTTCTAAGTTTGTAATACTAAAATATTTAAAATTTGTCCTTATTTTTTGTGCCTTTGTCCCACTTTTATTCATAGCTTTGTTCAGCTTTGTTGGTCTAACAGGTTGAGAGGTATACACACATTACAAAACCTATGAGAAATCAGTACAATTTGCTAAAGAGTATCACAAACACATATATACTAAGCACTCAGTCAGATATGCACCTTGGGCATTAGGCAAAAAAACGTATGTATCACAGAATCCAAAGGAGAGAAAATCAAGGGGCATGGCACAGTTATCATCATTTGCACAGGTGTTGTGTATGTATGGAGGGGCAGAAAGCCTAGGCTGACACAAAAGGTAGTGAGTGCATGTAAGAAAGAGAAACAGGCAGAAATTTGGATAAAGTATCAAATGGCCACTGAGACAGAATTAGCTGTAAGTCTCACAACTGACCAATGTAACTGCTGTGTGTGTGTGTGCGTGTGTGCGTGTGTGTGTGTGTGTGTGTGTGTGTGTGTGTGTGTGTGTGTGTGTGTGTGTGTGTGTGTGTGTGTGTGTGTGTGTGTGTGTGAAACTTGTGTGTGAGTGTCTGCAAGAAAACAGCCATGTTATGTGCTAGCTGTATGTCCTGGTATTCCATACAGGTGTGAACCATACATGGTAGAGGTAAATGTTCATAATCATTGTCTCTGACCACGAGAACTGGCTCTGCCAGTCCATGCCCATGGTCAGATGAACCGCTGCTACCTGAGCATGACTGATGTCTGCTGGATGAGCTGTCCTCATGAGTACACCCCGAGAACCATTATCCCACGGCCTACCGCATGTGGGTGAGGACACATCAATCACTGATGCAGAAGCGGTGGTAGTCCCACTACAGGGGTGTGATTGGGCATGGCCATGTTAGCTAACATCAGATGATGATGATGACCTACATCCACATGGATGCTGACCCCTCCCAGCAGATGTCCCAACACAGACACTGCCTGCTCCATCATGTCATTCATCCAATCCATTGAATTGGCAAAACAGTGGAGGTAGTCACACATGTCAACCTGTCAGCCTGTGCCATGTTTACAACCTTAAGCATTTCCTTGGAGGCCTATTGGAACATGACTGTGCCTCCATGATGGCCCTAAATGTACGTTGTGTGGCACTTAAAGACACACCAGGATCAAGTGAAGGGTGGACAGCTGGCCTCCTCTGAGTACCCTGAACAACCCTCCTGCATGGCACCTCACACACACTTTGGCTATGGCCAGTTTCAAATGGCAGTGTAGCCACAATAACCACACTACCTTGATCAAGTGTCACACCCTCCACCTGTCCAATACCTGAGGGCTCACTGGAATAGGTATGCATAAGCCTACTGGCTGTGTCTGATGGAAATACAGGGGATGACTGAATGTCAACCTCAGTGTTAGATTCAACCAATGCACCCCCGGTTGTGCCTCTGTTTGGCAACCATCATCACCAGAATCTGTTGATACTCTGACATCAGGTGGTAAGAGTTGTACACTTCCACTGTTAGGATCACCTGTGATAATAAGCAACAAACACAGGAAAGAAATTATACCTACACTACAGTTTAATATATGCTAACAAACTAACACTGGTGCCACTATCACAGATGGTACAGCAATACACACACACTCATGACACCCACCTCACATGTACAGATAAATGCATATTTCTGTCAAATGATCATCAATACTCAAAAAAATTGTTTGGCTTACCATGTGCAGATGACTCCACACTTGCTAGGAAGGATGGTCTTGGAAGAAGTTAAGCAAAAGATAAGTGTACAATCATCACAATTCCAGTAACACAGGGGGCCAGATTGTTGCCTTTATATGTTGATTAACAATACTTTTAACTGAAACTTGGCTGACACCTCCACCCATAGCCCATGTGTAATAAACGAAAGTGTGTTGTTAACTGTATCAGTTTATTAATAGATTCAACCCCCCAAAAAATTGCAAAATAAAACAGCAATGAACTAAAATAAAATTTTATAAACTGACATATGTAAGCTTACCTGGAAGCTCCTCCTGGGACATAGCCAGCATTAATCACATGTTATGCATTTTCCACTGAGCTCTCTGGATCTCTGATAGTAGATAGGAACTTTTCATTTGGTGTCAGAGGTGGCTCTGTAGAAGCCCCCTCACCATAGCCAGCTGTTCACGAGCCACTGTAGCTGCTGTCTTCACGGCTGATGAAATCATATCAGTGGCCCTATGATGCACCTGATCATAAGTTTTGCTGCACTCCTCTGTAGCACTGACATCATTCCAAATCTGCATTCTGTTAGACATATCCTCACATCCTCTCTCAAGCAGAAAGGCACCATGGTGCCTAAATGCTTGGACAATTACATCATTTTTGGAGACACTGAATGAGAGGATTGCAGGGGGGGGATGTGGGGATTGTGATGCTTGGGTATGGTAATCCTAGGTGACATAAAACAAAGAAAATGTGTACAACACATAAATATCACAGAAACAAAAGCCCTGCTTCTCTCTCTCTCTCTCTCTATGTATATATATATATATATATATATATATATATATATATATATATATATATATATATATATATATATATATATATATATATATATACACACACACACACACACACACACACACACACACACACACACACACACACACACACACACACACACACACACACATGCACACACATACATACACACACAAACACACATTATATTTACAATATTACCCATTGGAGCAATGCAATTCAGGTATTAAAATATAAATGTATGTGGTTATAACATATCACAGTCTCACACAAACCAAAGTTTGATCTAAAACAAGGATTAACAACAGCAAATCTCTTTAAAAAAATGCTGTGGCAACACACAAATGGAACTTGGATCTCCCACCCCCAAAGCAACATGCAAATGACAGTTTGTACCAAGCAAGGAATAACACACTAGTCAACTGCTGTAAGTGCTTTCCAAAACATTCTCACAAAATGTGTACACATTTACAACAGAAACGTCATTTTTATATGATTCCCAGTCACCTCTCCCTGTGCACAGAACTCCCTTAGAGATATATATGGGCCATCTTAGAAGCATAAACCCCCTGTGTCTTTGACAATATAGGACATTTACATTTCACTGAAACAACATAGAAGACTATAAGATAATCAGTTGTAACAATAACACTTAGGATGAAAGTCAATAAGGCTATGTATGTGAGAAAGTAAAATGTCCTGACAAAAATGACTATGGCAATATTGAACTTCTAAGAAGTGCATACAGATAAAAGTTCCATTTTCTAATACATATATACAAAATATTTTCCTTGTAACATGTGAAATCTAATATGTAATTAAAAAAAAAAATCAACCATGACTTAACAAGTTCAGAAGTCTTCTGTGCAAGTAAATCCACATTAATACCAATCTTCTTCTGTGTTCTCAACATACACAAGTCTCCTCACCTTCAAGTTCCCTAGCTACATGGTTTCCTTTTTATAGTGTAGATTCAGGCCTGTGAGCATGGTGAAGATACAAATGAGGTGTGAACTCATTAGAATTGCTGAATACCAAAGTTTTGACTTCATGTTGCAATTGTAAACATAGTGTAGGGAATACATTGGTGTTATCTGCTAATGGATTGCAACTGTGAATGATTACTGGTAGGGAAAAGGAAACCACAACAGCAATTCAGACTCCCGTACCTGCAGTGGATGTGTCACCCAGGTTGCACTTACAAAGTATAGAAGTAATTGCGCCGATGTTTTAAATGAAAGTGAGCAGAACACATTTCTCAGTTTTTGTTCACTAACAGCCAAACTCTCCTGCCTTTGTTGAAAACTGTATATTATTGTCATGTAATATTCTCATAAATTTTAAGGACAATGATGCAAAATGCTCTACAGACTGCATGTCTGAGATTTAAGCACAGTAAACAGAAGAATGAACACAATACAAAGACAAGACAGAACTGCATTTCTGCAAACAATACTCATAAATGGTTGTGTAATCAGTCATTGCATTAAGTATGTAATTAACACATGTACAAACAATTGAGAGTGCATAAGTGTTATATTTCTTGTTAATACTGTGTATGAAATGGGACTTGCTCATATCCACAATGCTTTGCATTCCTGCTACAAAGTTGTTTTTGTGGCAATGAGGGATAGACAGCCTTATTGTGTTTTGTAAGTTCATTAGTCTGACAGTTCAAATCCATGGTTGTAAAAACATCTGTAATGTGTGCTAAAATGTATTTTGTAATCTTGTTTATGTTTTTTTATATTTTTTTAATATTAATATTTGCACAGTGCACAGCTTAGTGCAACCATGGTGAAACAGATAAATTAAATTTTATCTAACTTACCTCTATGATAGACTGCATAAATTAAACCTGTGAATCAAGTGTTTGTGTAGCACACCTGGTAAACATGATGAAACACAGTATATACTAGCTGTAGATCATGGTTCATGTTCCACATTTAACTTTTAATGATAAAACTTAATACGCACTTCTTAGAAGAATAATACAAGCTGAGCTTTGCCTGTCACTTTTGCATGTTGCTTACCTTCACACAAACACAGTCCAATGGCCCAGAAAGAATCACACATTGTCAGTT
Source organism: Protopterus annectens (assembly GCF_019279795.1). NCBI lineage: Eukaryota > Metazoa > Chordata > Ceratodontiformes > Protopteridae > Protopterus > Protopterus annectens. The sequence continues at coordinate 313,204,410 of NC_056729.1, forward strand.
TCAAAAAGGATACAGTGTTACCTGTTTTGCTTTCCATCACGCAAAACCACTAAGTGGCATTATGCGACACTCATCAAGCTTCGACAATACCTGCAAATACAGAACACCTGTAAAAAGGAAGCAGACAGTAGTCAGTTTCGAAACATATATATTGTTGCATGTTTTGCTTACTATTGTGCAAACCTATTAAGCGGTGTTGTGCAATGGTCGTCAAGCTTCCACAACACCTGCAATTCCAAAAAACCTGCAGAGAACACGCAGGCAGTAGACAATTTCAAAACAAATACATTCTATCATGTGTGGTTTGCCACCATGCAAACACGCTGAGCACCATTGCCCAGCGGTCAGCACACACATAAACATAGTACTGAATGCGAAAATATACAGCTGCTGCCTAGCTGTTACTGTGCCAGCAGTTGTAAGTTAAGGGTCATAGTACAGGTGAGCCTGGGCTCTAATCCAGCAAAGGCAAATCTTTTCTTACTGATGTTTCACTTTACTTTATATAAAATTAAGATTAAAAAATACTTACACATAGAAATAACTATCTATAGCAGGTACATTGTGCATACAGAGGATATCAGAGATATATTACATGTGTAACTGTGTGTATCTGAACAATTATGGTTCTACAATTACACGTTTATTTCATGAACTTTCACGTTGCACACATGCACAGTTAAAACACTCAACTCCTTAATGTATATCTATAACTAATGATCAAGTCTGACAAACAAGGTCTCATCTGCGATGCTCACTCTGCACAACAATAACTGTAAAAAATACACTTGCAGCCTAACCTTTCCTGTGGCAACTGGTATAAGTTAATGCTCACAATCCAGGTCAACAAGGCTTCTGATCTAGCACACTCCCAATTTTATTAATGCTTGTCCACTCCGTTGTAAAAAATATAAAACAATGTAAACATAATTAGAAATAATAAGTAAGTATAGCACTGGAGCTCAAATTAATTATATGTGTGACTGAGGGCATACTGGCAATTATGTTTCTGTAATTATAATTGTCTTTTCTGGCCTTGGATGGACTTCAGACTTCAAGAATACTCCTACACATATAAATGTATAAACCAGGACCTTGTCAGATCACACACATATATGGTTAACCCCTCACTTTATTATGTGTATTGATATGTAATTAATGAGCATGTCTGACAAGCACTTCTTCTGTGGCAAGCATGAAAAATCAACTATGTAGAAGAATATTTTTGTCTATTTTGCATAGTTTGAATTCCATATTGTACAAATTAATTTTATCAGTGTGTAACACCACACAGCAAATGTGCCTCGTCATAAAATTAATGCCCCCAGTACATGTCTGCAAAGTTGAATCAAATAAAAGTTACAGCAGCAACCAACTCATTACCTAATGCAAACTGTAAGATTAACCTTCCCATTTCAGAAACTACTTTCCCCTCTGTTTAGCACTGTTACTCTTCACTTAATGTCACACAAACTCACTTGACATGGTTGTTCTAGCTTGAGCTTGAGCATTAAATGGGATAACACTAATTGGTGGGAAAACACTTTTAACTGTTGCTGTTTGACTTGAACAGACGTCTGGAGCTAAAAGGTAAGGTGACCAATTTAGGGCTCAAAGGTAGGGTGTGGAGCAGTCCAGAATCTTTCCTGGACACCTTGTTAAGTACCACAGCCAAGACAATACCAGGTCTCTGTACAAATCTGAAGCTTGGAATTGTCTGTCCAAGGCTGTCTCCAGTGTGACTGGCATTCCATGCACTGGACAGCAATGCAGAGACCACTCTAATGACCTGAAAATGTGCACGCAGGATACACTCAATCAGTGGCTGGGTGACTTTATGACTGCTGACATTTCACAGCTGTTTAAGTATACAGAAACAGATAACTTAAATTAGATAGAAAGCTGGAGATAGGCAAGACTGGTATCCGTAATGCTCTTATCATTTTCTCTCCTTTTTACTCTTCAGTCAACCAGGCGATTGCAGCAAACAGGGAAGTCTGTGCTGATCATTTAGAAAGGGGTATGTATGCAGCACAGCATAAGTATTACTTTATCTAAAGTAGTGTCCTTCTATACAGGAGTATCAAATTAAGCATGCATATCTTAACTGTAAAATCAAGTATACATGCATCAGTCTGTAGCTCAAGCCAACTGTAGGAGACAATTGTAAGACTCATACAGATATCATGTGTTCAAATCCTATAGGTAAGTGATATATAGTTAAAATTATTTAAAAAAATGAAATAATTTCAAGAAAATTGGTATACATGCCATGTTGTTTAATTAATTTGTATTATTTGATCAAGCATATGTGCAACATATGTGTCACTCGTCCCTCTCTAACATAGATGATGAACAGGTGGGGTAGTTCATTTTGATGCTTTATTACATAGAAATACATCGGGATGGATAGCAGCATATATAAAATATAAACAAACTGATTAACAGACAACTTACAGTCATGCATGCTTACATCTCAACAGCTTACTACACAAAGGCAGTCAGGCTCACACATGCTCAGTATTTATACACTTGTGCAAGCCCTTACATAGCATCTTAAAGACACATACACACACACATTGATTTACATCCTCACTCTTAAAAATATTGCTCTTAGCTGAAAATAACATTGGACTTAAACATGCATTACTATAGACATTATAAACAAACAAAGTGTTCATGTCCAAGTTGCCATGCATCTAAAACATGGTCTGGAGATGCTACTGTATCTGGTAACATAACAATGTGGACTGGGTTTAGCAACAGGGACAGTCTTCAGTGAACAAATCATATTAGGAACTTCTGGATTCATCACAGTAATGGGAATATTCTCTGGAACTTCCTGTGGAACTAGAACACTGGACAACTCACTCTGAGATAGAGAGGCTTTCTCAGAGGCTATGTTCTGTGGTATAGCCTCAGACACCAGCAACAAATGTTTCCAATTCAGGTTAAACTCTACTCCTTAGGATTCCACAATATACAGTCTGGGCTCTGAGATAATATTCTTCACAACTCCAAGCCGATCCTTTGGATGTTTGCAGCTTTACCACTCCTCCTTCTCATAATGGATTGGGCAGTTTGCTGGTCTTATCATAGTAGGATTTTTGGGTTAAATGCTTCTTCAACACATTGATTTTCACTGACCTGTTGTTCTTGACACATGGAACCAACCATTGACTAGTGAATGGTAATATGGTTCTGGTTTGCCTCGACAGAAGTCTCTGAGCAGATGAACCAAGATGCTTATCACTAGAAATATTTCTGAGATTCAAGAGATTCAGGAAACATCACTATTGTCTCATTTCAACTTCTCTAGTAACTGTTTTGAACATTAAACTGCATGTTCTGCCAAACCATTTGACTGCAGAAACTCTGGTGGGCTGCTCATGACATGAGTAAAGTCCCACTCTTTGGCAAACCTTTGAAGTGTTTGTAAACTGTGTGTCATTGTCAGAAGTAACTGTCTGGACTACCATGGACTGCAAAATGATGCTTCATCTTAGTAATGACAGTACTGGATGCTAGATTAGGAAGGAGGTCAATCTCAAACTCATTTGAATAAGAGATTACTAACACCAAATAATGCTGACCATTCCATTCGAAAATGTCAATAGCTACTGTCGACCAAGGTAGTTTGGGAATCTGGTTTAGCTGACGTACTTTTTTCTGTTGATGTGACTTAGTACTATCGCACACAGAACAAGATAATAGCACTCTCTCAATATCTTGTGACACAGAAGGCCAAAATGCTAGATATCTTGCCCTTCTATTGGCAGAGTCTGCTCCTGCGTGACTACAATACAAGATAATAATGCACTCTTGTTGCAAGGACATTGGAAAAATTACTTTTAGGCCTTTCATAATGATACCATTGTCAGACAAAATCTCATCTCTATATGGAAAATAAGGTTGCACTTCTTGAGGTAAACTAGATTGCTTTGACGGCCATCCTTGTTGAATAAAGTGGTTAAGCCTTTGTAAAACTGGATTTGTGGCTGTGTGATCTCTCAGCTCATCAAAAAAAAAAATTCTCACTTCCATTACTTCAAAATCAAGGTTCTCATTCTCATGGTATTCAGTGGTGTTTCTGGGCAATTTGGGCAATGTATTGACAAGATAAAGATGTCTGCCTTTCTTATAGACAAGAATGAAATTATACTTTTGCAATCTCAACATCATATGTTGCAATCTGGCTAGAGCTGTTAGCAGAGGCTTTCTCAAAATAGTGACTAGGGGTTAGTGGTCTGTTTCGATCTGGATAGAGCTACCATAAACATTGCCATGGAACTTTGAACATGCAAATGCAATTGTCAAAAGCTCTTTCTCGATCTGAGCATACTGCATTTCAGTTTGGGTAAGAGCTCTCGATGCATAAGCAACAGTTTGACCCTCTTGTAGAATGACTGCACCTAGACCAAATCTCGAATCATCGCATGAGAGAGTGACTGGCTTGTGAACATCATAGTATCTGAGAGTTTGTAGACTAGCAATTCTCTGTTTCAAAACATCAAATGCTCTCTGGTGCTGTTCTAACCAAGACCAGGATACATCTTTACATGTCAGCTCTCTGAGTGGTGCTATTTGACTCAGTTCTGGAATGAACTTGCCTAGATAGTTAACCATGCCAAGAAAACATTATAGGCCTTGAACATTGTCTGGAGCTGGCATCTCGAGAATGGCTGTTTGCTTGGAAGGGTCTGGGCATAGGCCTGAACTGGTAAATAAATGGCCAACATAAGTGACTTTGGATTTCTGTGGATTGAGCTTAAGATTCACTTGATGTGCTTTTTCCAGAACTTTTCTGAGGTTTCTTTCATGCTCAACTTTACCATTACCTCCTACTAATATGTTGTCTACTATAATGGCCAAGGATACCCAGAAAAAATTTGCTCCATTGCATGCTGAAAGACTTCACTTGCAGAATTTATTCAAAATGGCATTCTCAAAAATCTGCACCTTCCAAATGGAGTACTGAAAATAGTTAGCAATAAGGATTTCTTGTAAAGCAAAATTTGCCAAAATGAGCTATCTGCATCTAAGACAGAAAAAATAGTAACATTTGGCATAGCAGCAGCGACGTCTTCAAGTGTACGCATTGGATGATGATGTCTTTTTAGTGCTTTGTTCAAATCTCATGGATCAATACATATTCTGATGTCACCTGAGCTCTTCTTATGAGCTACCACCATGGAGGATACCCATTCACTTGGTTCATCTACTGGAAAAATTACATCTTGTTGGACCATTTTATCTAGCTCGGCTTTAACTCTGCTCTGCATAGCTATTGGAATTTTCCAGGCTGGCCTGAAAACTGGACTGACATCTTGGTCTAACTTCATGGAGTACACAGCTGGAAACTTGCCTAGTTTGTCTTCAAAAAGATCACCATAGGTAGAAAAAATATGTTGGGTGAAATTAGAGTAGTGGTCTTTCAAGCTAATATGATGGACTTCCTTATTAAATTAAAGCAGTCCCTTTTTCAATCTGTCTCTGAGCCCTAATAATGACTGGACATGGCTCTTGACCATATAAAATAACAAGTTGTAACTTCTCCCTGCAGAGTAACATGAAAGCACTACTGAGCCTTCAGTTTGAATTTCTTCACCACCATAAGCAATAAACATTGCACACTTTGCCAAATCAAGCCTTTCACCATTACATACTCTAGCAAATGTTTATGCTGACATAACATTGCACTTGGAACCTATGTCAGCTTTGAGCTCTATGGGTTTTCCATTTATCCAAACAGTACAAAATACTTCACTTTTTGCCCATTATTCTACTGCATTGACTGTTTCACTAAGCACTGAACACACCATCAACATAAAAAGTATGTGACATAGGGCCACAGTTTTCTAATTAACCAACTTGTTTCTTGAAATGATCCCTTTTAATAAAAGAATATGTGTCTTTTGAGATACAAAACCTCTTGAAATGATTCCACTTATCCATTTGTGGCACTACTGACCAAAAGCTAAACATTTTTCTCCTTTTAAGATTCACGATTTTCACCACAGTTATGACAGTTGGCAATAAATCTAGGTTGGGGCCCATGCTTTGAGTTTGCTGACTCATTCTTATGCTTCATTGAGACTGTGCAAACTCTGGAACTTGCCAGAAAGCTCTGTGGTTTACCAGTGAGTACTGCAGGGGCTACAGCTGCTGCAATATGCTTGAGCATGGTTCTTTTAGCCCATGCTGCATACTATCAACATGAGCTCTAGACATTACTGGAAGCATGCAGTTCTCATTTTAGGCCTATTTGTGTGCTTTTCTGTGAGCCCATATATCTGACAAATCTCAATGGCCTTATTCAATGTTAAATCGCTGTCACAAAGCAAATTTGTTCTCACAGCATCATCCTTAATACCCCACATAAGTCTGTCTTTAATCTACTCATCCCTTAAATCACCAAATCTGCACATTTTAGCCATATTTCTCAAATCAGTTATATATGTGGCAAAAGTCTCACAAGGATTTTGATCCCTTGTGTAAAATAAGAGCCTTTGCATTATAATGTTTGTCTGGGGGTTGCACTTTTTGCTAAACTTACTTTTTAAGTATTCAGGGTCCTTCCTTGTCTCAGCTGGTACAATAATATAATGGTTTTCACCATCCCCTGCAAAGACAGCAGGTGCATACACAAATGAACACTCCCTTTCAATGGCTTCTGACCAGGCTAAATTAAGTAGAATAAATGCCTTTGTACGTTCACCTTTATCAGAAAATGCAGCGTTTATGAAAATGTTGTAATCTTGCTTAAATACCCTCCAGTTCTCTGCAATATTGTTGTCAAACACAAGTGTACTTTCCGTCTGCCATGCCAAGTGTGCGCAAACACATTAAAAATATGTCCCTTGTAATTATGTATGAACAAGCTGTGCTTTGAGAACTCATAATAACATACAAATGCACAATAAGATGTGAAATGCTGTACTTGTGAAATATGCTCTGAAATGGCTGTGTTTTTAACTTCACTGTAATACTGCATAAACATGCAAACACTTCATACACTTCTTTTTTTTTTTTAAAACAGGTTTATTGTTTTAACATATAAGAGAAATATCATAACAATTTTATACAAGTAATTAAAAATAGGTATTATTATAACATTCAACAAAACAACTAAAATATTTACAAAGACATCCACTACAATCAGATCAATTAATTAAACTAAAATACCATGCTATTGAAATTAAAATTTTTTTTAACAAATTTTGTAAATTATCCCATACAATATAATGAGATGTTTTTCTATTTGTTCTTGTCCTAATTGTGTTTATTTCCATATGGCACACTATATTCATAACATTTTTAAATTCATTGAACAAAGGAGGTGTATCTGAAATCCAATTTCTAGTTATTATTTTCCTAGCCACTGCTAGAATAGACCATAACAAGAGAAGCTTGACCTTTTTAACACTTTGAGGTACAGGTGTTTTAAATAATATAAGAGATTTAGAAATAATGAAATTATCTGTAAAAAGAGCCTGCAAAATTCATTAATAGACTTCCAGTATTCTTTCAATTTTATACAGTCATAAAACATATGAGCCCAGTCAGCATTAATTTCTACATTACATCTCTTACATAAATTATCTTTATTATTTATTTTATTCATCATCAAAGGTGTATAAAAAGATCTATGTAAAAATTTCCATGTATAAAGTCTCCAGACAATGGAAGACGTAGTTCTATAAGCAGATTCCAATATATATTGTTTATCTTGTTGATTTGGTGGGTCCCCATTAATAGAAGTGAAATAATTCCAGTATGAATCTACACTGTAAAAAGTTTCTTGTCTGATAATTTTATGTATGTATGAAAGTTTACCTTTATCAGAAACTTTATGTTGTAAATTTAATATCAAGTAATCAATCAGTGTTGGAATAGATTCTTTAGCTGTTATAGACATTAGATCTATTTTATCAATGAGATGTTGTCTAAAGGTCTGAACCTCTAACCAGCAAGTTTCTCTTAGATCAAATTCTTGTTTTAAAAAATCTAGATTTTTAACTTTATTATCAGATATCAACTGATACCAGTACTTTAGATCATTATCTATAGCTAAATGAGTTCCTTCAGAAGTAGATGACAAAAGCATACCCTGAGTATACATTATAGGGAATACAATAAAATTCCATTCCCTATACTTAGGGTGCATGAATATAAAGTTACGATAACTAATAATAATATTTAATGGGTAACAAACCATATGTTTAGGTGTAATAGGTGAAGTACAAAATTCCTTTAGTAACCATAACACGGAGTTATTTGCAATCATATTTTTATGTGTTAAGGAGATTTTCATGAAGTGCATACTAATTAGCTCCCAATAATCTTTCCATTTTGTGACATATGACTGATCTATTAATAAAGTAATAACTTTTACAATAGAAGAGATAGTATATAAATTAAAGTCTGGAAAAGAAATACCCCTTGAGACCAGCTATTAGTATGTTTCTTTAATGCAATCCTAGGTCTATTAGGTGCCCATAGGAAATTTAACATTAGTGTATTCAGTTTCTTGATAATTATTTTTGTAGGTGGAAGTATTATTGATTGTATTAAGTATAAAATCTTGGGGAATATTATCATTTTAATAATTGTAAGTCTCTCCTCCATAGTAAAAAAACATATTATTCCAGGTATTAAAAAGATTTTGTATATTAAGAAAACAGGTATTATAATTATTATATATAATAGATTTAATATCTTTAGATAGTATTATACCTAAATAAGTTATCTGACCTGAATGGGGTACATATTTAGTAAAATCACTAATGAGAATATTTTTTTCGTGTATATATAGGTAGTATTTTAGTTTTTTCTTCATTGAATATTAAACCAGAAATACTTTTAAAATTCATCATTTTATCAAATAGAGACTGCATAGAAGAATTTGATCCTGCTGATGTAATTAGAACATCATCTGCAAAAAGTTGCATTTTGGATGTTGTATTTTTATCTATTTCAAAACCCTCTATGTCAGTACTGTTTCTGATCAAATTAGCCCAAGGCTCCATTACTAAAGTGAATAATAGTGGAGAAAGTGGACATCCTTGTTTTGTACCTTTAAGAATGGGTATTTTTTGTGAAACATATGTTCCTACCTTAATATAAGCCAACGTTCCTTTGTATAAATGCTCAATTAGATTTACAAATGCATCTGAGAAGTTTGTGCACTTCATTAAGGTAAACAGATAGTCCCAACTTACTGAATCAAATGCTAAACTTATATCAAGACTAATAAGTGTTAAATCTTTCTTTTTCCTATTTGCAAAATCTATTAATGTTAAAGTTCTTCTTATATTACCAAAAGTATTTCTATTTACAATGAAGCCTGTCTGATCTATATCTATAATGCCGGGAATGATTGTCTTCAATCTATCAGCAAAGATACTCATAAACATTTTATAATCAACATTAAGTAATGAGATGGGCCGATATGAAGAACATCTAGTTGGATCTTTATTAGGTTTTAAAATTGGCGAAATAAATGTATATTGCCAAGATGGGGGGTTATTAACTCAGTTTGGGCCAAAATAAAAACCTTATGTATTAATAAATATGTACTTTTAGAAAGGATTTTATATATCTCTGGTATAATACCATCATTACCCGGTGCTTTGTTTGATTTAAGCTTATTTATTTGTGTGATAACCTCTGTATATGAAATACTTTTGTCCAATAGTTTAATCTGTTGTTTATTAAGCTTTTTATTCATGTTTGTGGTTATAAACTCCTTTATTTTATCTTTAGGTTCCATGTTAATGTTATTATGGTTAATTTTGTGAAAGTGATTTCTAAATTCATCTAGTATTTCTGGTATACTAGAAACATTCTTCTTTTTCCTTAGAGAAAATATTTCTTTGATATGGTTTTGTTTATTCAACTTTTTGTTTTATTTTTAAGTCTATGTAAGTATTTGGGGCTTATTGAATAAGACAAAACTTGTATTCTCTAAAGTTATTTTAACTTTATGAGTTAAAATTTCTTTGTATTTCTCATTTAGTTTGTTTAATTCTTCAATAACTTTCTTGTCTATAATATTTTCTTTATTATTATGTTTATAGGAGTCTAATTTACTTTGAATATCTAACAATTTCTTATCCCAAGATTTCCTTTTATTATTATACCATCTGATACTTTGTCCATATAGATATGATTTTAAGGCATCCCAAACATAAACAATGGAGACTTCAGGAGTATTATTTATGTCTAAAAAATGTTTTACTTCTGAAAGTATATATTCTTTATAGACTTTTAGTTGAGTTAAGTATGCTGGTATCCTTTTGATCTGAACATTATGAGTATTTTTTACCATGAATTCAAAAACAATTGAATTATGATCAGATATAGGACATGAAATGATTTTGGAATTAATTAAATCTGTTACCATCTGGTTAGAAATAAAGACCCTATCTATTTTTGAATAAGTTTTGTATCTGTTAGAAAAAAAGGTGTATGGTAATGATTTTGAATCTATCTGATTATTAATATCATTCAAATGATAAGAATTAGCGAAATCATTTAAATGTTTTGCATTAGATGTAATTCTTCTTTTCCCTATAGTGGTAGTATCACTTTCATGTAGTATACAATTAAAGTCACCAGCTAAAATAATATCTCCTATAGAGAATGATATGATCTTATCAAGATGATGTTTCACTGTATTAATACCAATTCCAGGTATCCAATATACATTAATTAAAGTGTAAGTCTTCCCATTAATTTGTATTGTAACCATACAAAACATTCCTTTGTCATCCTGATAAGACTTAATGGTTTTAGGAATGGGCATACTTTTATTCCATAAAATAGCCACTCCTCTTTTTTTCTGAGTGTGCTCTGAACTAACCAATACTGTGTATTCGTTTGTGGCTAGTTTATCAATATCTTTTTTCAAGAGATGGGTTTCTTGCAGGAAGACTAAGTTGGCCTTATGTAAATTAATGTATCTTATTAGGCTTGCCCTTTTACATGGATTATTCAATCCATTAATGTTTAAAGAAATTCCTTTTAAAGATGTCATTTGGCATTTTTAAAACTTAAGAATCTTATGATCAAAATAACAAATAACAAGATAAGTAATGTTACATCTCCTCCTTTAGGTGTACCTTTAAATATAGCTGTATTTATTGAATCTCTTATGGGATTTCGTATAGGATTCAATTTTGTTTGTAGTGACAATGAATGTACAAAATATATTGTGGATGTCAAAACTATATACAAATAACAATGAACAAGTGAAAATAATGTAAGGATTAAAACTTGCATCCAGCCTGGAGTTATAAACTCCAACTTAGAGTAGTATTTACCACTCAAGTTAACCCCCTACCCTAAGCAGCAGTACCTCAGCTACCACCTTATCAATTTAATACTAGTTATATTTAACTGAGGTTAACAGTTTTCAATTCAATTATCTAGCAATACAAGACTACACATTTGGTAAAACAGCATCATATAAACTAAAATAAACCTTTTTTTTTTTTTTAAACTGTTCATACTACTATATACATCCATGTAATATAAAACACTTGTATTCAAATAGCATTCAAATAATCTTGATGTTAGAAATCAAGAGGAGAGAAAAATAAGTTCTAACATTCATTTAAATCAAAAACTTTGGCTAATATGATTCAGACATTACATATATTAAGATGCATCTATTTTCTGTCATGTAAATGCAATTAATGGCTTCCAAAAAAAACCTTGAATTGCTTGTATATGAGCATTTACTCAAACTCATTATTGTCAATAGAATAAAATATTGTATTCATAGAAATTGTTATAAATCATACTGCATAGTTATGCAGATTCTCAGAAACGTTTAAATACATATATACATACACACACACACACACACAGACACACACACATATATATATATATATATATATATATATATATATATATATATATATACATATACACACACACACACACACACACATATATATATATATATATACATACATACACACACACACACACACACACACACACACATACACATATACATATATATATATATATACATATGCATACACACACACACACACACACACACACACACACACACACACACACATACACATACACACATACACACACACACACACACACACACACACATACACACATATACACACACACACACACACACACACACACACACACACACACACACACACACACACACACACACACACACACACACACACACACACATATATATATATGATCTCACTGAGTTGTGTCCTTACTTAGCACTATCTTACTTGCTGTCCCTATAATAAATCTGTCTGCTTTATACAAAATAATGCACAGCAAACACATTTTAGTAACCAGATTTTACAACCATGCTATACTACTGCTTTAAAATATATCACATGACAATTTCTTCCAGTATAGAGTTATAAAATTATTTATGCTTGTCAATTAGATGAATTAAATGAGTTATAGTAATGCATATGTTTGGAACATAAGTTTTTAACACAGATTATTAAGCTGCTGTTAAGTAGATTTTCAAAAACACTTGAATAAATGTTTCATTTTCTATGCCTTCTAAAATAAGACATTTACTTACTACAAGAAACTGTATCATTTAAATTCATTATAACTGACATATTTTATGAATTATAACATAGATATTTAAGTAATTATATAAAATAACTCACATTTGGATGTTAAAGAGTTCATTTTCCTTCACATAGTCGCATTTGTATCATTTCTAATTCTTGGTAGAGTGTCATTCCTGAATCTGTGATGTGTCAGTGTGATATCTAGGTCAAAGGTGAGACTAGCTGCTTTCAGCTTCTCAGTGAGAATTCTGAGAGTTAAAGCTTTTGAAGTAGCTCATGGACACTGTGCATGAGACAGCCCACATCCCAGATTGTCTCTCTTAACATTTTGGCGGGAAACTTATTAAAAACTAGTGACAAACATTAATTTAGCAGTGTAAATGCATCTAAACATGACAAAACCTTCACAATGTATTTTACAGGTTATTACAGCTTCTATGTAAGTGAAATTAAGCCCAAAATTATTAATAAGTAATAAAACTCAATATTTTTGTCCCAACTCAATTTTTATGTAAATCTTATTATTTACTGTGTCTATATGATCAAAAGCATTTCTATATATTAATAAAGAAAAGAAAAAGAGTAGAAAGTAAAGGGTGTAAGGCAGAAATAAAAAATGTAAGAGAAATCTATAAGAAGTATATACAATGGAATATTACTTACTGTTTATATTAATAGAGTTAAAAATAAAACATATTATTTACTATTATTTAGTTCTAATTATTATTAGTTAAAGCATGACAGATTATTTACAAACAAGCATAAGCAGTGTAATCAAGAAAGTATAATTAGGAATAGCATTTGAAGAACATATAAACTTTTTACAAGGAATAAATATGTTATTATTCTATTAATCATATTTTCATTACTCTTCTCTCCCTGCCCTCCCCACCCTTTACCCACTACATAATCTAAATAGAATGTCATTGTTTAAACAAAGAAAAGAAGAAAAGAAGAAAAAAAAAAAGATAAAGAAAAAAAATGTATCAAATTACTGACCTTACTTCTCCTTTTCAGAAAGAGAAACCAGTTGAATCACAACTTGCCATTAAATCTCCAGGTAGTTTGACTAGTTATGGAACAAAACATTTCTTTGCACACAGAGAATAACTTTGAATAAATCTTTTTCAAAATATTTGTTGCTTCTTGGAAATGCAGGAACTATATTTAAAAAGATTAATAATGAAATAAAATGATGAGAGAAAAAAACATAGAACAAATCATTTGTTTTTAGTCTCTTCTTCTTCTCTGAAGTCTTCCACAAAGTTTCAGTTGCCAGTCTCTTTAATGAAGGACTAGCCCATTCCATTTCTTCTGTTTTATCCAAAATCTTATTTTTTTTGATAAACAGTAAAGCAGAGTCTAAGTCATCGAAAATTTTAGGACCATCAGGAAGGAAAATTTTAAGCTTGGCAGGAAACAGAAGGTATGTTTTAAACTGTGCTTTTTTAAGCTCCCTTATTAGTGGCAGAAAAACTTTTCTTTTAGCTATTACCATGGAAGTATAGTCATTGTCAAAATGCACAGTTGTCTCATTAATCTTAACAGGAGCTTTAGCCCAAGCAGATTTAAGAACCATCTCTTTATCAAAAGATGATAAAAATCTAACTATAACTGATCTAGGATAGTTTTTGTTAGAGTTAGTATTAGCTATAGATCTATGTGCTCTTTCGATACCAAAAGAGAATGCTTCTGGTAAGTCTAACGTTTTAGGGAGCCATGTTGTTAAAAAAGAAGTAATATTGTTACCTTCAATATTTTCTAGCAGTCCAAAAATCCTAATGTTATTGCGCCTAGATCTATTTTCCAGGTCATCCAGCTTTGCTTGTAAATGTGTATTTTGTTTCAGCAGAAACACAATGTTGATTTCCTCTTCTTGTATTCTATTTTCCATGTCATTCACAGCTTCTTCTATGCCTGTCATCTGGATCTTCTGTTGTTGCAGGTCTATATGTAACAAGTCTATTTGTTTTGTAGTTTTTTCTATGAAGGTGTCTATTTTAGTATCCATTTTATCCATCTTAGCAGTAAGTTGCTGGATTATAATTATCAGAGACTGAAGTTCTTTCTTGATGCTGGAGTCTTGAGAATTTGTCTTACTGGAACTCATTTCAGACTGATAAACTGACAGGAAAATTTCCAAAGTGATTTCTGACAGGAATATTGTTAAGATTTCCTTTCTTTTTTAGATATAGTTCAAGAACTATATAAAACAAACATATTTAGAAAGAAAATTACTTCAAAAATTAATTTTTTAAGTAATTAATTCCTGTCAGTGTAATGAAATTGGTGGAGCTGAAGAAATCTGCTGCTATCCTGTGTTCTTCCTTGGCCACGCCCCCACTTCATACACTTCTGATAACTTATATATCTTTAATTAATATGAAAAATACATGCTTAGCAAAAATGCACTCATTCCTTTTATTTTTTATTTTTTTTTCCAATTTGTACTTTATTTCAAACATTTTCCATAGTAATTTGAATATTTTTATCAATATCTGACATTTCGTTTTATTTAAATATAATTTGTGTTCTGTATGCCTCGTTTCATATTTTGCAAATAAGAAATTGTTTGAGCACGTTTTAACATCTGAAATTCATTTCTGACCTGTTTTGCAAATTATATTCATGCAGTAGGGATGATGCATTCCTGTATATTCCTCCAATACCAACCAGATGCCTCTCTGACTCAAATTGGAGAAACTGGAACTCTTTCTGGCAACAAGTCATTTTAGCCATGCCTCTTCTGACACCATGTCCTTTTAGACACACCACGTCTGATGCCATATCACTCATCCCTCTCTAACGTAGATGATGAACAGGTGTAGTAATTTGTTTAAATCCTTTATTACATGGAAACACATCAGGATGGATTGCAGCACACATAAAATATAAACAAACTGATAGATAAACATTATAGACATACTTGCTTACATCTCAACAGCTTAATACAAAATGGCACTCAGACTTGCACATGCTGAGTATTTATACACTTGTGCAAGCCCTTAGATAGCTTCTTAAAGATACATACACACACATTGATCTACAATATGCATATTGTAAAGATTACTTGAAGCAATCATCATTTATAGTTTGTAGTAGTTAAAAAGTATACTTAAAGTAAAAGTAGAAATAACTGGAAAAACCAACGAAATTAGTTCAGAGACACCAGCCAATTATGAGACACCACACGTTGTTTTAGCACTTTCATTCACATTTAATATCCAATGAACTTCTTCAGAAACAACTTCACCATCCATTCAACTGTTTAAATATCTAATCAATTAACGTTAAATTTACATAATTAATTACTTAATCAAATGTTAAAGACATACACAATAGACAATGAAAAAACTTTTAAAATTCTATGTCATATATATATATATATATATATATATATATATATATATATATATATATATATCAACATAAAAATAGTATTGAAATATGTAACAATAAATGTATATAATATATATACTCATGAATTCATGTATTCATCTCTAAAAAACATTTCATATTTATAGTTTCATTAAGACCAGGAGCTCTATCAGCTCCTAAATGTATCTGCCAGAAGGATTCTTTGCATTCTAATAAAAGTTTAAGATTTCCACCAAATATATCACTATCCACACTGTCTAACACTGAAAATATAAACTTTTTAAATTCATTACAACAAATAGAATGCTTGGCTAGTGCATTGTTTGAATCTTTCTTTTTAATGGCTAAAAGGTGTTCACTGATTCTAACTTTGAAAGCTCTAGTAGTCATTCCTACATAATAACTTGGGCATGTTTGACACTGAGCTAAATAAACAACCATTGTACTGTGACAAGTGTAATAATTTTTAGACCAATGGGTGGTACGTAAATGTTGAAAATACACCGATGAAGAATTAATAATGTATCTACACTGTTTACAACTGTGACAGGAAAAAGTCCCTCTAGTATTGATGGCACCTACTTTGTTACTGTTACAATTATTTTCCTTTTTCTCTAGTAAAGTTTTTAAATTAACTACCCTTTTAAAAGTGAAATTTGGCTTAGTACCTATAGTATTGACTAAGTTCTGATTGCCTAATATTATTTTCCAGTTGTCCACTATAATTTCTTTGATCAACCACATCTCATTACATATAGGTAGCACAAAAGCACTAGTAAATTCCTTGTTGATATTAGTGCCAACTTGGGTCAAAGGTAATCCTGACATCAAAATAGATCCTGCTATGGTGTCACGAAGTGCTATCACCTCTTTTTCTAATGTTCTAAGCCATGATGTCTGATAACCTCTATTAAGAAAAAAACTTCTTAATGTACCCATTTCTCTAAGGAAAACATCAGTCTCAGATGTTAACCTACTTAAACGGATGTATTGACCTTTAACAACTCCCTTCTTCTTATGAAAGGGGTGTATACTGTTCTTATGTAAATACTGATTCGCAAATGTGGATTTTCTATATACACTACTGGAAAATTTCTTGACTATACAATCATAACTCAAATTCAAATCTACAAAATTGATACTGGTTCCAAATTCACCAATAGAAAATTTCAGGAAATTAGTAGTGCCATTCAAATAATGAACAAAATCCAGAAAATCATCTAGAGCCTTTCCATAGAAAAAACAAATCATCTATGTAACGAGTATAGAAAATAATCTTATCTCTATAGTTACAGTTCTCTATAAAGATATTTTCCCAGTGGGCCATAATCAAATTTGCATAAGCGGGAGTTACTCGTGCTCCCATGGCCACACCAGAAATGTGTCTGTACAAGTTGTGATTGAATTTAAAAAAATTATTATCTAAAACAAACTCCATAAGTGTACAGATAGTATTAATTTTGGTGTTTATAAAACTTGTATGTGCAGTCAAATATTGCCTTAAATAATCAATACCAATGTCATGATTGATACTAGTATATAGGGACTGAACGTCCAGCGATGCCATAGCAAATTCTGGCACTAAAGGTTGAAATTCCTTTAATTGTTCCAGCAAATGCCAGGAATCTTTCAAATAATATTTCGAACTTTGTACAACTGGGTTTAGAATGTAATCCAACCAAATGGAAATATTTTCTGTCTTATATTTGGCTGCTGAAATAATTGGCCTAAAAGGGGGATTAATGAGATCTTTCTGCCATTTTGGAATACCAAACATGGATCCCATCTTGGGAAATTCAGCCAGTAGGAAACTGTAAGTAGTATAATCAATTTCGTCTTGGCTTAACATATTAAACAAAGTGGTGTCTAGTCTCAGAAAACTTTTTTGAATCTGTTTACAATCCACTTTCTGATAGGTGTATTTATCTTCCAAGAGGTCTTCCATGGATTTGATGTACTGTGTGTTTTCCATAATCACAATTTTACCCCCTTTATCTGCCTTCATAACTCTTATCTCATTATTGTCCTTTAGTTCTTTTAGTGCTAGTACTTCTAACTCACTCAAATTGTTGTTATTATTAAGAGTGTTTATTTTCCTTATAGCTTCCTCACTTATATTTTGAAAAACTTGTAATGTACCAACAAGTGGAGGATTGAAAGTACTTGCTTTCTTTGGACCCTTGTGTACTGAACTACACCCAATGTCTTGCATGATGTATTTTAAATTCAACTTTCTAAGGGTTAATCTAAAATCAATAATGGTCTTTGCTTTATTAAAATGGTTAGAAGGAATATAAGAAAAACCCTTTTTCAAAAGACTAATAGTCTCACTTGAAAGCGTTGTTTTAGACAAATTGTGTATTTGTATTTCAAAATTGTCAACATTAATTTCTTTTACCACCTTTTTCTGTTTCTCAACCTGCCTTTGGGTTTGTTCTGAACTACTTTGGACCATGTCGGCCCTCTTTTGTTTCCTTGTTTGTCCACTAAAAAAGGCCCTCCATTAGATACACCTTCAGCACAATTGTTGTCAACATTTACAATACCATTGTTCTCAGTACATACATTGTTATTTCCATTGCTGGAAGTGTTAACTACAGCAACACAATTATCACAATTGTCTTTAGCAGAAACTATACCATTGATAGCTCCACCACTATTACTGGGCCTCGTAATTGAGCCCTGCGTGTTATTCTCTCCATTTGATTCACTGTTGCAATTATTACTAATGTTGTTTGTAACACGGTTATTATCCATTGCAAACTTAGAAACCAAAGTATAAGCAGTGTTGTTGGCATAAGCTAAAATGTCTCTTTTAAATTTCTTCTGCTTCCTTTCAATGATAGTCACTCTCTGTCTATCTAGTAGAAATAAATTATTTTATATTGTACTAATTTATTGTATGTTACATATGATGGGACTAATCGTCTTTTTTTTTACTCTTACCCCAACCCTTACCTCTCTTTTTTATGTTTATATGTGTGGTCACAACGTTTTGATGTCATCAATTTCTGACAACTCACAAAATGATTTACAACACAGGGAAGTAGACCAATCAGTATGGCTCAGCTTGCACCCACTGCAACAGGCTGCTACACTGATGCCCAGCACATCTGGGACCCAACCCGGCAGTACTGTCTCTGCAGCCCCTGCACTACCTGGGCCCTCCACTTCAGGTAGCATTACCTTGGCAGCTGGTGCAATTGTGCCCTTATGAGTATTGGCAGAGGAAGGGATTTTGTTCCCTGCCAGGAGATGCTAAGTATGGTGCATGAGGTTGTGGAAAGCACAACTGGTGCAAGCCTCAGCTGGATGGAGAAGATACTCACTAGAATGCTAGGCAAATGAAAATGTCAAGCACTCCAACAGCAAGTTGAGGAGGGGGACAGTGATGATAGTTCTGAGGGTAAGGACCAGATTTTCACTGTCCCCATGTTTGACAGGCATGGGCATCTGATGACCTCTCACCATCCCCAATCACGCTGTACCCAACCTGTTGTGTCCTTCACCTTGCCTTTCTCTTGTTTTGTTTGTCTGCATCTGCTTCCTCACCTATCCTACTTACCCGACCCAGAAATACCTATGTCCCTTACCTAACATTCCTCTCTTACTGAAATAAAAACTCATAAATGTGCACCTGTCCCAAAAATATCTATATCATCCCATACATAGATCTCCTCTTTGCACACGTCTTCTCAACACACTTCGGTTCAGTTGGGTATACAAAATGACTGTGTTGTTGTCACCTATCTTTGTTGAGGTGACAGTCCAAATTCAACCAATATTTTATACATACGTATTTTACACTGTTGAGGAAGTGGATGGCTATAGTTCTTTCCTAACTCCCTCCTTTACATTCCTATATTGCTTTCCCTTTGTTCTTCCTCCCTGCTTGCCACCATTTACCTCTTTCCTTTCTATCCCATTTTTAACACCTTTAATCTGTTTAAAAAATAGAATCACACACCACACACATAAATAAGAAATCTCCATTGAACCCATTCACTTTTTTCTCTTGTATTTACACAGTTTCCCATCGTGCACCAATACCAAGCAATGGTGAATGTCTCTTCACTTCCAATAGCATGGCTCGTTTACCTCTGTGCAGTGCTGGATAAACCTACAGCACTAACAAAACAAAGAGATAAAATGAAATAAAGGCAATTATATTAAAAATTTCTTTTAAATTACAATGCTATTTAGCCTGATGACTGTATCAGTATGGAAATCTATACATGTACTGTTGACATAAATCACTTGAGTACTGCTTGTTTATATAAAGTACTTCACTGTAGTCTTTCCCTGTCACATTTCAAAAATTATCATATGTAATTATTTAACTACCTTGTGAATATCTATTTAAAATTATTAGGTAGAGCTGGATTTGAATCCTGCATAATCTGGGCTCAAAATAAGAGCTCTGTGTTCTTACACCTGCTACTACAGAGTCAATAAGCAGCAGATGTGTTTCTTGCACTCAGTGTATGCAAAGTTCTGACTGCCATGTCTCTCCACTTTTTGTATTTGTGTGGAGGCAAGAAAACCAATTGAACTCTCATAATTTTATCAAAGAAACAGGTCTGTGTTTGCTTGTCACTTAAATATGCATAAACAGGGAAGGTAGTATAAATAATTTTTTGGTTATACAATTTATGACACAACATACCTGATATAAACTAGTTATGAACATCATATGAACGCAATCATATCTGTTAGCTGTGTCTACCATAGCCAGTATTGATAACTACTTCTCAAGTTCTAGTGAGAGTCCTTATAGGTGTATTTCACATGCACAAACACTTTGCCATCGATCAAGCAAATCAGCTGCTTGGCAGTGCACAATGGAAAATTGCCTGTTAGTATGTATTACTTTTGTTTACTGCACAGTTAGCCTTCATCCCAGTAAAGTCCATGCAAAAACACAACCAAAGGGAAGGCACATATTTACACTATAGTCATGTGCTACCTGCAACCCCACACTTGAAACTTAGTATCTCAGTATTTGTTCTCAAATATCAACTACAATACAGAAATAAATACCAAAAATGCTTTGTCACATACCATGTACATCTTTATACTGACAATACACATTCAGATTGTCTAATACTTGTACTAATGTGGACAACAATTATTCACAAATATGAACACACAAATGTGATCACAAAACATGGGTGTGTCTATATGTGACAATTTTAGTGTGTAATGTACAAAACATACTGGGAAAAAGCAAAAAATTTCTCATTTCTGCTGCATGCATTTCTGACAGATGTTTGCATATAGTTTGTAAAGCTGTCTCTTAAAGTATAACTGCATTAGAAACACAACCAGAAATACTACATCTATACTTTGTACACCACTCTCATAACAGGATATGTCAATCAGATCATATAATGATAATGGCATAATCTATAAAGGTAACTCTGACAAAGCAAATGCACAATTCAGTGGTGTTGTAATCATTGCATACTGTGTTTTGCAGTTGGGAACAAATTAATTATATGTGTGATAGATTTGCACAGCAGCCACATTATGATTGTGTCTCTATGCATGTGTAAGTTTGTGTGCATAGTTAGAGGAACATCAGTCTGTATCCTACATCATCAGTCCAGTACCATGCAGAACGTTAATATCTTGAATATTTTTTTGGTTTTAAAGTTTGTACTGTTAATTGTTGTTAAGATCTCTGTTGAAACTGTTTTCCCCACTCCACCCTCATTTTCTGCTGTGTCTTCAGTTGTTATAGTAACAGCTGTATTCAAATTGCTGGAACCTGTGTTCTGAGAGACTGCCTTACAGATTATCTGCAAATATACAGAGCTGAGTATATATTTTTTGGTTATAGAGTTTGTTACTTGTTGCTTACATCTCTGCTGAAACTGTAGTCTCACTGTTCTGAGAAACTGATCAGCAAATATACAGAGCTGAGAATATTTTTTTGGTTTTAAAGTTTGTACTGTTAGCTGTTGCTTAGATCTCTGTTGAAACTGTTTTGTCCCACCCTCCCTACCTAATTTTGATTTGTGGTTTAAATTTGGTGGCTTTTGCAGTTGACTGCTCCACTGTGGATTTGATCTGGGACACTCCCCCAGCCCCATCTCTTTACCACATTCTACCTAATAAACTCTTTCTGCACTTGCTTTTAGTCCTTTTTAATTTAATTGCATTTTTTAAACTGTGTTTGGTCTAATATTGCTGCATACTCAAGTGTGCTAGCTTGCACTGCATGTGAATTGTTTTTACTACTGTTTCTGTTACTTTTCTATAAGAAAAAAAAATGTAAGCCTGTTTCCTACCTTTCCTGTAACTAGAGTTCCATATACAGATTTGCTGTTTCCAGGACTGTATGTAAGCTTCTGTTCCCCCCAAGCCTTTCTGTGTTGGAGGGAAGCCTTCTAGCTTATCAGTGGGAGTGGTAAGTATTAGGTAACCTGTCTACCACATAAGGAATGGTTCTGGCCCAGTAATTGTAGTTATTGGCCACTTGGGCAATCTCTTCAATTTCTCTCAACTTTCTGATTTGAAAGCCTGCATTTGCACTTGTTTCTGTCCTGTAACTCATCTAGTGCAGATACAGATTCTTAGTTTTAGCACTTAAATTTGCTTATTCATGCTCAGCACTTGTTCAGAACTTGTAAGCACTAAATAAGTTAGTAATTACTATACCACTCTATCTTCCTCATTACCTAGAGGAAAACAGTTTTTCTACTTACTTTTCTCACTTGCTTAGAGAAAAACAGCTCCTGTACTCACTTTCCTCACTTATCTAGAGGAAAATTGTTTTTTATTCAGGCATGTCGAAGGGTCAGCTCCCAGTGTTCTCTCCTGTCTATCTGATGAATCTGGGCATCTTGAGACAATGTAGAAATTGCCTCATGTACACTGACAATCCTCTCCTCCTACCACCCAACACTACAACCTGTGAGAGATGCACTTATCTAGCCAAACTGGAGGTAAAGCTCTCTCTAACCATGACTGAACTTGACGGTCATGAGGAGAAGGTAAACATTTGCACTACACCACACTCCTC
This sequence comes from Protopterus annectens, assembly GCF_019279795.1. Taxonomy (NCBI): domain Eukaryota; kingdom Metazoa; phylum Chordata; order Ceratodontiformes; family Protopteridae; genus Protopterus; species Protopterus annectens. The sequence goes on from NC_056729.1 coordinate 313,227,405, forward strand.
ACATAGTCTCACTAAATCTACACCACCAAAATCCACACACAGTAACACAAAAACATTTGTGGAGGCTCTCAATAATAATCTGTCTAAGCAACAGAGACCTCCAAAGCAGAAACACAAGCAATCTCCATCCCCGAACACAACCCAAATGACACATAGCCCACAGAATCAGTGTGCCACTCAACCACAGCCAATAAGGCAAAGCAATGTACCCAACACACTAGTCATAGGTGACTCTATAGTCAGGCACACTGATGTCCCAGTCACCAAGCTAGACAAGAAGAAGGTTACTGTCAGCTGCCTGTCGGGTGCCAGGATCTGCCACATAACCCACACACTCAGGTCACTCCACACCAAGTACAAATATGACTCTGTCATTGTCCATGTTGGTGTGAATGACCTGAGATGTACCTCCCTGGACTACATGAAAAGAGACATGGAGGAGCTCTCCAATCTTGTAGCGCAGGCAGGTATGACCCTAGCCCTGAGTAGCATTCTGCCATTGCCCAGAATGATACCACAGTACAAGGACAAAATGATTGACTTCAACAATTGGTTAAGCTTCTGGTTTCATTTTAAGAGGATCCAGTATCTGTCTGCTTGGGATGACATGGTTGGCAGACCACGATGCTTTGCCACAGATGGACTGCACCTGTCGCCCCTGGGACTTCAGATACTGTCTAAGGCTCTTACTGCCCCTATAGTGCCTTTTTTAGGCAGGGTTCAAGTAACAAATTCACCACCATAACATGAACAGGCAAACAAAAACTGAAGGTAATGCTTCTCAATGCTAGAAGTCTAAATCTCAAAATGCACTCACTCGAGGCACTGCTTAAAATGGAGAACATCAATATCTGTGCAGTGACTGAGACCTGGTTCAAGGCTCCAGAGAGCACCTCTGCACTACCAGGCTATAACTCATACCACACTTTTCGGCCACGTAACCAGGACCAAAACATCAAAGGTGGAGGTGTGTCCATATTCAATAAGAATATCCACACCTCCAGGCTAGCTGCTCAGCATAATGCATCTGAGGTTATCCAAGTGCAACTAACTCTCGGCAAAACTGCAATCCAAATTGTACCTTGCTACAGATCCCCCACCATGCTCCAGGATTCCCACTCCTCTTTTCTTGATGTACTGGAAAATATTAGGGTTCAACCAAACACCCTAATAATGGGCGACTTCAACAACCCCACCATTAACTGGGAAAACTAATTGTGTACCAACTCCTTAGCTCAATGCTTTCTGGAATTCATAAATTCCAATGCCCTAAATCAACTTATCCACACCCTCACCAGAGGCAACAATATCTTTGACCTAGTCATTACCAACATGAGTGACTGGTGTTCCACACCTGAAGTCAACTCCTCGTTGGTCCGATCTGACCATAAGCTTATCACCCTTGATATCCGCATCCCGCCCCCCCCCCCATTAAGGAAACCACAGTAAAAAATGTCTCCAAAGCCAACTTCATGCTTCTTAAGACAGAAGTGGTGAACTTCATGACACCCATGCAGATGGACAATACAGTTACAACTGTTGAATCCTACACAAATACACTCTATAAGCACTTACACGAGTGCATGCATCATGCTATCCCAAACAAAACCAAGACACTATCCTCCAAAAAAAAGGAAGCCAATCTGGTGGTCCCCCATAAACAAACTGTACAACAGAAGGAAGAAACTGTTGCAAAAGAGAGTAAAATCCCATGAGTGGAGGAGCTCCCTGGTCAGCCTCAGTAAGAAGCTGAGATCCCTTATAAGATCCTGCAAAGCTAGCTATGAAAACAAAATTGCCACTAAATCCAAGGACAACCACAAAGCATTCTATAGCTATGTCAAGAATCTAGATGGCAACACCCAGATCTGCTCTGAGTTACAGCATAAAGGCACAAAAAGTACAGAACCAACTGATATTGCCAACATCCTGGCAGATCGGTTCAGTGCTAACTTCTCACCCCCTAAAGGATCCATATCTATACAGGAAGAATGCAGAGTCCCTGTAATCTCAACTACACAGGTAAAAGCTGCACTCTCTTAAGCCAAAAACACAGCATCCATGGGAACGGACAACATCCCAGGCTGCATTTTACACGAACTTCACAATGAACTGGCTCCCCACTTAAGCACCTTGTTCAGTAATAGCCTCACATCAAGCTTTGTGCTCACTGAATGGCACACAGCAACAATTATCCCACTCCACAAAGGGGGAGCCACCACTGATCCTGGGAATTATCGACCTATTAGCCTGATGAGCCTGGTCTGCAAGTCCATGGAATGTATCATCATGGAACTCATAAACAAAGACATTGGTAACATCCAAACTCTGGATCCCACCCAGTTCTGGTTTGTGAAAGGCAGATCATGTCTCCTGAACCTGATAGACTTTTTTGAGGCAGTCACCAAAGCTGTGGATGAGGGTAAGGTGTTTCACACAGCCTATTTTGACCTCGCCAAGGCTTTCGACACCATCCCCTATTCTGGAATTATAGCTAAACTCACTAAACTAGGTATAAATCCCTATGTCACAAGATGGGTTTCCCAACTGGCTCACTGATAGAACCCCCACTGTAAAAGTTGCAGACTCCAAATCTGACCTCAAGGCAGTGACAAGTGGAGTGCCACAGGGTTCCATCATGGGACCTCTCCTGTTTGGTATCTACTTCTCTGATGTACAGGCTAACACAGAAGGCCTCTGGCTGACGAAGAATGCAGATGACTGCAAACTAGGAGCCATAGTCGAGTCCCCAAATGATGTGGACATCCTACAGAAGGGCCTCACGAGACAGATGCCTGGTGTCAGAGCTATGGCCTCAAGCTCAATGCCAAAAGTGCAGTGTCATCCCCTTTGGTAAAAACTCTGTACCCATGAACTACCACATAGGCAACAATCTACTTAACACTGAATGCGTGATAAGAGACCTTGGGACCCAGGTGAACAGTAGTCTCTCCTTTGATAGTCACATCGCCAGAGTAGTCAGGAAGTCCTTCTACATGGCACACCTCATCAAAAAAGGGTTCTCATCCAGGAAAAAATATGTCATTGTTCCCCCCTACTCGTCACTCATTAGACCCATTATAGAGTACAACGCCCCTTTTGGAATGTACCTCACAAGACATCTGCAGCAGCTGGAAAGGCCACAGAAGTACCTCACAAAGAGGATTACTGGCCTCAAACAAATGCCCTACACTGACTGCCTCAAAAAACTCCAGCTTTACTCCGTAGCATATCGCCTACTCCAAAGTGATCTCTGCCTAACATATAAAGCTATGTCAAACCCAGATCTGTTGGACATGCTACACCTAAAGAAATCCTAATCACTCCAAGCTACACACTCTAGGGACCTAAACCTTGTCACCACAATAAACAGGACATGCTGGAGGGATAGATTCCTGTCCCAGAGTCTTCCAATACTCTGGAACAAGCTACCCATCTATGTCAAGCAAAGTTCTTCATTAGCACTATTAACAAAAAATCTTGATGAGTGGATGGGTAATAGGAAATACACCTTGGGGATCACTTCTGTGTCTCTGCTGGACAGTGGCACAGGAAAATAATTTTCTTGTGTGGCGTGTGCTGGCTAGGCTTATGTTGGCCCTTGGGCCGATAGCCTAGTACCTACCTATGAACCTATGAACCTATGACAGTCGTACATGTTTACCCATCCATTTCATATAGGCCTCCCAGCATCTTCTCCCAAACATCCAGTGATGATATCATCCTCTATAAAGTGTCCAGCAGCATTTTTAAAAAGTCAGACTTATGCTGTGGCGCTTGCATTAAGTGCTGGGTTTTCAAGCTGGTGTAAACTAGGTAGGGGTTCGATTCTCACTGCAGTCAGTTTGTGTGCTTTCAGAAGAAAATAACTGTGTTTCCTACAGTCAGCATTTCATTGTAATGAAAAGCAAGCATTTTGACAGTTGTATATGTCTACACATCCATTTCATTCAGGCCTCCCAACATCTTCACTCCAACATCCAATGATGATGTCATCCAACTATAAACTGTCCAGCTGCATAGTAAAATTTAGACTTTTGCTGTGGTGCTTGTGTTAAATACTGAGTTCTCTAGCTGGTGTACCTTGTGTGTGTGTGTGTGTGTGTGTGTGTGTGTGTGTGTGTGTGTGTGTGTGTGTGTGTGTGTGTATGTATGTGTGTGTGTGTGTGTGTGTGTGTGCGTGTGTGTGTGTGTGTGTGTGTGTGTGTGTGTGTGTGCGCGCGTGTGTAAAATCACTTGGTTGACGGTTCAAGACAGAAATTTACACCAGCATGTCAGACACTGCTATTACCATCTTCTTCTCACCAGAAACTGCTTATGTCATCAGGTATGAAGTGTTGTCAGACATTATAAAATCAGATTTGTGCTGTGGTGGTTACATTAAGTACTGTGCTTTGTAAATAGCTTAGTAGCAGTTCTATTCTTGCTGCAGTCAATAGGTATGTCTTTGTGTGCATGTGTTCACTTGGTTGACATTGGAGACAGCATTTTATACAAGCAAGTGAGACACTGTTATTACCATCTTTTTTTTTTCACCAGACACTGCTGATGCCCTCAGGTATAGACTGTTGTCAGATGCTATAAAAACAGACTTGTACTAGGGTGCTTGCATTAAGTACTGTTCTTTATCAATAGTTAGGTAGGGGTTCTATTTTCACTGCAGTCAACTGTGTGTGCATTCAACAGTCACATTGTTAACAATTTTAACATTAAATCTGAGTCCATAGCTATGCCAGACCTGCCTGCAAACATCTTGGTGTAGCATACTCTGATGATGTCAACCTGTATAACATGAACTCTGACAGAATTTAAAACAAATCTGTGCTGTGGCAGAACCATTAACTATTTGTTTGAAAGCTAATTTATCTATACATATAGGGTTTCCAAACTTCCAGCAGGCAACTTGATTGTCTATACATGCAAGTATCATTTTTGAGATAATTTTACACAGGGATGTGAGTCCACATCCATGTCCTATACTCCTCCAAACATGTTCTCTTCAGCATACAACAATGATATCATAGTCCATAAAGTACAACATGACAGTGTGACAGTCAGACATATGTGGTGCTGCTACTGTAAAACTGAATGGCATTCATATTCCATACTTATACAGGTGTAATCCACAAATCAGGCCTAGGCTACTGCTGTGTGTGTGTGTGGTTGTTGGTGCATTATGTTCATTGTAATCTTTGGAATCACCCTTCATTTCACTACCACTTAAGGGAGCCTTTCACTTAGCCCTATGCATCTACCATTCCCCTTTTTCCTATGACCACATGATATCCTTCCTGAAGAGAAGTGGAGGCTGTCCTCATGTCAAATATTCATACACATATCATGAAGCAGGTTCTTTTTATGAGCCTCTGCATACCATCTCCAGACTACTACATGTATGATTATTAATTCTGTCATGGTGTGGTGTACACATCCCATATGGACAGTGGCAGTATGGAAATCAACCCAACAAATATACACATACGTACCATAGTCTTACTATCTTCCATAGCATAGCTATAGGGAGTTTGTATTCAATTGTAGAATAATGGCTAACAGTTGATATGTCAATGTTGCTATCATTGACATGTTCTATATTGAGTTGTGGATGTAAAGTATGGCTACAAGAAGGTATTGCAATCTGTGATGTGAACTAATGCAATGATGGCTGTTGCTACCATTTCTTTACATGCTCCTTCTATAGCAGCTGTAGTAATATGTCTCCTGAGAACTGTTGACATGGTATGATACACTTTTATGTATATTATTTGCTCATTACGGCATGTGTTATTGTAGTGGAGCAGATCAACTGTCTACACAGTTCACATTCCACCATTACACTAACACTGGCAGTATGGCAGAGGTGTGCATGTGTCTATGTACCATCATTAAATGTTCTGTGACAAGCATCAATATAAATTCATATTGACTACATGGTCACATAAGTCTTGTTTCATACACATTGTTACGCTGTGATATACACAAAAAAATATCACATGACTGGACTCAATTGCAACCTTATGGGAATCATTGTTTGTGCAGATGTACTGTTATTCTCAAGGATTACTGAGGTGGCCAGCAGCACCATTGTGTGATGATTAGCATTTGTGTCAAGAAATGTTCTGCATGGACCACAAACAAGTGACCTATAATGTGTCCTTATTTGGCACCAGGCCGCGCAAATGCAGGTTTCCCATGAAACACATATATAAGCATAAGTTGTGAAATTGATGCAAGTACGTGACATTTGTACAGTTGTATGACTGTGGGAATAATACCAGTGTTTGGAATGTAATGAATGACCAAAGATGTATTTGAAGGTCTTTTCGCTAATCATTTTTTCCAATAAATGTGAACATTTAAGGGTAATACACACTTAAGCACAGATATGTATGTGGATGCCATCAGACACATCAACCAGAGAAAACTGACAATCTGCTAGCAGTTTGCCTCACATGTCACCCCCCCCCCAATGTGGCCACTGACCATCAGACAAAGTATACATGCAAACATTACTCAGTTTTTATTCTCAGGAGGACAGCTCAACTGTGCACTCTCTACAGCTAATAACACAGAATCAGTGGTCCCTGACAACATCATAGGCTGCCTAACCTACCAGACACAGTTGCCTCCATACTACAACACAGCCTCTAGACAGCCTAATTTTCTCATAGAAGGGTGTACAGCACCATGCATCCTTCTTACTAGGGGAAGGACCATCACATGATGCATGGAGTTATAGACCCATCCTGACTCTCCTCATCTGTGAGTTAGGCAAATGAGTGATTGTGGGCCCTCTCTAGAAGGACAAAGGTAATATCCCAACTGTGTACCAAACTCATGTTTGATTTAAGATTACACCGTGTGTGTTACATCTGTTCACTGTCTTTAGGAAGGTTAGCAAGGGCATGCATGATGACAACACTATCATTCTGCATAACTTGTCCTGACCAAGGCATTTGGCACAAATCCAAACTTAGGTATTACTGAGAAACTGTCTGGAGTGGCCATAATCACCTATGTCACCAAGTGGGCAGATAACTGGATCATATTCATGACAGATAAATATGTTGCAGTGTGTGAAGTCTCTTCTATATAGATTCCTGTGACCATGTTCATACCTCAGGGCTCTGTGCTAGACCCTTTCCCATTCATTATTTAAGTCTCAGGCATCAAAACTGACTTACACATCCTTTATCCAACTAACTTTGTGGAGGATTGCAAATTTGGGACGATCATTGAATCCAAGTGTGGTATTGGTATAATGCAAACAGTATCAACACACATAAAGGATTGCTGCCACAGCCATGGGGACACAGTAGATGAAGAAAAATCATGCAGGGATTAGTTCCATTATGAAAGCATGTGTAGCACAACTCTTGAGCACATGCAGGACATCCACATCAAAGAGCATTATAGTTCCATTCTTATCATCTCTCAACACACCAATAATTGAGTACAATTAGCCCTTTTGCGTATACCTCCCAAAACATCTTCCAGGGATGAGTTACTACAACACAGCCTCTAGACAGCCTATGTTCCCATAGAAGAGTGTACAGCAGCATGCATCCTTCTGACTAGGGGGAGGGCCAGTGGCAGCTGGTGACTTCAAATCAAAGGGGGGCTGCAGGAGAGAGCTGAATGGGAGGGGTCAATGGAAAGGGGTGTGGCCAACTAGAAAGGGGATGAGCTATGCTCAAAACCACAAAAACTGTAACTTTAATTAAATACGCTGCCCTGGGTGCCAAGCCATCATTATGAGAGTCCAATCAAGACAAAACGAAGTGTAGAAGAAAAAAAATATTTCAATGCATTGGCTGCATGACAGCTTACTTAATATCTAGATGGAAACAAAAAGGTTGTGAGGCATGAAAAAATAAATTACTTTTTAAAGTTATTACTGGAATGCCGGTCAAAATCAAGTTTAAGATAAACAAACAGCACTCAATTCAAACCATTTCTCATTGCATTGAAGTTCTAATTATAATTTATATTCAGCTTTATTAAAGTACCAAGTAACTTGCTGAAAGTAGCTGTCTCTGTGATACCCTCACTTGTAAAAATGTTTCTTATCCAAAAAAGACCTGCTTCCTGAGAACTATCTACTTGTTTCATGGGGAAAACATGATCAAAGTAAAAAATGAAAAGCAAACAAGAAACAAGCTCATGATACATTGCTTAACAGATTACTGCACAGGTTATGGACCACACATGATAGATTAACATTCTGTTTAGTTTACAGGTAAAGCCTGCAAAGATGACTACAAGTCTCCAACAAATGTAATGCGCTTCTTAAAATAATGTAATCCTGTCCTTTATTACAAATACTGTCATATGCATTTCAATACCCAAGGCTTATACGTTATCTAGTTTTATTTATTTATTTTATTTATTTATATTTGTTGACCAGGAGTGTCCGACTGGACATAGATCCATTTTCAGTGGAGGCCTGGGGAGAAAAGCTCCACAGTTAAAATAAACAGACAGTAGTTACATTGGATTACATAGTGATTAACAATTTACATAGCAATTGCGTACAACATATTTACAGATGAAGAACATACATCAGTAGGCAACTAAAATCTTTATCAGTGAAGTACATAACAGACATTAACAAATGTTATAATAAGAAGTTCCTGCTGTATAATAAGTACTAGGCTTATGAGCATCTGAGCTTGCTATAATCAAGGTAGTGGAGTGGAAAGAAAGGTAGTGGCTGGATGGGGTGGGTGATATTAGAGTGGGAGTTGCAAGGGCATAGCCAGCATGTTTTTAGGTGTGCTTTTAGTACAGTTTTGAAGTGGGTGCATGATGGCATGGAGGTAATAGTAGGTGGGAGGGACTTCCATAATTTGGCTATGGTGCAAGAGAATAGTGCTTCACCAGCAGAGTTATTGGCTTTAGTAATCTGCAAGTGATTTTTGTTGCTGGATCTTAGTGGTCTGGTGGTGCGATAGGGTTGGAGTAGATTCTGGAGGGATGGGACATTTAGTGGATGGTTTACTAATTTGTGGGCAAGTGAGAGTTGATACCATTGAAGGAGGTGAGGGACTTCAAGCCAGCCCAGTTCAGCAAGTGAGAGACATTGGTGACTATGGAAGGATGCCCCTGTGGTGAATTTGGAGATTTTGTTGTAGCAGGTGTCTAGCTTGTTTAAATCGCATTGCCTTAGGTTGGTATATATTGGAGAGGCATAAAGTAGGGTGGAGATAAGGTGGGAATTTGCTATTGAAATCTTTGCTGCTTTGGTGAGAAGTTGCTTATTTATGTATAACGCTCCTAGTTTTTTGTGGGCATTTTTTATGGTTATGGATATGTGAATGTCAAATTTAAGTTTATTGTCTATTTCCACTTCTAGCAATTTGGTGTGTTCAGTTGGGTATATAGTGGTGTTGTATTTTGCTGTGATGTTAAAGTGAGAGTTGTTTTGAGTATGTTTAGTGGGTTGGAAGATGAGTAGTTTCATTTTGTTTGGGTTGAGTATTAATTGGGCATAAGATAACCAAGTTTCAACAGAGGAAAAGGCTTCCTGTGTGACTTTTTGCAGTTTAGGTAGGGACTGGGCTGAGCAGATGATGGTTGAGTCATCTGTGTATTGTATGAGTGTGCCATGTTTGGTGGCAGAGGCTAGATTATTGGTGAAAACAGAGAAGAGTAGGGGTCCAAGGATGGATCCTTGGGGACCCCCTATGGAGACAGGTAGTTGGGGAGATATGTCATTCTACCATACAATGGATTGTTGGCGGTCAGACAGGTAACTCTGAAACCAGCTGGTGACTGATTGTGAGAAGGATAGGTTATTGAGGACAGAGATAAGTTGTTTGTGTGGGACCATGTCAAATGCTTTAGATAGGTCTAGGAAAGTTGCAGAGGAGAGATAGTCATTGTTTTTATGCTGAAGGATAGTGTTAGTAAAGGAGAGTAAGGCAGTGGTGGTGTTATGGTTTGGTCAAAAACCATGCTGAGTATTGGAAAGGAGGTTGTTAGTAAGGAGGTAGTCTGAGACCTGAGAGTGTATGCATCTCTCTAGTATTTTGGAGAGTGGAGAAAGAATAGCTATGGGGCGGTAATTGGTTAGTTCTGTGGAGGGTCCACCTTTGTGGAGGGGAATTATATGTGATACTTTCCACAGTGTGGGAACGTAACATTCTCAAGATGGATACTGGGTAGGCCAGAGCATCAGCTGCAATTTGTAGGTATCCACTTGGGAGGGTGTCTGCTGCTAATTTGGTGGGCTTAAGTTTAGTTAAGAGTTTTTTTTTTATGTTGGAGGTAGGTACAGGAGAAAAAGAGAAGGCAGTGGGGAGATTACTAGTTGAAGGTGTGGGTTGGAGGGGAGGGGAGTTGTGTTGTTTAGCTAGTGATAGTATGGTTTGTGTGAAGTGTGTGTTGAATGAGGTAGAAATATTTTCTGAGGAGTGAGGGATGTTGGGAGGAGGGGTACTGACTTTACCTGGGTGGAGGATGGAGTTTATGGAGGACCAGAATTGTTTGGGGCTGTGTTGGGAGGAGTCTAGGGCAAACTGGTAGTATTGGAATTTGTCCTGTTTTATTAGCTAATTGACTCTATTGCGTAGTTCTAGGAATTTCTGTCTAGTTGAGGGGGTTTTGGTTTTGCGCCAGTGATCCCAGGCTTTATCCCTGTTTTTCATTTCTGACTTAGTGGTTTTCTGTAGCCATGGGGAGGGTTGTGATTTGATTCTGGAAAGTCTTATGGGGCATGGTAATTAAGGATGCTCAGGAAGGTAGTATTAAAAAATTCAACTGCGTGGTCAAGACTGAGGTACTTTAGAGGATGCCAGTTGCATTCTTTGAGGGATGAGATGAATGTGAGTGGGCTAAAGTTTAGTTTTTAAGTATTTGATGGTAGATGACAGGTTTAGCTTGGTATAGGTATTTTTGAGTAGGAATGTTGCGGAGTGATCACTGAGACTATCTGATAAGCAGCCTGTTATATATGACTGGGGGCTCTTACTGATTAGTATCCAATCCAGGGTAGTGTGCTTGCTGGAGTTTTTATTTATCCTGGTTGGTGACTGGACTACTTGTGTGAAGCCATGAAGGTTTACATGATGGGTTGGATGGTTGCCAGAACAGGATTGTCAGTCAATATTTAAATCACCTAAAATGATAGTTTCTTGGGGGAGATGATGGGTAGACCAGCTGAGGAGGTTTTCTAGTGGAGGGATGTTTTGGCCAGGTGGAAAGTAGCATCCAATTATGTTGATGGTTTTGTTTTGGTTTAGTTTGAGGTTGGTATATATTATTACTTTATTGCCTATTTGTGGAGCTGATGATTTTAAGATCTGGATGTTTAGATGCTGTTTAAATATTATAGCTACACACCTCCTTCTTGTTTAGCCGGTCCACTCTTAGTATGCCATAACCTGTAGGGAGTATTTGCTCACTGGTAATGTGAGGTTTTAGCCAGGTTTCTGTCAGGATGACTATATCTGGGGAGTACAACTCTATGGTGGCATGGAGTTCATGGACTTTGTTGGATATACTTCTAATATTTAGGCTTAGTAGAAGGAAGTCACTTGGCTTTCTATTGGCTGTAATATGGGAGAAGTTGTGGTTTCTAGTGTGATTATGAGGATTGGGGTTGTAGATGGTAGGGCCAAGGTTGGGGTGGATGTCTCCACTTAGGGCTAGTTTTGATATGCATGAGGTTATTAGTTATGAAAGTATTATCTGCATGGCAACAATAGAAAGGCTTTCAATGTTGGCAATTCTTTAACAGTATGCTTATTAAAGCTTACTTGCATCGTACAATCTCAAACAACTTACCTGATGGTCATTAAAGCATTGCTACTTAAACACAGAGCAACAGGCACTTTTTGAATAATAATAAGCATAAATCAACAGTATAAAAATATGACAGAAGCCAGAGCATTCTACAAAATCAAGGACAGATGAAAAACCACTGTCGTACTTGTGTCTACCTTGGATGGGGGGATTTTCTGCACATTTACAATGCATAACTGCTCCTTGCCTTGCTTGGACACATCCAGAGTCACTACATGGGGGGGAGTACAACAAGTATGTCACTATTTGAAATTTCTCTGGCTGACTGTGATGGCCCTGACACATTTGTCATACCTCTCAACCTCAGAGCAAGAAATCTGGATAAAGCCATACATAGAAGTGGGACAAAGGCCCAAAATTAAGGACCATTTTTAAATATTGCTCTTATAAACTTAGAAAGATAATAGAATAGTAGGTCTTACATTAGTATGAATTTTCTGAAGGATATGAAATGTGAAACTCAAATGTCTGTCATTATTTTCTAACTTCAGTCTTTAATTATTTGCCACTAATTTGCCAAAAGAAACACAATTTTATGAAAAACGGGCCAAAAATGTGATGCAAAAATATAAAATTGCCACACAATACAGGTGGGAACCTGTCAAGGAAGGGACACTTTTTTAATAATAGTACTGCTAACTTGCTGACAAAATAAAAGAATCTACATGCATTTCTGAAATGAAAGTAATTCATAACTCTGATTATTACAGTTATTTATTAATTGTAAACCCTCCACGTTTTCTTCCAAAATTGGCATTTTGTGGAGGGATTATTAGGGGAAGAGCAACATTTTGAGCCAAAATAGGGGACAGTTGAGAAGTTTGGATATGCTTAATTCTATAAAGCAATTTATTTGCACGCTGTACCTCTCAACCTGTTAATGCAGGAAATCTGGACAAGGCAAAATATATTCGGGAAACATATAAACAGTACTAAAAATTGCTTGTGTATAAACTGAGACAGTTGATAGAATGACAGGTCTTGCTTTAGCATGCATTTTTCTGAAGGTTATGAAGTCTGAAACTCAGTGTCTGTCATTATTTAGTGACTTCATTCCTAACTGATTTGCCAGAAAACCACACATTTTATTAGGAACAAACCAAAAATAAGAAGCAAAAATCTATTCATTCTGCAAAAGTCTGGACAGTTGAGTGGTATAGTTCAGCCGAGGCTGTCTTTGTGTTTGCTGTCCTTCCCCCCTCATAAAATCATGGTCGAATGGAGCCTCCCCCCTACAGCCATTCCAATGAACCATTACTTGGCTATTTAACCCCATTTACCATAAACACTAATGTGCATACTGCTTTACTTCTGCGATGATTTGGACTTCATTTGAAAGTTTTATTTTTCATTTTATAGCACAAACACTAATAGATATCTGCTAAACAAAGCAATGCAGTCTCACAATGAAAACAGACTTAGCATTAAAACTTCTCTGCCCTTGAAACTCACATTCATTGAAACAACATTGAAACCCACATTCAAAGAAAATACATTTTGCTGGTGGCAGATAAAGATTAACTTTGGGTTGTTTACAAATCACAAGCCCCTTACACACTAAATATACACATGCTCTTTGATACACCTTCCTGATTGTTTTAAATTATATTCCTTGTACAATACAATACAGTTTTAGAGGGCATTTTAAATATATTGTTTTGAAAAATTTTCCAGTAAACAATGAAACAAAATGTATGCACCAATAATGACAAAACTGCCCAATTCAGAACATTTCCATCATAAAAGTCTACTCAAACTTCTACAGTCCATCAGTATCAGTAAATATGCACAATCTCTGAAGATGTAAAAGTCATCTAAATAATTCCACATTAAAAAGATCTATAACTAATGAAGAGGCTGCTGCTAACAAACAACTTTATATTTCATTGTTTTATCTACAAATAAAGTGTCTTTTGCCCATGAGGAATACATTGCCTATGTTACACAAAAAATGCTAAGCTAGTAATTTTGCAGTAGGGAATGGATGGCAAACTGACAGGTTCATAGTTATTAGGTATATTTGCCAAAAAAGACTGCAGCATCCACCACCTTTGCAACACAGTACAGTATCAGCAATGCATCTACCTACTATGGGAGTAGAACCCACAGTCTTCTGCATCAAACACAAGTACACTACCTGTTGTGCTATTAACAATGCAAACTGACTTAGCATAAGCAGCACTAAACTTTTGTTCATCTGCAACTTTCAGCTCCTTGTAAAATCTACTCAGCACTCAGCTGCATCTCTGAACTTTGCAGCACAAGAAATTTTGAAAAAGCCAAAATGTATTTGGGGAGACAAAAGCTAAAAAGACAGGGACATATTTTAAACATTGCTTGTATAATGTTGGAAAGTTGCTAGAATAAAATGTTGTGTTACCACCATACATTTCGCTGACAAGACTTGAACCCAGGACCCTGCGCAAAACAGTCAGAGCAACATAACACTATGCCAGATCAGCTGCTTTGTGAAAGAGAAGAAGACTGACACTTAAATGGCTACCATTTAGTGAATTCAGTTGTCACCATAGCTGTCAACCTCTTAGCACAAAACACCTGAACAAAGCCAATAATGGGGGAATACAGCTCCCAAACATATTCAGTGAATTCAGTTCTCACCATAGCTCTCAATCTCTTAGCAAAAAACATCTGGACAGACCCAGTAAAGGGATAATACAGCCCCTAAACATATTCAGTAAATTCAGTTCTTACCATAGATCTCAACCTTAGCACAAACAACCTGGACAAAGACAATAATGGGGAAATACAGTCCAAAAAAATAGGGACAGATTTCAAATATCCATCTTATAAACTTAGAAAATTGCTAGAATAAAAGGTTTTGTGTTACCATGTACTTTCTGAAGAATATGAAGTCTGAAATTTAAATGCTTGTCATTTTTATTTATTTAACATTTGTTAATCAGGAAAGTCTGACTTGGAACAAAAGACAATCTTCAGCAGAGGCCTAGGGAGAAACACTCCAGACACATGTCTTTGTAAGATGGGAGGACATCAGAGCACAACCACAGGGAAAATATGCAGACTCCACATAGAGGGCACCCCAGCCAAGAATCAAACCAGCGATACCATAGCTGTCAGGCAACAATGCAACCACTAAACCAACACACTACTGACTGTGTAAAGACACAAAAAGTATAAAAACCACAGATTTTATGAGGAACAGAACAGAACAAATATGAGGCAAAAATCTGCAAATTTTTTACAAATGGGGTTCTCTGCCCACCACCATATAGTAACTGGGGCATTTTACACACACACACACACACACACACACACACACACACACACACACACACACACACACACACACACACACACACACACACACATTCTGAGCTCAAATATTCCTTAGTAAAGTCTGTTGTATTCCTTCCATACCTTAGCCCAACATCCATAAAATGAGAGCAGCCCAAAGCAAGTAATTGTCTTTCCTTCCCAGCAAGTCCTTGTCTGTAACATCCATCCAAAAACCCAGGATGAAAGCAAGTCCTTCCTCAAGAGCAGAGTAGCCTGGGTGTTACCCAGCCTGCAAACATTGCAGTCCGATCCCCTTCCAGTCTATGCAGTTGTAACTGCATAAACCTCTGCGATATTTGCTGCTGAATGCTGTCTTCCTAATCCGGACTGCTGGTGAGACAGTCTGTATTCTGTGTGCATGCTCCAGGCTGGTTCACCAGTAGTCCGAATATCGGGAAATGCCGTGAGTGTGCATGAGCGATGTTCCATGACTCATGTTTGTTTTTATTTTTTAATTTTCTTTTCTTTTTTGTTTTACAGCTGGGGGGCTGTAGCCCTGCAGCCCAACAGTATGAGCCACTCCTGGGGAGGACCATCACCCGATGTCACTTTTGCCACAGTGAGCTCCCACACCCATACTTATGTATTATTTTTGGTGCATAAACATTACAGGTTGATGGTGTAGAACCCCCTTCAAGGTGTTATACAAGATGCATGTGTGATATATGTTCCTATGATGCACACAATAAATACATAGCTGACTGACAATATTAATGGCATGGGTTGCATTCATGAATGTGTGGATTCTGGTAAATATATGCCAAGCAAACCTGTCAGTTGTTAAGATTGCTTGCAGTTTCAAATACAGCGGTAACAGTGTCCCTCTGAATACATTCGACATATGCTAATTTTTGAAAAAGGTGTGCTTGATTTTCCTCACAATTTACTAACAAACCATGGCAGTTGTACAAGTTTGTTCTTGCAAAACCATCTATTATAACCAACAATTATTCACAAATATGAACACACAAATGTGATCACAAAACATGGGTGTGTCTATATGTGACAATTTTAGTGTGTAATGTACAAAACATACTGGGAAAAAGCAAAACATTTCTCATTTCTGCTGCATGCATTTCTGACAGATGTTTGCATATAGTTTGTAAAACTGTCTTTTAAAGTATAACTGCATTAGAAACACAACCAGAAATACTACATCTATACTTTGTACACCACTCTCATAACAGGATATGTCAATCAGATCATATAATGATAATGGCATAATCTATAAAGGCAACTCTGGCAAAGCAAATGCACAATTCAGTGGTGTTGCAATCATTGCATACTGTGTTTTGCAGTTGGGAACAAATTAATTATATGTGTGATAGATTTGCACAGCAGCCACATTATGATTGTGTCTCTATGCATGTGTAAGTTTGTGTGCATAGTTAGAGGAACATCAGTCTGTATCCTACATCATCAGTCCAGTACCATGCAGAACGTTAATATCGTGAATATTTTTTTGGTTTTAAAATTTGTACTGTTAATTGTTGTTAAGATCTCTGTTGAAACTGTTTTCCCCACTCCACCCTCATTTTCTGCTGTGTCTTCAGTTGTTATAGTAACAGCTGCATTCAAATTGCTGGAACCTGTGTTCTGAGAGACTGCCTTACAGTTATCTGCAATTATGCAGAGCTGAGTATATATTTTTTTGGTTATAGAGTTTGTTAATTGTTGCTTAGATCTGTGTTGAAACTGTTGTCTCACTGTTCTGAGAAACTGATATACAGAGCTGAGAATATTTTTTTGGTTTTAAAGTTTGTGCTGTTAGTCGTTGCTTAGATCTCTGTTGAAACTGTTTTGTCCCACCCTCCCTACCTAATTTTGATTTGTGGTTTAAATTTGGTTGCTTTTGCAGTTGCCTGCTCCACTGTGGATTTGATCTGGGACACTCCCCCAGCCCCATCTCTTTACCACATTCTACCTAATAAACTCTTTCTGCACTTGCTTTTAGTCCTTTTTAATTTAATTGCATTTTTTAAACTGTGTTTGGTCTAATATTGCTGCATACTCAAGTGTGCTAGCTTGCACTGCATGTGAATTGTTTTTACTACTGTTTCTGTTACTTTTCTATAAGAAAAAAAAATGTAAGCCTGTTTCTTACCTTTCCTGTAACTAGAGTTCCATATACAGATTTGCTGTTTCCAGGACTGTATGTAAGCTTCTGTTCCCCCCCAAGCCTTTCTGTGTTGGAGGGAAGCCTTCTAGCTTATCAGTGGGAGTGGTAAGTATTAGGTAACCTGTCTACCACATAAGGAATGGTTCTGGCCCAGTAATTGTAGTTATTGGCCGCTTGGGCAATCTCTTCAATTTCTCTCAACTTTCTGATTTGAAAGCCTGCATTTGCACTTGTTTCTGTCCTGTAACTCATCTAGTGCAGATACAGATTCTTAGTTTTAGCACTTAAATTTGCTTATTCATGCTCAGCACTTGTTCAGATCTTGTAAGCACTAAATAAGTTAGTAATTACTATACCACTCTATCTTCCTCATTACCTAGAGGAAAACAGTTTTTCTACTTACTTTTCTCACTTGCTTAGAAAAACAGCTCCTCTACTCACTTTCCTCACTTATCTAGAGGAAAATTGTTTTTTATTCAGGCATGTCGAAGGGTCAGCTCCCAGTGTTCTCTCCTGTCTATCTGATGAATCTGGGCATCTTGAGACAATGTAGAAATTGCCTCATGTACACTGACAATCCTCTCCTCCTACCACCCAACACTACAACCTGTGAGAGATGCACTTATCTAGCCAAACTGGAGGTAAAGCTCTCTCTAACCATGACTGAGCTTGACGGTCATGAGGAGAAGGTAAACATTTGCACTACACCACACTCCAGTATCTGTCTGCTTGGGATGACATGGTTGGCAGACCACGATGCTTTGCCACAGATGGACTGCACCTGTCGCCCCTGGGACTTCAGATACTGGCTAAGGCTCTTACTGCCCCTATAGTGCCTTTTTTAGGCAGGGTTCAAGTAACAAATTCACCACCATAACATGAACAGGCAAACAAAAACTGAAGGTAATGCTTCTCAATGCTAGAAGTCTAAATCTCAAAATGCACTCACTCGAGGCACTCCTTAAAATGGAGAACATCAATATCTGTGCAGTGACTGAGACCTGGTTCAAGGCTCCAGAGAGCACCTCTGTACTACCAGGCTATAACTCATACCACACTTTTCGGCCACGTAACCAGGACCAAAACATCAAAGGTGGAGGTGTGTCCATATTCAATAAGGATATCCACACCTTCAGGCTAGCTGCTCAGCATAATGCATCTGAGGTTATCCAAGTGCAACTAACTCTCGGCAAAACTGCAATCCAAATTGTACCTTGCTACAGATCCCCCACCATGCTCCAGGATTCCCACTCCTCTTTTCTTGATGTACTGGAAAATATTAGGGTTCAACCAAACACCCTAATAATGGGCGACTTCAACTACCCCACCATTAACTGGGAAAACTAATTGTGTACCAACTCCTTAGCTCAATGCTTTCTGGAATTCATAAATTCCAATGCCCTAAATCAACTTATCCACACCCTCACCAGAGGCAACAATATCTTTGACCTAGTCATTACCAACATGAGTGACTGGTGTTCCACACCTGAAGTCAACTCCTCGTTGGTCCGATCTGACCATAAGCTTATCACCCTTGATATCCACATCCGCCCCACCCCCATTAAAGGAAACCACAGTAAAAAATGTCTCCAAAGCCAACTTCATGCTTCTTAAGACAGAAGTGGTGAACTTCATGACACCCATGCAGATGGACAATACAGTTACAACTGTTGAATCCTACACAAATACACTCTATAAGCACTTACACGAGTGCATGCATCATGCTATCCCAAACAAAACCAAGACACTATCCTCCAAAAAAAAGGAAGCCAATCTGGTGGTCCCCTGCCATAAACAAACTGTACAACAGAAGGAAGAAACTGTTGCAAAAGAGAGTAAAATCCCATGAGTGGAGGAGCTCCCTGGTCAGCCTCAGTAAGAAGCTGAGATCCCTTATAAGATCCTGCAAAGCTAGCTATGAAAACAAAATTGCCACTAAATCCAAGGACAACCACAAAGCATTCTATAGCTATGTCAAGAATCTAGATGGCAACACCCAGATCTGCTCTGAGTTACAGCATAAAGGCACAAAAAGTACAGAACCAACTGATATTGCCAACATCCTGGCAGATCGGTTCAGTGCTAACTTCTCACCCCCTAAAGGACCCATATCTATACAGGAAGAATGCAGAGTCCCTGTAATCTCAACTACACAGGTAAAAGCTGCACTCTCTTAAGCCAAAAACACAGCATCCATGGGAACGGACAACATCCCAGGCTGCGTTTTACACGAACTTCAGAATGAACTGGCTCCCCACTTAAGCACCTTGTTCAGTAATAGCCTCACATCAGGCTTTGTGCTCACTGAATGGCACACAGCAACAATTATCCCACTCCACAAAGGGGGAGCCACCACTGATCCTGGGAATTATCGACCTATTAGCCTGATGAGCCTGGTCTGCAAGTCCATGGAACGTATCATCATGGAACTCATAAACAAAGACATTGGTAACCTCCAAACTCTGGATCCCACCCAGTTCTGGTTTGTGAAAGGCAAATCATGTCTCCTGAACCTGATAGACTTTTTTGAGGCAGTCACCAAAGCTGTGGATGAGGGTAAGGTGTTTCACACAGCCTATTTTGACCTCGCCAAGGCTTTCGACACCATCCCCTATTCTGGAATTATAGCTAAACTCACTAAACTAGGGATAAATCCCTACGTCACAAGATGGGTTTCCCAACTGGCTCACTGACAGAACCCCCATTGTAAAAGTTGCAGACTCCAAATCTGACCTCAAGGCAGTGACAAGTGGAGTGCCACAGGGTCCCATCATGGGACCTCTCCTGATTGGTATCTACTTCTCTGATGTACAGGCTAACACAGAAGGCCTCTGGCTGACGAAGTATGCAGATGACTGCAAACTAGGAGCCATAGTCGAGTCCCCAAATGATGTAGACATCCTACAGAAGGGCCTCACGAGACAGATGTCTGGTGTCAGAGCTATGGCCTCAAGCTCAATGCCAAAAGTGCAGTGTCATCCCCTTTGGTAAAAACTCTGTACCCATGAACTACCACATAGGCAACAATCTACTTAACACTGAATGCGTGATAAGAGACCTTGGGACCCAGGTGAACAGTAGTCTCTCCTTTGATAGTCACATCACCAGAGTAGTCAGGAAGTCCTTCTACATGGCACACCTCATCAAAAAAGGGTTCTCATCCAGGAAAAAAGATGTCATTGTTCTCCCCTACTCGTCACTCATTAGACCCATTATAGAGTACAACGCCCCTTTTGGAATGTACCGCACAAGACATCTGCAGCAGCTGGAAAGGCCACAGAAGTACCTCACAAAGAGGATTACTGGCCTCAAACACATGCCCTACACTGACTGCCTCAAAAAACTCCAGCTTTACTCCGTAGCATATCGCCTACTCTGAAGTGATCTCTGCCTAACATATAAAGCTATGTCAAACCCAGATCTGTTGGACATGCTACACCTAAAGAAATCCTAATCACTCCAAGCTACACACTCTAGGGACCTAAACCTTGTCACCACAATAAACAGGACATGCTGGAGGGATATATTCCTGTCCCAGAGTCTTCCTATACTCTGGAACAAGCTACCCATCTATGTCAAGCAAAGTTCTTCATTAGCACTATTCACGATAAATCTTGATGAGTGGATGGGAAATAGGAAATTCACCTTGGGGATCACTTCTGTGTCTCTGCTGGACAGTGGCACAGGAAAATAACTTTCTTGGGTGGCGTGTGCTGGCTAGGCTTATGTTGGCCCTGGGGCCAATAGCCTAGTACCTACCTATGAACCTATGAACCTATGACAGTCGTACATGTTTACCCATCCATTTCATATAGGCCTCCCAGCATCTTCTCCCAAACATCCAGTGATGATGTCATCCTCTATAAAGTGTCCAGCAGCATTTTAAAAAAGTCAGACTTATGCTGTGGTGCTTGCATTAAATGCTGAGTTTTCAAGCTGGTGTAAACTAGGTAGGGGTTTGATTCTCACTGCAGTCAGTTTGTGTGCTTTCAGAAGAAAATAACTGTGTTTCCTATAGTCAGCATTTCATTGTAATGAAAAGCAAGCATTTTGACAGTTGTATATGCCTACACATCCATTTCATTCAGGCCTCCCAACATCTTCACTCCAACATCCAATGATGATGTCATCCAACTATAAACTGTCCAGCTGCATAGTAAAATTTAGACTTTTGCTGTGGTGCTTGTGTTAAATACTGAGTTCTCTAGCTGGTGTACCTTAAGTAGGTGTTCTATTCACACTGTGGACAACTTGTGTGTGTGTGTGTATACTCAGATGATTATGACTGTGTTTTCTACAGTTCCATGCAGTACAAATATTTTGACAGTTGTGCATGCCTACACATCCATTTCATTCAGGCCTTCCAACATCTAATGATGATGTCATCTACTATAAATTGTTCCACAGCAGCAAAAAATTCATTTTTGCTTTTGCATAAACAAATATGTGTTAAATACTAGCTGGTGTACTTAGGTAGGTAGGTGCTCAAATCTCATTGTGATCTGTGTGTGTGTGTGTGTGTGTGTGTGTGTGTGTGTGTGTGTGTGTGTGTGCGTGTGTAAAATCACTTGGTTGACGTTCAAGACAGAAATTTACACCAGCATGTCAGACACTGCTATTACCATCTTCTTCTCACCAGAAAATGCTGATGTCATCAGGTATGAAGTGTTGTCAGACATTATAAAATTCAGATTTGTGCTGTGGTGGTTACATTAAGTACTGTGCTTTGTAAATAGCTTAGTAGCAGTTCTATTCTTGCTGCGGTCAATAGGTATGTCTTTGTGTGCATGTGTTCACTTGGTTGACATTGGAGACAGCATTTTATACAAGTAAGTGAGACACTGCTATTACCATCTTTTTTTTTCACTAGACACTGCTGATGCCATCAGGTATAGACTGTTGTCAGATGCTATAAAAACAGACTTGTACTAGGGTGCTTGCATTAAGTACTGTGCTTTGTCAATAGTTAGGTATGGGTTCTATTTTCACTGCAGTCAACTGTGTGTGCATTCAACAGTCACATTGTTAACAATTTTAACATTAAATCTGAGTCCATAGCTATGCCAGACCTGCCTGCAAACATCTTGCTGTAGCATACTCTGATGATGTAAACCTGTATAACATGAACTCTGACAGAATTTAAAAAAAATCTGTGCTGTGGCAGAACCATTAACTATTCTATTTGAAAGCTAATTTATCTACACATATAGGGTTTCCAAACTGCCAGCAGGCAACTTGATTGTCTATATATGCAAGTATCATTTTTGAGATAATTTTACACAGGGATGTGAGTCCACATCCATGTCCTATACTCCTCCAAACATGTTCTCTTCAGCATACAACAATGATATCATAGTCCATAAAGTACAACATGACAGTGTGACAGTCAGACATATGTGGTGCTGCTACTGTAAAACTGAATGGCATTCATATTCCATACTTATACAGGTATAATCCACAAATCAGGCCTAGGCTACTGCTGTGTGTGTGTGTGGTTGTTGGTGCATTATATTCATTGTAATCTTTGGAATCACCCTTCATTTCACTACCACTTAAGGGAGCCTTTCACTTAGCCCTATGCATCTACCATTCCCCTTTTTCCTATGACCACATGATATCCTTCCTGAAGAGAAGTGGAGGCTGTCCTCATGTCAAATATTCATACACATATCATGAAGCAGGTTATTTTTATGAGCCTCTGCATACCATCTCCAGACTACTACATGTATGATTATTAATTCTGTCATGGTGTGGTGTACACGTCCCATATGGACAGTGGCAGTATGGAATGCAACCCAACAAATATACACATACGTACCATAGTCTTACTATCTTCCATAGCATAGCTATAGGGAGTTTGTATTCAATTGTAGAATAATGGCTAACAGTTGATATGTCAATGTTGCAATCATTGACATGTTCTATATTGAGTTGTGGATGTAAAGTATGGCTACAAGAAGGTATTGCAATCTGTGATGTGAACTAATGCAATGATGGCTGTTGCTACCATTTCTTTACATGCTCCTTCTATAGCAGCTGTAGTAATATGTCTCCTGAGAACTGTTGACATGGTATGATACACTTTTATGTATATTATTTGCTCATTACGGCATGTGTTATTGTAGTGGAGCAGATCAACTGTCTACACAGTTCACATTCCACCATCACACTGACACTGGCAGTATGGCAGAGGTGTGCATGTGTCTATGTACCATCATTAAATGTTCTGTGACAAGCATCAATATAAATTCATATTGACTACATGGTCACATAAATCTTGTTTCATACACATTGTTACGCTGTGATATACACAAAAAATTATCACATGACTGGACTCAATTGCAACCTTATGGGAATCATTGTTTGTGCAGATGTGCTGTTATTCTCAAGGATTACTGAGGTGGCCAGCAGCACCATTGTGTGATGATTAGCATTTGTGTCAAGAAATGTTCTGCATGGACCACAAACAAGTGACCTATAATGTGTCCATATTTGGCACCAGGCTGCGCAAATGCAGGTTTCCCATGAAACACATATATAAGCATAAGTTGTGAAATTGATGCAAGTACATGACATTGGTACAGTTGTATGACTGTGGGAATAATACCAGTGTTTGGAATGTGATGAATGACCAAAGATGTATTTGAAGGTCTTTTCGCTAATCATTTTTTCCAATAAATGTGAACATTTAAGGGTAATACACACTTAAGCAGAGATATGTATGTGGATGCCATCAGACATATCAACCAGAGAAAATTGACAATCTGCTAGCAGACAGTTTGCCTCACATGTCACCCACCCATGTGGCCACTGACCATCAGACAAAGTATACATGCAAACATTACTCAGTTTTTATTCCCAGGAGGACAGCTCACCTGTGCACTCTCTACAGCTAATAACACAGAATCAGTGGTCCCTGACAACATCATAGGCTGCCTAACCTACCAGACACAGTTGCTTCCATACTACAACACAGCCTCTAGACAGCCTATTTTTCCCATAGAAGGGTGTACAGCACCATGCATCCTTCTTACTAGGGGAAGGACCATCACATGATGCATGGAGTTATAGACCCATCCTGACTCTCCTCATCTGTGAGTTAGGCAAATGAGTGATTGTGGGCCCTCTCTAGAAGGACAAAGGTAATATCCCAACTGTGTACCAAACTCATGTTTGATATAAGATTACATCATGTGTGTTACATCTGTTCACTGTCTTTAGGAAGGTTAGCAAGGGCATGCATGATGACAACACTATCATTCTGCATAACTTGTCCTGGCCAAGGCATTTGGCACAAATCCAGACTTAGGTATTACTGAGAAACTGTCTGGAGTGGCCATAATCACCTATGTCACCAAGTGGGCAGATAACTGGATCACATTCATGACAGATAAATATAATGCAGTGTGTGATGTCTCTTCTATATAGATTCCTGTGACCATGTTCATACCTCAGGGTTCTGTTCTAGACCCTTTCCCATTCATTATTTAAGTCTCAGGCATCAAAACTGACTTACACATCCTTTATCCAACTAACTTTGTGGAGGATTGCAAATTTGGGACGATCATTGAATCCAAGTGTGGTATTGGTATAATGCAAACAGTATCAACACACACAAAGGATTGCTGCCACAGCCATGGGGACACAGGAGATGAAGAAAAATCATGCAGGGATTAGTTCCATTATGAAAGCAAATTCACAAGATAATTACAATATAGACATCCCACCCCTATGGGCAGACCAAGTGGTATGTGATCTGTGTACTCAGGCAGATGGTATGTGGAACATCCACCAGCATGTGCCCACAGTGGTGACCACTCCCTTGTATGTAGCACAACTCTTGAGCACATGCAGGACATCCACATCAAAGAGCATTATAGTTCCATTGTTATCATCTCACATCACACCAATAATTGAGTACAATGAGCCCTTTTGCATATACCTCCCAAAACATCTTCCAGGGATGAGTTACTACAACACAGCCTCTAGACAGCCTATGTTCCCATAGAAGAGTGTACAGCAGCATGCATCCTTCTGACTAGGGGGAGGGCCAGTGGCAGCTGGTGACTTCAAATCAAAGCGGGGCTGCAGGAGAGTGCTGAATGGGTGGGGTCAATGGAATGGGGTGTGGCCAACTTGAAAGGGGAGGAGCTATGCGCAAAACCACAAAAACTGTAACTTTAATTAAATATGCTGCCCTGGGTGCCAAGCCATCATTATGAGAGTCCAATCAAGACAAAACAAAGTGTAGAAGAAAAAAAATATTTCAATGCATTGGCTGCATGACAGCTTACTTAATATCTAGATGGAAACAAAAAGGTTGTGAGGCATATAAAAATAAATTACTTTTTAAAGTTATTACTGGAATGCCGGTCAAAATCAAGTTTAAGAAAAACAAACAGCACTCAATTCAAACCATTTCTCCTTGCATTGCAGTTCTAATTATAATTTATATTCAGCTTTATTAAAGTGCCAAGTAACATGTTGAAAGTAGCTGTCTCTGTGATACCCTCACTTGTAAAAATGTTTCTTATCCAAAAAAGACCTGCTTCCTGACAACTATCTACTTGTTTCATGGGGAAAACATGATCAAAGTAAAAAATGAAAAGCAAACAAAAGACAAGCTCATAATACATTGCTTAAAAGATTACTGCACAGGTTATGGACCACACATGATAGATTAACATTCTGTTTAGTTTACAGGTAAAGCCTGCAAAGATGACTACAAGTCTCCAACAAATGTAATGCACTTCTTAAAATAATGTAATCCTGTCCTTTATTACAAATACTGTCATATGCATTTCAATACCCAAGGCTTATACGTTATCTAGTTTTATTTATTTATTTTATTTATTTATATTTGTTGACCGGGAGTGTCCGACTGGACATAGGTCCATTTTCAGAGGAGGCCCGGGGAGAAAAGCTCCACAGTTAAAATAAACAGACAGTAGTTACATTGGATTACATAGCGATTAACAATTTACATAGCAATGGCGTACAACATATTTACAGATGAAGAACATACATCAGTAGGCAACTAGAATCTTTATCTGTGAAGAACATAACAGACATTAACAAATGTTATAATAAGAAGTTCCTGCTGTATAATAAGTACTAGGCTTATGAGCATCTGAGCTTGCTATAATCAAGGTAGTGGAGTGGAAAGAAAGGTAGTGGCTGGATGGGGTGGGTGATATTAGAGTGGGAGTTGCAAGGGCATAGCCAGCATGTTTTTAGGTGCGCTTTTAGTAAAGTTTTGAAGTGGGTGCATGATGGCATGGAGGTAATTGTAGGTGGGAGGGAGTTCCATAATTTGGCTATGGTGCAAGAGAATAGTGCTTCACCAGCAGAGTTGTTGGCTTTAGTAATCTGCAAGTGATTTTTGTTGCTGGATCTTAGTGGTCTGGTGGTGCGATAGGGTTGGAGTAGATTCTGGAGGGATGGGACATTTAGTGGATGGTTTATTAATTTGTGGGCAAGTGAGAGTTGATACCATTGAAGGAGGAGATGGAGTTCAAGCCAGCCCAATTCAGCAAGTGAGAGACATTGGTGACTATGGAAGGATGCCCCTGTGGCGAATTTGGAGGTTTTGTTGTAGCAGGTGTCTAGCTTGTTTAAATCGCATTGCCTTAGGTTGGTATATATTGGAGAGGCATAAAGTAGGGTGCAGATAAGGTGGGAATTTGCTATTGAAATCTTTGCTGCTTTGGTGAGAAGTTGCTTATTTCTGTATAACACTCCTAGTTTTTTGTGGGCATTTTTTATGGTCATGGATATGTGAATGTCAAATTTAAGTTTATTGTCTATTTCCACTTCTAGCAATTTGGTGTGTTCAGTTGGGTATATAGTGGTGTTGTCTTTTGCTGTGATGTTAAAGTGAGAGTTGTTTTGAGTATGTTTGGTGGGTTGGAAGATGAGTAGTTTAGTTTTGTTTGGGTTGAGTATTAATTGGGCATCGGATAACCAAGTTTCAACAGAGGAAAAGGCTTCCTGTGTGACTTTTTGCAGTTTAGGTAGGGGCTGGGCTGAGCAGATGATGGTTGAGACATCTGCGTATTGTATGAGTGTGCCATGTTTGGTGGCAGAGGTTAGATTATTGGTGAAAACAGAGAAGAGTAGGGGTCCAAGGATGGATCCTTGGGGACCCCCTATGGAGACAGGTAGTTGGGGAGATATGTCATTCTGCCATACAATGGATTGCTGGCGGTCAGACAGGTAACTCTGAAACCAGTTGGTGACTAATTGTGTCATCCCAAATAGAACCAAAATGCTCTCATCCAAAAAAAGGAAGCCAATCTGGTGGTCCCCTGCAAAAGGAAGAAACTTTTGCAGAAAAGAGGAAAATCCCAGGATGAAAACTAGCTCATAAAATCATCCAAAGCTAGTTACGAAAATAAAATTGCCAAGATTCCAAAGACAACCACAAAGCATTCTATAACTATCAAGAATCAAAATGGCAATGCTCAGATCTGCTAAAACAGAATGGCATTAAATATATCCGAAGGATGTAGATCGATTCAGTCACCCCCTCTCACCCCCTAAATGGCCCATCTCAATACCGGAAGATTGCCAAATTCCAGTAATAACGGCCACACAGGTACAAAACACACTCTCTAAAGCCACATCCCTGGCTGTGTACTACATGAACTACAATATGAACTGGCACCTCACCTAAGTGTCATGTTTAATCAAAGCCTCACCTCAGGTTTTGTGCCCACTGAGTGGCGCAGAGCTACAGTTATCCCAATCCACAAGGTGGGGTCCACCTTGGATCCGGGAAACTACCATCCCATCAGTCTGAGAAGCCTTATCTGCAAGGCCATGGAGTGTATTATCATGGAACTTATAAACAAAGACATTGGCAACCTTCAAACACTGGACCCCACCCAGTTTGGTTTTGTGAAGGGCCGATCTTGTCTCCTGAACCTGATTGACTTCTTTGAATCAGTCTCCAGAGCCATGGACAAGGGTAAGGTGGTCCACATAGCCTATCTAGACCTTGCCAAGGTTTTTGACACCATCCCCACTCTGGAATCATAGATAAACTTACTAAGTTGGGCATTAATCCCTATGTCACCCAATGGGTTGCTAAATGGCTTACTGATAGAACCCACACTGTAAAAGTAGCCGACTCCAAATCCAGCTCCAGACAAGTGACAAGTGGAGTACCTCAGGGTTCAGTCCTGGGGCCGCTCTTGTTTGGCATCTACTTCTCTGAAGTACAGGTCAAAACTAAGGGACTCTGGCTAACAAAGTTTGCAGATGACTGCAAACTGGGAGCCATTATTGAATCCCCAAATGATGTGGATACTCTACAAAAGGGCCTTACAGAAACAGATGCTTGCTGCCAGAGCCATGGGCTCAAGCTCAATGCCAAGTAATGTATTGTTATCCCCTTTGGGAAAAAACATGTATCCATGAATTACCATATAGGTGGCAGTACACTAAACACAGAAAGTGTGGTAAGAGACTTAGGGACACAGGTGGACAGTGGTCTCACCTTCGATAACCACATCACCACAACAGTCAGGAAATCCTTCTATGTGGCACACCCCATCACGAAGGGCTTTTCATCCAGAAAAAAGGAGGTCATTGTCCCACTGTACTCATCCCTCATTAGACCCATTATAGAATACAACGCCCCATTTGGTATGTACCTCTCAAGACATCTGCAACAACTGGAAAGGCCACAGAAATACCTCACTAAAAGAATCACAGGCCTAAAGCAGATGCCCTACGCTGACTGTAAAAACTTCAGCTATACTCTGTCGCATATCATCTACTCAGAGGTGATCTCTGCTTATCATACAAGGCCATGTCAAACTCAGAGTTGTTGGACATGCTACACTTAAAGAAATCCCAATCCCTCAGAGCTACATGCTCCAGGGATCTAAACCTTGTCATCACAATAAACAAAACATGCTGGAGGGATAGGTTCCTGACCCAGAGACTCCCCAGACTCTGGAATAGATTGCCCATACATGTCAAGCAGAGTGCCTCTTTGGACCTCTTCAAGAGGAACCTTGACGATTGGATGGGAGAAAGGAAATTCACCCCAGGGATCACGTCAGTCGTCCTGCTAGACAGGGGTCCAGGAAAGTAAATAATGTGGGAAGAAATAGCCAGGGAATTGTTATGGCTAGGCTTGTATAGGCCCTAGGGCCGATAGCCTAGTACCAACCTATGAACCTATGAACCTATGAACCTAAGGATAGGTTATTGAGGACAGAGATAAGTTGTTTGTGTGGGACCATGTCAAATGCTTTAGATAGGTCTAGGAAAGTTGCAGAGGAGAGATAGTCATTGTTTTTATGCTGAAGGATAGTGTTAGTAAAGGATAGTAAGGCAGTGGTGGTGTTATGGTTTGGTCGGAAACCATGCTGAGTATTGGAAAGGAGGTTGTTAGTAAGGAGGTGGTCTGAGACCTGAGAGTGTATGCATCTCTCTAGTACTTTGGAGAGTGGAGAAAGAATAGCTATGGGGCGGTAACTGGTTAGTTCTGTGGAGGGTCCACCTTTGTGGAGGGGAATTATATGTGATACTTTCCACAGTGTGGGAACGTAACATTCTAACAGAGACTGGTTAATCAAGATGGATACTGGGTAGGCCAAAGCATCAGCTGCAATTTGTAGGTATCCACTTGGGAGGCTGTCTGCTGCTAATTTGGTGGGCTTAAGTTTAGTTAAGAGTTTTTTTTTATGTTGGAGGTAGGTACAGGAGAAAAAGAGGAGGCAGTGGGGAGATTACTAGTTGAAGGTGTGGGTTGGAAGGGAGGGGAGTTGTGTTGTTTAGCTAGTGATAGTATGGTTTGTGTGAAGTGTGTGTTGAATGAGGTAGCAATATTTTCTGAGGAGTGAGGGATGTTAGGAGGAGGGGTACTGACTTTACCTGGGTGGAGGATGGAGTTTGTGGAGGACCAGAATTGTTTGGGGCTGTGTTGGGAGGAGTCTAGGGCAAACTGGTAGTATTGGAATTTGTCCTGTTTTATTAGCTGTTTGACTCTATTGCATAGTTCTAGGAATTTCTGTCTAGTTGAGGGGGTTTTGGTTTTGCGCCAGTGATCCCAGGCTTTCTCCCTGTTTTTCATTTCTGACTTAGTGGTTTTCTGTAGCCATGGGGAGGGTTGTGATTTGATTCTGGAAAGTCTTATGGGGCATGGTAATTAAGTATGCTCAGGAAGGTAGTATTAAAAAATTCAACTGCGTGATCAAGACTGAGGTACTTTAGAGGATGCCAGTTACATTCTTTGAGGGATGAGATGAATGTGAGTGGGCTAAAGTTTAGTTTTTTAAGTATTTGATGGTAGATGACAGGTTTAGCTCGGTATAGGTATTTTTGAGTAGGAATGTTGGGGAGTGATAACTGAGGCTATCTGATAAGCAGCCTGTTATATATGACTGGGGGCTCTTACTGACTAGTATCCAATCCAGGGTAGTGTGCTTGCTGGAGTTTTTATTTATCCTGGTTGGTGACTGGACTACTTGTGTGAAGCCATGAAGGTTTACATGATGGGTTGGATGGTTGCCAGAACAGGATTGCCAGTCAATATTTAAATCACCTAAAATGATAGTTTCTTGGGGGAGATGGTGGGTAGACCAGCTGAGGAGGTTTTCTAGTGGAGGGATGTTTTGGCCAGGTGGAAAGTAGCATCCAATTATGTTGATGGTTTTGTTTTGGTTTATTTTGAGGTTGGTATATATTATTACTTTATTGCCTATTTGTGGAGCTGATGATTTTAAGATCTGGATGTTTAGATGCTGTTTAAATATTATAGCTACACCGCCTCCTTTCTTGTTTAGTCGGTCCACTCTTAGTATGCCATAACCTGTAGGGAGTATTTGCTCACTGGTAATGTGAGGTTTTAGCCATGTTTCTGTCAGGATGACTATAGCTGGGGAGTACAACTCTATGGTGGCATGGAGTTCATGGACTTTGTTGGATATACTTCTAATATTTAGGCTTAGTAGAAGGAAGTCACTTGGCTTTCTATTGGCTGTAATATGGGAGAAGTTGTGGTTTCTAGTGTGATTATGAGGATTAGGGTTGGAGATGGTAGGGCCAGGGTTGGGGTGGATGTCTCCACTTAGGGCTAGTTTTGATATGCATGAGGTTATTAGTTATGGATGTATTCTCTGCATGGCAACAATAGAAAGGCTTTCAATGTTGGCAATTCTTTAACGGTATGCTTATTAAAGCTTACTTGCATCGTACAATCTCAAACAACTTACCTGATGGTCATTAAAGCATTGCTACTTAAACACAGAGCAACTGGCACTTTTTGAATAATAATAAGCGTAAATCAACAGTATAAAAATATGACAGAAGCCAGAGCATTCTACAAAATCAAGGACAGATGAAAAACCACTGTCGTACTTGTGTCTACCTTGGATGGGGGGATTTTCTGTACATTTACAGTGCATAACTTCTCCTTGACTTGCTTGGACACATCCAGAGTCACTTACATTGGGGGGGGGGGATACAACAAGTATGTCACTATTTGAAATTTCTCTGGCTGACTGTGATGGCCCTGACACATTTGTCATACCTCTCAACCTCAGAGCAAGAAATCTGGATAAAGCCATACATAGAAGTGGGACAAAGGCCCAAAAATAAGGACCATTTTTAAATATTGCTCTTATAAACTTAGAAAGATAATAGAATAGCAGGGCTTACATTAGTATGAATTTTCTGAAGGATATGAAATGTGAAACTCAAAGGTCTGTCATCATTTTCTAACTTCAGTCTTTAATGATTTGCCACTAATTTGCCAAAAAAACACAATTTTATGAAAAACGGGCCAAAAATGTGATGCAAAAATATAAAATTGCCACACAATACAGGTGGGAACCTGTCAAAGAAGGGACACTTTTTTAATAATAGTACTGCTAACTTGCTGACAAAATAAAAGAATCTAAATGCATTTCTGAAATAAAAGTAATTTATAACTCTGATTATTACAGTTATTTATTAATTGTAAACCCTCCACATTTTCTTCCAAAATTGGCATTTTGTGGAGGGATTATTAGGGGAAGAGCAACATTTTGAGCCAAAATAGGGGACAGTTGAGAAGTTTGGATATGCTTAATTCTATAAAGCAATTTATTTGCACAATGTTCCTCTCATCCTGTTAATGCAGGAAATCTGGACAAGGCGAAATATATTCGGGAAACATGTAAACAGTACTAAAAATTGCTCGTGTATAAACTGAGACAGTTGATAGAGTAACAGGTCTTGCTTTAGCATGCATTTTTCTGAAGGTTATGAAGTCTGAAACTCAGTGTCTGTCATTATTTAGTGACTTCATTCCTAACTGATTTGCCAGAAAACCACACATTTTATTAGGAACAAACCAAAAATAAGAAGCAAAAATCTATTCATTCTGCAAAAGTCTGGACAGTTGAGTGGTATATTTCAGCCGAGGCTGTCTTTGTGTTTGCTGTCCTTCCCCCCTCATAAAATCATGGTCGAATGGAGCCTCCCCCTTACAGCCATTCCAATGAACCATTACTTGGCTATTTAACCCCATTTACCATAAACACTAATGTGCATACTGCTTTACTTCTGCGATGATTTGGACTTCATTTGAAAGTTTTATTTTTCATCTTATAGCACAAACACTAATAGATATCTGCTAAACAAAGCAATGCAGTCTCACAATGAAAACAGACTTAGCATTAAAACTTCTCTGCCATTGAAACTCACATTCATTGAAACAACATTGAAACCCACATTCAAAGAAAGTACATTTTGCCGGTGGCAGATAAAGATTAACTTTGGGTTGTTTACAAATCACAAGCCCCTTACACACTAAATATACACATGCTCTTTGATACACCTTCCTGATTGTTTTAAATTATATTCCTTGTACAATACAATACAGTTTTAGAGGGTGTTTTAAATGTATTGTTTTGAAAAATTTTCCAGGAAACAATGAAACAAAATGCATGCACCAATAATGACAAAACTGCCCAATTAAGAACATTTCCATCATAAAAGTCTACTCAAACTTCTACAGTCCACCAGTATCAGTAAATATGCACAATCTCTGAAGATGTAAAATTCATCTAAATAATTCCACATTAAAAAGATCAATAACTAATGAAGAGGCTGCTGCTAACAAACAACTTTATATTTCATCATTTCATCTACAAATAACGTGTCTGTTGCCCGTGAGGAATACATTGCCTATGTTACACAAAAAATGCTAAGCTAGTAATATTGCAGTAGGGAATGGATGGCAAACTGACAGGTTCATAGTTACTAGGTATATTTGCCAAAAAAGACTGCAGCATCTACCACCTTTGCAACACAGTACAGTATCAGCAATTCATCTACCTACTATGGGAGTAGAACCCACAGCCTTCTGCATCAAACACAAGTACACTACCTGTTGTGCTATTAACAATGCAAACTGACTTAGCATAAGCAGCACTAAACTTTTGTTCCTCTGCAGCTTTCAGCTCCTTGTAAATTCTACTCAGCACTCAGCTGTATCTCTGAACTTTGCAGCACAAGAAATTTGAAAAAGCCAAAATGTATTTGGGGAGACAAAAGCTAAAAAAACAGGGACACATTTTAAACATTGCTTGTATAATGTTGGAAAGTTGCTAGAATAAAATGTTGTGTTACCACCATACATTTCACTGACAAGTCCTGAACCCAGGACCCTGCGCAAAACAGTCAGAGCAACATAACACTATACCAGATCAGCTGCTTTGTGAAAAAGAAGAAGACTGACAGTTAAATGGCTACCATTTAGTGAATTCAGTTGTCACCATAGCTGTCAACCTCTTAGCACAAAACACCTGAACAAAGCCAATAATGGGGGAATACAGCCACCAAACATATTCAGTGAATTCAGTACTAACCATAGCTCTCAACCTCCTAGCAAAAAACACCTGGACAGACCCAGTAAAGGGAGAATACAGCCCCCAAACATATTCAGTAAATTCAATTCTTACCATAGATCTCAACCTTAGCACAAAATCCTGGACAAAGACAATAATGGGGAACTACAGTCCAAAAAATAAATAGGGACAAATTTCAAATATCCATCTTATAAACTTAGAAAATTGCTAGAATAAAAGGTTTTGTGTTACCATGTACTTTCTGAAGAATATGAAGTCTGAAATTCAAATGCTTGTAATTTTTATTTATTTAACATTTGTTAACCAGGAAAGTCTGACTTGGAACAAAAGACAATCTTCAGCAGAGGCCTAGGGAGAAGCACTCCAGACACATGTCTTTGTAAGATGGGAGGACGCCAGAGCACAATCACAGGGAAAATATGCAGACTCCACATAGAGGGCACCCCAGCCAAGAATCAAACCGGAGATACCATAGCTGTCAGGCAACAATGCAACCACTGAACCAACACACTACTGACTGTGTAAAGACACAACAAGTATAGAAACCACAGATTTTATGAGGAACAGAACAGAACAAATATGAGGCAAAAATCTGCAAATTTTTTACAAATGGGGTTCTCTGCCCACCACCATATAGTAACTGGGGCATTTTACACACACACACACACACACACACACACACACACACACACACACACACACACACACACACACACACACACATTCTGAGCTCAAATATTCCTTAGTAAAGTCTGTTGTATTCCTTCCATACCTGAGCCCAACATCCATAAAATGAGAGCAGCCCAAAGCAAGTAATTGTCTTTCCTTCCCAGCAAGTCCTTGTCTGTAACATCCATCCAAAAGCCCAGGATGAAAGCAAATCCTTCCACAAGAGCAGAGTAGCCTGGGTGTTACCCAGCCTGCAAACATTGCAGTCCGATCCCCTTCCAGTCTATGCAGTTGTAACTGCATAAACTTCTGTGATATTTACTGCTGAATGCTGTCTTCCTAATCCGGACTGCTGGTGAGACAGTCTGTATTCTGTGCGCATGCTCCAGGCTGGTTCACCAGCAGTCCGAATATCCAGAAATGCCGGGAGTGTGCATGAGCGATGTTCCATGTTTGTTTTTATTTTTTAATTTTCTTTTCTTTTTTGTTTTACAGCTGGGGGGCTGTAGTGTGCAGCCCAACAGCATGAGCCACTCCTGGGGAGGACCATCACCCGATGTCACTTTTGCCACAGTGAGCTCCCACACCCATACTTACGTATTATTTTTGGTGCATAAACTTTAGAGGTTGATGGTGTAGAACCCCCTTCAAGGTGTTATACAAGATGCATGTGTGATATATGTTCCTATGATGCACACAATAAATACATAGCTGACTGACAATATTAATGGCATGGGTTGCATTCATGAAAGTGTGGATTCTGGTAAATATATGCCATGCAAACCTGTCAGTTGTTAGGATTGCTTGCAGTTTCAAATACAGGGGTAACAGTGTCCCTCCGAATACATTCGACATATGTTAATTTTTGACAAAGGTGTGCTTGATTCTCCTCACATATTACTAACAAACCATGGCAGTTATACAAGTTTGTTCTTGCAAAACCATCTATTATCACTCACATTCAAATATGCTATGTCATTGATATAGATTAATGGTATTATGCTGATATCGTCCATGACTGTGCATGCTTCTGTCAACTGTTGTCCATGAGCCTGTTGCTATGTGTCCCACTTAATTGAGAAATATGCTGATACTACAGTCATATTCAGAAACTCATTTTCCACAGCCTCACAATATACACCTACCTCCTATTGTATAAACCATCTTTCATAAATGTACTCTCTAGGGTTTATGTCAGGATGCTTCTATCACAAAGAATTCTCTCCATTGATATGTCAAGTTGTGTGACAGTCACATAGTATACAATAACTGTGGGATGTTTATGACTATACCCACATAAGAGATGTACACATCAGTATGTACTGTATCATGTAGATATGTGATTAGAGTTAATGCTACAACTGTCTTGTCTTTGTGGTGTACATACATTGAAATGCCCTTATCTGCTGTCCATTACCATGTTTCACTTGTGCTCTTCACCTCTGCTCATTCCTACAATTCTTGTGTGTATGCCCCTTTACAATACCCACACCTCCGCTGAATAATTACTTATAATGCAGTTTATGTACCCTTGCTGATCCATTGCAAAACTTTTATTCAGTATGGTTAAAACAGGCTTACACAATACTCTCCACTGAACACACTTTCATATGATGTATTGAAACTGTATACATTGCTTTATATTAAACCATGGTAGTCATTGTAGCTTTCCCCACAATTCCGCAGACCTAGTTTGCCTGCAGGTAAACAGGTTTGCATGTCTGCAGGTGTTCATGTTGTTTTACATGGTTTTCTAGCTGGCAACACTGTTTCTGGCCATGAAACTGCTCTTGTATTCATATAAGCGGGATGCGCGACATGCATATGCAATTAGCACTGCTGCTCATTGCACTAACACATAAAATCCATGTGGGTTTCATGCTTCACCTAAATAGACTTTATTGAAGCCCCAAGAGTATAATTGATGCATGCAGTGATATCTGTGGGCTATGCCTTGGGCTACATGGTCTACTGTCACTGTTCATCAGACATTACCTCTCATCTTTAAACATTCTTGTTGGTAAAAGTCATACCTGAATACTCATTGCACTTATTCAGTGATGTCAGAAGGTATGATGTAAGGAGCAATTATACAGTGTTAACTAATTTTCACAAGACTTTTTTCTTATGTGGTATAATTCAGTAAATATGTACTGATTCTCATGAAGTTGTATACTGAATAAAAGGTGTTATGTCATTATTTAACATGAGATGATACTTTGCACTTTAATGGAAAATGTTCCACAGGAGATTTTAATTTTATGTCATGTTTCCTCAGTGTTACTATTACTTTTATTAAATGACTTATTAGTTCTTTCTTAAATTACTGCACATAAGAATATTCAGTTTCTTATATATAAGAAGTTGAGTCCTCAAAGATTCATCATTTGTGAAGTTCTGAGGGTGAAAAGGCAACAGTTTACATGACAGGATAGTCATGCATACTTGTTATATTTTAAGTTTTATGTCATGGGTATTTGATAGCTATAGCATTGTTTAACTGCAAATCACAGTAGTAGTCCCTTAAGTGTGTAAATCACTGCAGTTTGATTTTTTTATGACATATGACTTTCTTTCTAGATATTTCCTTTACTTGTAAGCAGTACCATTATTGAAATCAGGCACATACAAATGCATGTCTTACTAATGTGCTTCAGTCTGCACTCATATTATGTAATTTCTTTTTTTAATTTTCTTTTTAACCTTTGTAGAAATAACTCTTTGTAACTCTTTGCATTTACAATTAAACCTTGACATCTGTCTTTGTGTAGAAGTCTAACTATAATTGCATGAATGGTGTAGCTTGAATCACAGCAGATCAAGATCAATTGTATCCCACATGACATTTTCTAAAGATAGGGTAGGTGAAGCTGCATGAGGTCTGTAGGAGGGGGTGCCTTGTGAAGTGAATGGTAACTTGCTGTGATATGATGACCTGCTGGATGCAGGTAATCCTGCTGACACTGATCTCACAGTGCTGTAGGACTGGGACCTTAAAGGAGAGATTATGTTACATGTTGATGACTATGGACTTGTTCTGCACAAATTTTGTTGTGTTTACTCCCCCCAGGAGCACCAGTACCTTTTTGCAAAGCACTTGGGTTGCAAAGTGGTGTACCCCCGCATGTCAGCACACTGCTCTTCCCTTCCAGCACTGACTTCTATGTGAGTCTGATAAGTTCTCACCAGTCTATGAATGTAGGTGGCCATGGATGCTTGGTGTGACACCATACAATGGGTCAGTATGAGCACAGTAGTATCCTTATTCTCTAACAGTTGCATGCTGAACATCCTCAGGTATCCACTGGATGACTCTGACCACTTCTGTCTGTCTCTCTGTAGCAGTGCACTGGGCCTTAGCAATGTCATGGCACATTTACTGCTAGGCAGCCAAGGCTTTATGTGTGTTCCTGGGGTAGCTGTGACAAATGCTTGTATTGGGCATCCCTTATAAAGTTGGCATTGTGGATACTGCTGCATCTGAATTTCTGCTATTACCTATTAGGTGTTCCTATGTGTTTGAAGATACCAGTTTAGAGGTGCCTGGGTTTTTTCCATATATAGCCTGTAATGTAATGACAAAATGAGCTTGACTTTGTGATCCAGAATCACTTCTTGCAGAGTTACTAACATGTTTTGAGGTGTGAGATCTTGCCATTAAATATCTCAGCTGTGTTCCATTTTCATCAGTCTGCCTCATAAATGTAACTATATCATCATCATTATCATCATCATCATCATCAGCTGTTCTGCTGCAGATATCCTCTTAACGTATTGGTATAGTGGGGCTGTTTACTTAGGTTGCTGAGAATTAATTGAGTGCATAACTACTCAGATGGCGGGCTGTACACTACTGTAAGCTGTGGAATGTGTTGTGGCAGAGACATCCCATGCACACTGTATTCATCAACGCCATTATGTGATGATGTGGAGGGTCCCCCTTTTAATAATACTGCATTTCAACCTTCTATTGTGTATATATGCAAATGATACTGTTGTGAAGCTAACCTTCCTGAGCAGATATCTGTTGATACTGCAGATGGTGGTAACAGCCAGTGTCCACACCACCTCTGATTACTGTCACCTGTCTCACAATTACCCCCACAAATAGTGAAGAGGTATTCTTCATCGGGTATTACGAGAATGGTTGTTGAACTCCCTTCCCCCTGTATGGGCAATTGACAGAAATCCTCCAGTAAAGCAGCATATATCCTTACAGATAAAAATACATTGGAGAAAATGCAGTCTATCAGACTACAATCACTTCAAAGTATGTACTTATCTCCTGCGTATCATAATCAGTAAATGCCTGCAAAAATAATTTCTAAAATACTTTCATATTGTGATTATTCCCAACACAATTTCTGTGCTGTCGTCATGAATTCTGATTTATAAATGGCACGATGTTGTGAATAAATATATAAATCACTTGCACTTCACTGTCCAATCTATAAAGTTCACATAATTCCTAGTAAACTCTATCTAAAACCAGTATAAATTGCTTTCAACTAATTTGTGTTTTCATAATTGTTTTCTTATTGAATAAGTTTGTGATTTCTTAAAGCTTTTCCCAACTATCATGATTGATCCCAAGTTAATAGGATGAGTTTCACTTGGTTGCATAAATTTAGAGTCATCTATGTTTGTTGTAAGTAAATCAGGCATATTTACACTTATCTCCATGAGTCATAGCAATGCATGAGTGCATAACGCATCATTACACATAAGTACACCTCGTTTGCATACTTGCAAATGCACTTGTAGCAGCAGCAGATTCTGCAGCAGTCCTCAGCACACCTCAGCTATCTACATGAACATGCGAACAACCCTAGTAATTCTAAAAAAATCTTATTATTAGAAAAAGGAAAATGGAGATCTAATTGAATCTACATTCATGAAATAAAATCAATAACCATTCTACATTCCCTAATATACCTTATTACCTCAAATCACTCAACATTTAATATAAATTCATAGTGACATATGCAGTGACATAGCTTTATGTAGTAAAGCAAAAAAAGTCATGCAAATGGAAATGATATACACTGATGCAATGCTGAAAAGGTTGTACTTAGACAAAGGATTCACGCATCACAACCAGGTTCACTATTCATATAAAAATAACAAAAGTAAATCACAGGAGTAGAAATGAAAGTAAACAACTTAAACGTAATGATTTCATAATGGAATTTTACTCATCATGGAAAGTAAACGTTAAAGTATTGCTTAACAAAACTTATGTGACAATCTAATTTAGTTAAACCAAATTTGCCGGTAATAGCATTTCCACTGGGTAATTTATTTATACTGACATAATACTCCATGGGGTGTGGTTCCAAACCTATGTACCACAGCCCTAAACTTGCATTCTTCATTCTAGTAGTGGTCCTTTAAATGATGGCAAATGATGGCAGTACATGTGAAGGCACAAGATTGAGCTCTGAGCTGGTCTGACAAGGAGACCAAAATAATATTCTACCTTCTTAGTGAATTATGCCTGGATAAGACCAAGTCCTTTGTCCACTGGTTAGACTGTAAGAACACTGACATCTGGCAGGAGTTGAGTGAACACCGGTCATCCCTGACAGAATTCGCCCTCTTTGGTCTCCAGTGCCAAAACAGTAACCCGACCTCTAGAAGTATAGGCCTGACCAGTCTGCCGAGTGGGAAGATCAAGTAATTCTGAGAATGACAGAGTTCTGTAGTAAGCATTTATTTTTTTATTTTTTTTTAAACATATCAGACATAGGTTTTAAATAGAATAGTATATAAATATTGCATAACTGAAGATATATGCTGGAAGAAATGTATGTGTTACTTCAAATATCTATATGTGACTGTAATGCATGAGAAGGCACATACATATCTGTTTAAAGAAATGCATTTGTATATAAATATGGAATGTCTATGCAATGACATCATTTTGTAAATAAATACAATGTATATGTATGAGTAAAGAAATATGTGTTAAGTATGCATCTATATCTCTCTGTAGAATACAGATGTACATCTGTATTTGTATGCTTGCAAATAATTTTTCATATATATATATATATATAAATGCATGTGCATTGCCACATAAGTTCATGTACATTAGGTATTAGCTTAGCTATTACCTCAGCTACAAACAGAGACCTTACACTGAGATAAGGCTGATAGCAGGTGTTTTGGGAATCTGGTCTATGTATTGTCTGTTTATCGGTAGGCCTTGTAAGTCAATTACTCCGACAGCAGGTCTTTGGGAATCAGGGCAGACTTGCACTGAAAGCAACTCTTTTGAAATCTGGCTCCTTGTCCCTTGAGAAGTACATGCTGCACTTTTTCTTCTTAGATCAAATAATTCCTGAAATTCTCTCCAACAACTGCTACTTTTTGACTTCCTTCTCTTCAGGAAACATTCAATACTATAACACTTTTAAGTGAAATGCAAACATGTTACATACTGAAAATTTTCAGAACCTTAGGTATTCCATTCATGGTACAGAACAGACATGATTTCTGGATCCAAAGCTTACATTTTTCTAATAAGTGGCCTGGCGATTCGGATAATTCCTGGTGGTGATATTTGGATCATTTTTCTATTTGAAAATGATATTTTTTGCATTTCTCAGCTCACAACTTTTTTAAAGAAATATATGTGTGTATATATATATATATATATATATATATATATATATATATATATATATATATATATATATATATGGGTTTACTTAGTTTGCATGAAGTTTTAGTATTTCGAAACCCACCTGGTCAAGCCCAGTTGTTCGAAGCAGCAAAACTTCGAAAATGAAGCACATAGATCACAATACAGCACAGAATAGGAATATTCCTTTTCCTCGCTGTAATGTGATCTCAGAGTTGGTATATTTAAGTAGTGGTGGTGTGTGTGGGGGGGGGTGCAGTGGGGCTTACCCTCCTGTAAAACATGTTTTCTGTGTTTTTATTTTTTTTAGTCAGCCGATCCGGTGACTAGGCATCAGCAAAAGTGCACTTTCATTGAAATGGACTTTCTCTGATGTGGGCATCTACTTTGTTCAATGTAACGTATTTTTGAACAAACAAAGTAAATCCAAATATATATATATATATATATATATATATATATATATATATATATATATATATATATATATATATATTAATTCTGCAAATATCTTTATTCATTTCTTTAAATGCGTTCTTTTCTCTGACACCACATAGCATGTGATGGTGCAGTGGTGCAGTGGTTGCATTGTCACCTCCCAGTAAGAGGTTCTTCAGTACAATTCTTGGCTGGGGTGCCTTCTGTGTGGAGTCTGCATGTCCTCCCTGTGTTTGTGTGGGTTTCCTTCCATGTTAGAAAGACATGCGTCTAGAGTGTTTCTCTCTGAGTCTCTGCTGAAAATTGGCTTTGTTCCAAGTCGGACTTTCCTGGTAAACAAATGTTAAATAAATATGAATGTCTGACACAGTGCTCAGTTTACAACAAATGTACTGTGTATGTGTTTTAGCATTAATGAATTGTTTTCTCAGACTAGACTTCTAGAAGAAGTGAGTAATGCATGATGATATATAGGTTCCTTTACCCAGGCTTTAACTTACTTAGAGCTATACTCCCCTTTGACTACATGACAAATATCAAGAAACAGAAACTAATGCAGTAATACCTGTTTCTACAAGACTTTTTTTATGTTTTGTACAATTCACTTGTGCAGTCACTAATAAAAAGCAATCTGTTTTGTTTTAGTGAAGACAGATTTAGATTAATGAGCCCTGCTGGTTAAATGCCCATTTCTCTCTAAAACACAGTGACTTTCCTCATTGTGGTAACTGGTATTTGTGCATTCCATTCCAGAGCATAAAAGAAAAATACTCTGAGTGTGTTGAATAAGTGACATACAAAGCGCAATCCCAAAAGACATGATCTCACTGTAAGTGGTCACTTAC
This sequence comes from Protopterus annectens, assembly GCF_019279795.1. Lineage (NCBI taxonomy): Eukaryota > Metazoa > Chordata > Ceratodontiformes > Protopteridae > Protopterus > Protopterus annectens. Next base: position 313,270,113 of record NC_056729.1, read on the forward strand.
AATAAGAGCAACCCTTTTGGAATCTGGCCACTGGTATAAGCCTGTTTATAGATAGGCCTTACACCAAAGTCAGTCACTTACACTGACAGCAAGTCTTTCAGAATCAGGGCAGGCCTAAAGTGAGAGTAACTGTTTTGGAATCTGGACCACACTATTATGTGATTCCATTTGGCGTAGAAGTGATTTCTTTGTTGTATTTATAAGGTAGATATCTGAAAAAATGTGGTCTTCTCATAACTCCACCGTCACTATATAATCAGGGTGGTTATTGACTATGGAGGAGGACCTACAGAGAAGATTAATAAACTGAACTGAAATGTGGAATACTTAACTATGGATTTTGGAAATGTTTTAAATGGCAAATATCATCCAATGAATCATGACTGTGATTTGCATCATGCTTGTTCATAAATGAGACTGCATATGTTCCCAAATCATTTTAAAACAGGATTCCCACATTATGATTATTTGTGCATTGATATTCAAAGCTTTTTGTGTTGTGCTGAAGGTATTCAATGGGAACATGCATGTACATATGACAATAATACAGCTATGATTTTTGCTAACATATCTCCCTCTATCTACACCTCGTTTTTTTATTGTCAGTGAGTATCTTGCACTTGGTCTTAAAATTTTTGTGTTTTATAGGATGACTTTATGATATGCTTAAGGAATAACTCTAGCAAACATACTGTTTTATTGGAGATGTATATAATTCTGTCATCAACATTAAATATTTTCAACAGTTTTGAGAACAAAGCAAGTGACATGGGTGCCACCACTATAGATGAAGCAGTACTAGTGGATTTGAAGCCTGCCTCATATTCAGATGATCTATCCAGGGCCATAAAGTAGAACATCTAATATTTTCTCTTCAGAAGATTCAGAATAACTGATAGATTGTCTGTCAGATGTCAATTATTGCAGGAATGTTTACATTGACTATCCAAGTATCATGTAGAAGATGGATAATCCATGAAGATGGATTTCCTCTGATACCTACTGCTTCATATACTGGACATGATTTTACTGGAGAAAAATTGCCTGATTATATGGCAAAAATAATTTATGTTCTGCAGTAACTTTCCTGCTTTTACAGAATGAGTTAAGTGAGAACATGTTGTTCAGACAGCAGAAAAAAAAAAAACCTCCCAGATACACATATTTTGGAACTGTGATCAGACTCCTGAGCTGCAGAAGCTGCAAATTATCTACAGTTTCATCAGACACTTTATATCCTACGTTCAATGATTTTACATAAAATGCTTATGCAGTCTTGCCAAAGTCACATAAGGCATTCAGCTGAGTAACCATTTTCACAACTAGGAATGCACAGTGTTCTCTACTTGTTAACTGAGACATTACTGCCTGTTGTTACCACTTCTGAAGATTAATAGAATAATTATTGTAGAAACCACTGAATGAAGCCAGACTGAGAAAAGCACTTTTGATGGAGATAATATGGCTTAATTAAAATTAGCCATTGGGACATGCAAAACCACTGTGACCCTTTTTTCCACAGTGCTTGCTCTCTCACTTTGTCTTAATGAGTCTTCATAGGTTCATAGGTTTATAGGTAAGTACTAAGCTAGCTGCCCTTGTTGGCCATTTTAAGCTTCGCCAGTTTCTCTATTAGTGTTTGAAATAACCTATTCCATTTGGATATAGATTTGGTTTACTCATCTCATGGTCAATAATTACATATTATCCCTTGTGAAAATAACTGGGATCATACCATAGATAATTTGAGGGAATCCATGCATGGATAAAGTATTTATGAGTACCAGGGACAGTCCTGAGGTAAATTTTCTGTTCCCCAGCCATAGATCTAAGTTGCACTTGAATATGGACAGGGATGAACTTTATTTTATATGGACAGGGTGTCTGTTCCATAATAAGTGCTATATATAGCATGGTCATCGTCCTCATAACAAATACATTTTAATGTTTGTAATAAAGAACAGTGACTTCACAGTGCAAGTAAATAAACAATTAGATGAGTCTGGATCCCCTCACTTCTCATTTGGGTGCAGTGTTGCAATATAGAACTTCATTCATTGGTGTTTATTAGCTATCATGTAGGCAGCATGCTATACCTACACAATGTAAGCATTTTAGTGCAATGAACAGCAGCACTAATTGAATACGTATACTGCTCATTGTGCATACGCAGTCACTGAGGCCAGCAATAGTGTCCACAGCCATGGAAAAGTGCTTGCAAGCACCAGCACACAAGGTAAACAAAATCAATCACATGCAGGCAATGCTCATGCATGAGCGCACACTGTAGCCCAAATGTATTTAAGGCCAAGTACAGGGGGTTAACAATCCAGAATGAAGAGTAGTGAGATGAGGGAACTGGTGAACAAAAATGTATTATAATGATGTGGTAATGTTTCAGTGGGGAAATGTTTAAAGTGTACTCATATCCCAGAAGCAAATGTGATGAAAGTGTACAAAAATCATTTCTGACATAAAACCTGCAAGAGTCATATAATTATAACTAATGTAAATGACAACCCTGCAGTTATGCACATAAATAATACCAGTTATGCTGTTAAAGGATGCAGTGAAACAAAGGGGAGTGAAAATGTGATATATATTTTAAATAAATACTGACTTGAGATGACAGTTACGAAGAACAGAAGATATGTTATGGGATGAATGCATAGAATGCAGTTGTTGCATGTAAGGATGTATATGCAGGAAATTGAGGTATGCAAGCTGACAGCACTACTGTATTATACATCTTCCATGTATACACAAGAACAAAAGGACCTTGCAGTTATAGCTGTAATGTCAGGTAACACAGAAATGGGTATATTTTTGGAAAGAAATCACACTGGCACCAATAGGGCAGCGGTTTAACACATACAAACATGTAATAGACAAGCAAGTTTTGCATAGTTCTGCAAATGATGAATGCCAATCTAATAACAATCAACATATGTAAGTGACCAATGACAAGACTGAGCAGATGACATGTCAGAAGTCCGATTTTGCCACTGCTGATTTGCAAACCTATTTGACAAAAGTACAGTTTTGTACCTACCATAAATGTAGATGTCCGATAGGTATGCATCTGCAGTCATAACATATGGGTTGTCCTGCCTCAGGCAGCCCTTCGGTCGGCCGGATTCCAAAGTCTGGGTCTGGCCTCGGCTGATGTCGCACTTTCCCCGACGTCAGAGCGTCTGGGGTATAAAAGCATCAACCGACGCCATTTTCCTCAGTTTTTCTTGCCCCAGATGCCAGGTGCCCTCTAGGAAGGCTAAATTTAGAGAAATGCAATAGAATTCCAAACATTTGCAAAATTATATATATATATATATATATATATATATATATATATATATATATACAAGTATATACAAACAAATGCACCATAATAGATTCCCCCAGCTAGCTAAAAGAGGGGTAAACACCCTAGGAATACCACAGAGGGGTAGGAGGGAGGGTAAACCTGACTGCAGATGCATACCTATCGGACATCTACATTTATGGTAGGTACAAAACTGTACTATGTCCTTCAAGGATGCATCTGCAGTCATAACATATGGGTAGAATACCATAGCTAATCTGGGGGAGGAGGCACTAAGAAAAGGATGGTGTAGTTAAGATTCCCTGCTGGACTGCAGTAGCAAAGCCTGCTCTGGATCTGGAGTATAAAGGTAGATTGTAATGTTTGGTAAATGTATGCACGGAGCTCCAAGTAGCAGCTTCTAAAATGTCCTTGGTAGCCACCCCTCGTAGGAAGGCTGTAGTGGTGGCCGTGGCCCTTGTGGAATGAGGCCTGATGTTTGCAAGAACTGACTTTCCATGAAAGGAGTAACAAAATCAAAAACAATTTCCTATCCATTTTGAAATTGTCTGTTTGGAAATTGCTTTTCCTTGCACCCCAGCAGCATATGCTACCAATAGTTGGTCAGTTTTTCTGCTACTTTTAGTTCTGTCCAAGTAGTAGCGTAGTAGTCTGTGTATATCCAGGGTGTGCAGAAGTTTTTCCCCTCTATTCTGTGGATTTGGGAAGAACATAGGCAAGTGAATAGCTTGGTTCAAGGATACCCTAGATACCACCTTTGGCATAAAAGTAGGATTAGTTCTTAGTGTAACTCTGTCCTGATGGAAGATAAGAAATGGCTGTACTGCCATTAATGCTTGTAACTCAGATACTCTTCTTGCTGAAGTTATTGCCAGAAGGAATGCAGTTTTCCAAGACAGAAACTGGAGATCCGCTGATGCTGCTGGTTCAAAGGGAGGAAGTGTTAGTTTCTCCAAGACAAAGTTGAGATCCCAAGCAGGTAAAGGGGGTTTTCTTGGAGGTTTGATATTTTTGATCCCTCTTAGAAATTGCTTGAGTAGAGGGTGTGAGAAGATAGGTGGATCCAAATTGTATTCTGCTGAAATTGCTGAGGCATGAATCTTAATGGAAGAATAGGAAAGGCCATTGTGGAACAGTTCTGCTAAGTATTCCAGAATATGTGTCATGTTTGCCACTGTCACATCTAAGCCTTTTGATGTGTTCCAGATGAAAAATCTTTTCCATTTAGCTGAGTATGTCTTCCTTGTGGAAGGCCGGCGAGCTTCCATGATAATGTCCTTCACTGTCTGTGATAAAACATTTTGTTTTTGTTTTAAGGAATTTTCCAGGCAGTTAGTTGCAATGTTTTTAAGTTGGGATGCATGATCTTGAAATTTTTCTGCGTCAGAAGAAGAGGCCATAGGGGGAGAGGCCATGGTTTTGCCTGTGACATGCTCCTCAATAGTGGATATCAGTGTTGCCTTGGCCAGTCTGGAGCTATCAGAATCACTCTTGGCTGTTCCTCCCTGATCTTCAGTAGAACCTTGTACATTAAAGGGAGAGGTGGGAAGGCATATACTTTTAGAGCTTTCCAGCTGAAAGAGAGAGAGTCCACCCTCCATGCTTGTGGGTGGTATGTCCTTGAGCAGAATGTCTTCAGTTGATGGTTGAGGGGGGATGCAAATAGATCTATCTCCGGCATTCCCCATGCCTTTATTATGAGTTGGAAGATGTCTGGGTGCAGCATCCATTCGTGTGCATCCATGGTAGTTCTGCTTAAGCTGTCTGCCAGTGTATTTTCCTTTCCTGGCACAAACTGGGACTGCAGTTGGATATTGAGTTTCAGGCATAACTCCCATAGATTCATAGCCAGCCGGCATAGAGGGTAGGAGTGTGTGCCTCCCTGCTTGTTTATGTACCACATGACCATGGTGTTGTCTGTCCTTATTAACAGGTGGCCTTGATGGAGGAAAGGTTTGAAAGCCTCGATTGCATGCATCACTGCCAGCATTTCCTTTTGGTTTATGTGCATGTGTAGCTGTCTTTGAGACCATAGGCCTTGGATACATTTGTCCTCCATGTGTGCTCCCCATCCTCAGTCTGAAGCGTCCGTGGTGAGGGTTTGTTTTGTTTATGGTTTGTTGAAAGGCAACCCTCTGTTGGACTGGCAGGCCTGAGCCCACCACAGGAATTCCTTTTGAAGGCAAGGAATGATCGGTATCAAAGTTTCCAAACTGTGACTGTGTTGAGACCATACACTCCTTAGATACCATTGTAATTTTCTCATATGCAGCCTGGCCTGTGGTATCAGAATTATGCAGGATGCCATGTAACCCAGGGCCTGCAGGATTTTCCTTGCAGTAAGCTGAGCTTGTCTTGTCAGATTCATGAAGTAATCTGGAAGTTGTTTTTGTTTTTCTTCTGTGAGAAAGGCCATTTGGGTGGTTGTGTCGAGATCCGCACCCAGAAAGGTTATCCTTTGGGATGGAACCAGTCTTGACTTTTGGATGTTGACTGTGTATCCCAATGCCTGTAGTAGGCGGATGGCATAGGCCAAGTCTTTTATCAAATTTACCTTGTTGTCCGCTTGTATAAGGCAGTCGTCCAGATAAGGGTAGATTTGAATCTCCTGAAGTCTGCAGTGTGCAATTACTGATGCCAGGCATTTCGTGAATACTCTGGGCACAGTAGATAAGCCAAAAGGCAATGCTGAGAATTGATAATGCTCTGATCCTGCAAGAAATCTGAGGTGTCTTCTGCAGTTTGGTCGAGTAGGGATGTGCAGGTATGCGTCCTTGAGATCTAGAGTCACCAGCCAAGACTCCTTGCCCAACATGGGAAGAAGTTGCTGTAGGGTCAGCATCTTGAATTTTGGCACAAAGAGGAAAGTATTCAGTGCGGACAGGTCGAGAATAGGCCTCCATTGATTTTCTTTTCTTGGTACAAGGAATAGTCTGGAGTAAAATCCTTGGCCTTGTTCTGAAAGTGGTACTTTTTCTATGGCTTTCATTTGAAGCAAGTTGTTGATCTGCTTTAAAGCCTCTGCCCTCTGATTTGGTGGTAGGTTTGGCATTCCGTTTCTTTTTGGCAAAGTGTGGAAGTGGAACCTGTATCCTTTGTCTATTATTTGCAGTGTCCATGTGTCCCTTGTAATATAATGCCAATTTTTTGAGAATAAAGCAAGCTTTCCACCCAAGGGTGCTTCCAGTTGAGCCCTGGTGGGCAGAATCAGAGTAAAGTCATTGAGCCTGTCCTGGTGTAGTAGTTGTTGTTGCTGCTGTTGCACTACCTCTCTGGTTGGCAGGTTGCCACTGACGGCCTCTGTAAGAGCCCCTAGATTGGCCTCTGCCTCTGGAGCGTCTGTTCCTGCCTCTCTGGGCTCTGTCCGAGTCCGGAAAGGACCAATTCTTAGTAGGCCACTTTCTGCTAAATCTCGGTGGTTGTACTTGTAGGAAATCCTTAACTGTTTGCACAGATTTTGCCTTTTCTTCATACTTTTTTAAAACCTCCTGAGCAGTGGAGCCAAATAAATTTTGTTTCTCCATTGGAGCATCCAGGAGTTTAGCTTTAACATGGTCTGGCAAAGATTGTTCCTTCAGCCAGGCATGCCTACGAATAACTGCCCCAGTCATAGCTGACCTAAATGAAGCCTCCAATGCATCATAACTACACTTTAAGAAATGATACAGTGCGTTGTCACCTCACAGCAAGAGGTTCTCCGTTCGTTCTCGTTTCAGGGTGCGTTCTGGGTTGAGTTTGTTCTCTCTCCTGTTGTTCTCGGGTGTTCCTGTGGGTTTCCTCGCTCTCCTCCACATCCCAAACACATGCATCTGGAGCATTTCTCCCCTGCCTCCACCTGAAAACAAAACAGGGGAACCTAGCCCCTACATTCCCGGTCAACAAAATGATAAATAAATAAATAAATAAAAAATTACTAACCTGCTGTGAGTTGTGTACCAAATCCTGAAGGGATTTACGGTCAAGGGGCTCAGGAGAAGAAAGCTTCTTGTTCAGTTCATCTAACAAATACTCTTGGTACTGTATCATATGAAATTGACAATTTAGAGCCCTGACAGAAAGAGTTGCAGAGGTATATACCTTCTTTCCCCATCTCTCTAAAGCTCTAGACTCTCTTTCAGAAGGTAGAGGATTTTTGGCAGTGGCAGCCGCAACCCCTTTAGGGCCCAGAGTAATAGTTTCTGGGTCGGCAGAATGGGCTTTATACAGATGGAAATGAGAATCCGGGACCCTGTAGTATCTATCAGGTTTGGCAGGGGCCGGGGGGAGAGTATCAGGGGCTGAACTGACATCATTGTACACATCATCAATTACATTCAAAACAGGAGGTATAGCTAAGGGCCTATGCTGAGGCAAATGTAAAAAGGTCCTTAATCTTTTTCTAGAATCAGAGAATTCCTGACCTTGCCATTGAAAATGCTCTCTCATGGAGTGTAGAGTCTTACCAAAGGAAAACTCTTCAGGAGGGGAGGCTGAAGGGATAGATTCTTCAGCATCAGAATCCTCATAGGGCGAATAAGCCTCCTCCTGGTGGTCTGACAACTCAGAGCCATCCGTGGACTCATCTGAAGAGTGTGGGTCAGAAGGCTCAGTCCTGGGCCTTTTGTCTGGTGGAGGGTGAGAGGCCCTGTCCGGGTGAGGTTGTGAACCTCTAATTAAAGAAATAAGGTCCTCTGCAAGTCTGAGGATCTGAGTACTAGAAGAAGGCCTCTGGGAGGTAGTCTTGGGAGGCAAAGCCTTAGAAAGTTTAGCAGCTTTAGCCCTGGAGAAGGCCTTAATGGACATGGAAGTAGGGGGCCTAGCTGCCTCACGTGCAGGGGTAGATATGTCCAAAGGAATGGTGTCGGACATATCCTGGACACTGGTTTCGGTAGGTAGCTCGGTAGCCGACTCAGCCGGGGCCTCCCGGGCCGCGGTTGTCGGTTGAGTGGATTCAGATGAAGGAATCTCTGAGGACTCGGTTTCGGCCAAAACCGAGACACTCGCGGTAGGCTTTACCGTGGTTTCAGCTGAAACCGCGGGCCGCGAGTGTCGGTCCTTGTCCTTCCGTTTTTTCACTAAATGTGATGTCGGAGTCTCCGACGGCATTTTATATGCAAAACTAGACCCAAAAAATTCCTCTGCAAACTCTGACCGACGTCTAAGAGTTCGTCGGTTGAAGGAAGCACAGGCTGAACAGGACGATACGTCGTGGTCTGTGCCTAAGCAAGAAAGGCAGTAGGAATGGAAATCCTTATGAGGTATTTGTTTCCCACAAGTTAAACAATTATTTACTTTATCTGACATCGGCTGAGGCAAGAAAGAGTCCCCAATGGGGTACTTAGCTTTTTCGAAGTCTTCAGTAGCTGAAATCACTGGATCTGACCGACCGGCACTTGCGAACAGCTTCTGCTTCGGGCACCGCGCGGCAAGAAAGACTGAGGAAAATGGCATTGGCTGATGCTTTTATACCCCAGACACTCTGACGTCGGGGAAAGTGCGACATCAGCCAAGGCCAGACCCAGACTTTGGAATCCGGCCGACCAAAGGGCTGCCTGAGGCAGGACAACCCATATGTTATGACTGCAGATGCATCCTTGAAGGACATCTAATATTGGGCATGCTGACGTATAATTACAGGGAACAGTAACAGATCAGTAATTCAATAGCAGTAACACAATATAAACTGTTGTAACAGAGGACCAATCCCATTTCTTGATGTTCTTGCTGTATGGCATACTGAAAGAAATATTTTTTGGAATCACACATCTGCCATTAAGCTGTATATTGTTAGAGAAACAACTGCAGGATTAAACACATGCCTGGAGGAAGACATGCAATACACACATAATTATTTTGTGAATAGATAATGCATATGAGCAAGGAAAGACCTAAGAAACATTTGCATTATGTCATTTTAGAATCCGTGGTCAGACAGGCATATGGGCACCACAGACATCCACATATCAGTCACTTAAATAAAAACCTCCTTGAAGGGCGTACAGTGCTATCATACCATATAAGCTATACTGATGACTTACATGTTATGAAAAGGCCATCTCTGTGAGAGTCTCTGTAAGTTATTGCAGTCTGGCACATTTGTCTGACAGACAGACGTTACCAGATTCACACCCCTTGCCTATTATACCAGGCTCTGTCCTGACACCTGTATGGATACCACAGGGTCCGTGTTTGGCTACTGAATCCTAAAAATCTTGAAACATGAAATAACAAATGTAAAACTGCAAAAGGGACAATTATTAAACAATGGCAACTTTGAAAAGAACTACATTAAATGGCCATAGTTGGCCAACCATGAGGAAGTAACACGATGAATAAGTTAAGTGAAGGGGAAACCTTTTAAATTTTCCCTATTCCCCACTATAGTATGATTTCAGAGTTGGTATATATAGTTGGGGGGGTGCTACTACACACATTGTGGGGTGGCCCCCACATTGGTTGGTTGTGTGTGCAATGTTGGCCAACTATGGCCATTCAATGTATTTTTTTTTTTCCGATGTTGCTGTTATTCGATAATTGTACCTTTTTCTATTTTACTTTTGTTGTTTCATGGTTCAAAGTTTCTAGTATTCGGTAGCCGATCATAGACCTGATCCCATGTGCCACATAAGACAGCAATGGAGTGCAGATAATATGAACAAACAGATTTAGTAAGAGTGCCAGAAAGGAGCTGCACATGTTACGGTTATCACAACACTGAGCCTTACAATATCACTGATTCCTTGACAAGAAAGCTGCTTTCATCACGTAAGATACACATTGTCCTAGAATTGACCACCAGAATATCTGTGTAGGTATGCCATAAAAGCTGCTCAATGCATGTGCCACAGGAACACTCACAGCATAACACACCACAAATAAACAGTTCAATGCCATGCATTTGCAACCTGTGATTATATATTATTATCCAACATAAAAAATGGATATAAATAACTACATTCAGTGGTGTTTATGTAACATCATTGCATTCATGTAATATTGGCCCTCTCAGGAAATGAACAGGTGATGCATCTTTACTGACTAATAATATCTGGATGAACTACAAGTGTCACTGTAGAAGTCATACAGCTAGTACGACAATCTGCATATGCTACCTTATTACATCAGATGTATGTCTAGTAAACAATCTCTGAGATAAAAGGGGTCATGGAGGCTTCTCACACTGTAAATGGACACATTATAACTGTGGTGGATGCCATTCATGCATTACAGTATAAGGCACGGCAATGCTAACAGGCAGTGAATGTGGATGTTGAACACATGAGCATTTGACAGCTAACAATACACGATACATTACAGGATGAATGTACCATGGTAGAAATGTTAGTACAATTGTAACATATGTGGTCACATTATTCTTCTTCAAGGGATATGTGTGCCCCTAATTACTCTAGCACTACAACAATAGACAGCATGTTGTCTCATTCCCCCAGGCCAAAGGATAACACTCCCAAAATGTGTTATGTAAGGGACATGAAAGCAAATGTCATCATTACTCTGCATAAAAACTTTGCTATGTGACAAGTTGCCCTAGCTTTCAGTAAGAGAGATTAGTATCTATATGTGTACAAAAGAAATGTGCCTGATAACTGTGATATTGACATGTACAATCACTACAAGACTGACACAATGTAGTCTAAACAGCAGTGGATGGATTTTAAATAACTACCCAAGATCCCAAGCTAAACATCATTGCCTGAATTGCAAGCACTACTTGACCATGTTCCTAGGATCACAGGATCATCGGAAGTTACTAGGCTATTGGCCGTGAGGCCCTTATAAGCCTGCCCAAGAGTTTAGCCCATGCATAGACAAATCAGCACCCAATGCCCCTGTCTATCAGGGACACGAGTGGAATTCCAGGGATGTATTTTCTATTTCCCATCCAGTTATCCAGATTGCACTTAAAAAGGGGTAAAGAGGTACTCTGCTTGATGTGGAGAGGTTGTTTATTTCATAGATGGGGGAGTCTCTTGGACATAAATCTGTCCTACCAGCAAGTCCTATTGATGTCACAGACCAGGTTGAGGCTGTGTGTGCAGGTTACCCGAGTGGAGCTTGACTTGCGGATATGCAGCAGTCCCATCAAGGCAGGGTCCGAGATTGCCTTGTATGCCAGACAGAGATCACCTCTGAGGAGTCTCTATGAAGCAGAGTAGAGTCATAGGGCTTTTAGCCTATCTGTGTTTGGTAGATTTTTGAGGCCTTGGATTCTCCTGGTGAGGAACCTCTGTGGTCTCTCCAGCTGCTGCATGTGCTTTGCGAGGTACATGCCGAATGGGGAATTGTACTCAATAGCGGGCCTTACAAGGGAAGAATACAAGGATGTTATGACCTCCTTATCCCTGGATGACATACCCTTACTTATGAGGTGGGCCATGTAAAAAGCTTTCTGCGCAATGGAAGCAACATGGTGGTCAAAAGTTAGGCTGCTATGAATCTAGGTGCCCAAATCCCTCATGACTGACTGCATGCTTAGAATGTTGTTATTAATGGGATAATTTGTGGGGACATCTCTCGCCCCAAAGAGGATGATGATGATGCATTTTTTGTATTCAGGTTTGAGGCCATGTTTCTGGCACAAGTCATTTGTTTGGGTGAGACACTCTTGGAGGATCTCCACATCATTAGAGGAATTGATGACAGCTCCCAACTTGCAGTCATCTGCAAACTTGGTCAGCCATAGCCCACTGGTTTTCGCCTGTACCTCAGAAAAGTGTATTGCAAATAACAGAGGCCCCAAGACCGAACCTTGGTGTATGCCACTCGATACAGGTCTACTGCTTGAGGTACATTTGAGGCAATGAATAGTTAAATGGATGACATCACCATTGTTTATTAGCTGGATGTTTATGTTAAAAAAATGATTGAAATACACAGTAATACCCTACAGCTATACATCATATATGGTTTTGCAGTATACTATACACATTATGAAGGTGAAAGACATTCACAGCTGGATTCCAACATCCAAAAATATGTAACTACACAATGTACAAGGCCCACTACCAAAGTCACATAACACAAGAGAATGTGCACTTCAAATGTGCCATACTGCATGTATGTTAGCAGCATATTATCACTGTGTGGACAAAATATTATTTTCCCTGTGGATGCTAGGATTTGATAGTGTCACAGACTGCCACTGTACTTCAATCTCATAATTAGAAGGATACATAAAGGTAGTTGTGAGGTCGACAAAGGTTTATGACACTATTAACAGTCACACTATTGAAGCACTGATGGAATCAAACCACCTACCTCTCCACTTAATGCAGCACATTATCAGCAGCCAGCACCATGGGGGAATGATAACTACAACTGAGACACACAACATCTATGAAGGGATGACATAAGCAGTATATTGACAAGGAGATGTGTCTGGTAACTTTATTTTTACAGCCAATCACAGCTTGTAAAAGTTGCCACTACATATATGTGTAAAACAATCATGACTCCATGGGCAGTCACACTTGCAGAAGTTCAGCACTGCTGCATTAGAACACTACCTATCTGGTTACACATTATAGAGAATAGCATGAGACATGCATTACCCACAGCAGAAGTCAGATATTTAAACAATCACAGTTCACTTGCAAAACAATGATGTCATCAGGGTGATGAACACTGGTGCAGGCAGGCAATCTAATGTTGTAATCTTGTGCTCTTACTGATGTCACACAAAACACCTGCCATTTGCAGAATGGAAACATTCTACCCCACCAAACTTAACAATTGTTTTCATCACTTTCCCTCTTAAAATGTTAAATGACTTTCTTTCCACCTGTGACACTTATATTTGAAACATTAAATTACAAATTTTGTGACATAGTATTACCTAAAAAGCAAAGCTTTCTTTACGTGACGCATAAAAAATTGTAATCATTACATTACAGACAATATACTTAGCTGCACTCTTGTGTAGTAATGAAGTTGTGGATTTGAAAGTTGGGCTTAGGGGGTGGTGAAGTCTTTAATTTAAAAAAAAGTACTCACATTATAGGCTGGTAGACCACATGCTCACCTAACTGCAGGGGTGGCTCGTGCTATAGGACTGCAGGACTGCAGCCCCCCCACCTGTAGAAAACAAAAAGAAAATAATTAAAATTAAAGAGTCCCCCCCCCACCTGTAGAAAGAAAAAAGAAATAAAGACATCACAAGTCCCGGAACTCCACACATGCGTGCTTGGTACTCAAAACTCCAGACTGCTGTGTTAGGCAGTCTGGATAGGGATCTCTGCCCTGCCAGCCCAGAAGTCTGTGTGGTGATGACCGCACAGACCAGAAGGACACCAGACTGCATTGCTCACAGGCTGGTGGTTCCAGTCTACTCTCATGACATCTCATGGGCTGCTATGGGAACTAAGGAGGATAAATAGAGTTGCTGCTATGGAGGAGTAGGGTGCTACATACACAAACAGAGTTGCTGCTATGGGTGTGTGTGTGAAATGCCCCAGTTGGTGCATACTGGTGGCTATAGATAATGCATTGTGGTGGGTAGAGAATACTCAGGCTTGAACCCTGTATCTTGTGTGCAGGTAGTAAGGACCTGAATTCCCTACCCACCACTATTTGTAAAAAAAATTGCAGATTTTTGCATCATATTTGTTCTGTTCTTCATAAAATCTGTGGTTTCTGTATGTTTGTTGTTGCTGGTAAAGTCAGTAGTGCAGTGGTACACTGGTGGTATTGTTGCCTGACAGCTACAGGTTCTCTGGTTTGATTCTTGGCTGGGGTACTTTCTGTGTGGAGTCTGCATGTCTTCCCATCTTACAAAGACATGTGTCTGGAGTGTTTCGCTCTGCTGAAAGTTGGCTTTTGTTCCAACTCAGACTTTCCTGGTTAACAAATGTTAAATAAAAATAACAGGCATTTGAATTTCAGACTTCATATTTTTCAGAAAGTACATGACTTTTTTATTCTAGCAATTTTCTAATTTATAACATGGATATTTGAAATTTGTCCTTATTTTTGGGACTGTATTCCCTCTTTAGTTATGTAAAGAACCTGGGTGGCAACTCCCAGATATGCTCTGAGTTAGTGCAAAATGACAAAAAACACACTGAACCCACAGACATTGCCAACATCCTGGCAGACAGGTTCAGTGCAAACTTCTCCCCCCTTCCCCCCAAAAGAGCAAATGTCTATTCCAACAGAGTGTAGCCTCCCTGATATCACAGATGCACAGGTGAGAGCTGCCCTCTCCAAAGCAAAAAACACAGCATCAATGGGACCGGACGGTGTTCCGGCTCGTCTTATGAGCTCCAAGAAGAACTGAACCCTCACATAAAGTCACTGTTCAATCTCAGCCTTACTACAGGATATGTACCCAAGGAATGGCGTACAGCAACAGTGGTCCCACTCCACAAAGGTGGTGCCACAATGGACCCCGGAAACTATCGCCCTAAAAGCCTGACTAGCCTGGTCTGCAAAGCTATGGAGCATATCATCATGAAACTCATAAACAAAGACATTGGGAACCTCCAAACTGGATCCTACCCAATTCAGCTTTGTTAAGGGCAGATCTTGCCTCTTAAACCTGGTCAACTTTTTTGAAACAATCACCAAGGCCATAGATGAAGGGAAGGTAGTCCACACAGCCTACCTGGACCTCGCAAAAGCCTTCGACACAATACCTCACTCGGGCATCATAAATAAGCTCACCAGCTTAAATATCAACTCCTATGTCACAAGATGGGTTGCAAACTGGCTCAGGGATAGAACCCACATGGTCAGAATTGCAGGTGCCATGTCAGACTCAGTCCTGGGAACTCTCTTGTTCGGTATATATTTCTCTGAGGTACAGGCTAACACGGGAGGACTATGGCTGACCAAGTTCGCAGATGACTGCAAACTGGGTGCCATAATCAACTCACCAACTGACACAAGCATCCTCCAAAAGGGTCTCACAGAGATGGATAACTGGTGCCAGAGCCATGGCCTAAAGCTAAATGCCAAAAAGTGCATAGTCATCCCCTTTGGGAAAAACAATGTGCCCACAAATTATCACATAGGTGGTAATCCATTAAGTACAGAAGAAGTAATTCGGGATTTGGGGACCCAAGTAGATAGCAATCTCTCCTTTGACAATCATGTTGCCAAAGTGGTTAGAAAGACCTTCTATATGGCCCACCTTATCATGAAAGGGTTCACATCTAGATCAAGAGTGGTCATTGTGTCCTTCTACTCATCACTCATCAGGCCCATAATTGAATACAATGCCCCATTTGGGATGTGCCTTACTTGACACCTGCAGCAACTGGAAAGACCCCAAAAGTACCTCACCAAGAGGATCAAGGGACTCAAACAGATGCCCTATGCAGTTAGGCTAAAGAAACTCCAGCTCTTCTTGGTTGCTTACCGCCTACTCAGAGGCGATCTGTGCCTGACATATAAAGCCATGTCCAACCCAGAATTAATGGACATGCTTCACCTCAGGAAATCCAAATCCCTTAGAGCTACACGCTCCAGGGAATTAAACCTCAGCACAGAAATAAATAGGACATGCTGGAGGGACAGATTCATATCACAGAGGCTCCCCTCACTCTGGAACAAAATCCCAATCCATGTTAGGCAGAGCCCCTCAATGACCCTCTTCAAGAGAAATCTTGACGAGTGGATGGGAAATCATAGGTTTACCCCGGGATCTCTTCTGTGTCCCTACTAGACAGAGGCACAGTAAACTAACCTTAAAAGTGCTATCTTCTGTGACCTACTATACAGAGGCACAGTCAACTAATCTAAAAGGGTGACGAAAGCCAAACACACTCTGGCTAGGCTTATAAATGCCCTAGGGCAGACAGCCTAGTATTAACCTATGAACCTATGAACCTAGTTATTGGCTTTGTCCAGGTTTTTCGTGCTAAAGGTGAGAGCTATTATGAGAACTGAATTCACTGAATATGTTTGTGGGCTGTATTCCCCCATTACTGGCTTTGTCCATGTGTTTTTTGCTAAGAGGTTGAGAGGTATGTTGAGAACTGAATTCACTGAATATGTCTGGGGGCTGTATTCCCCCATTATTGGCTTTGTTCAGGTGCTTTGTGCTAAGAGGTTGACAGCTATGGTGAGAACTGAATTCACTAAATGGTAGTCATTTAAGTTTCAGTCTTCCTCTCTTTCACAAAACAGCTGATTTGGCATGGTGGTATGCTGCTCCGACTGTTTTGCACAGGGTTCTCCTGGGTTCAAGACTTGGCAGTGAAATGTATGCTGGTAACACAGTGTTTTATTGTAGCAACTTTCCAATATTAAACAAGCAATGTTTAAAATGTGTCTCTGGTTTTTGGGCTTTTGTCCACCTCCCCCCAATAAATTTTGGCTTTTTCCAGATTTCTTGTGCTGCAAAGTTCAGAGATACAGCGGCATGTTAAGTAGATTTTACAAGGAGCTGAGAGCTGCAGGGGAACAAAGGTTTAGTACTGCTTATGGTGAGCCACTTGCATTATTAATAGCAGAACAGGTAGTGTACTTGCTTTTGATGCAGAAGGCTGTGGGTTATACTTCCAGAGTAGGTAGATGCATTGCTGATAGTGTACTGTGTTGTAAATGGGGTGGATGCTGCAGTCCTTTTTGGCGAAGATACCTACTAACTATGAACCTGTTATCAGTTTGCCATCCATTCCCTACCGCGATATTACTAGCTTATTATTTTTTTAATGCAACATGGGCAATTTATTCCTCAAGGGCAACAACCACTTTATTTGTAGATGAAACAATGACATGTAAAGTTGCTTGCTAGCAGCAACCTCTTCATTAGTTACAGATTTCTTTTAGGTGGAATTTAGATGACTTTTACTTCTTCAGAGATTGTGCATATTTACTGATACTGGTGGACTGTAGAAGTTTGAGTAGACTTTTATGATGAAAATGTTCTGAATTGGGCAGTTTTGTCATTATTGGTGCATGCATTTTGTTTCATTATTTACTGGAAAAATGTTCAAAGTAATAAATTTAAAATGCCGTCAAACAACAGTACTGTATTGTACAAGGAATATAATTTAATACAATCAGGAAGGTGTATCAAAGAGCATGTGTATGTTTCATGTTCAAGGAGCCCTATGATTTGAAAACAGCCCATAGTTAATCTTTATCTACCATTGACAAAATGTATTTTCTTTGAATGTGGGTTTCAATGCTGTTTCAATTAATGTGAGTTTCAAGGGCAGAGAAGTTATAATGCTAAGTCTATTTTCATTGTGAGACTGCATTGCTTTGTTTAGCAGATATCTATTATGGTCTGTGCTGTAAAATGCAAAATAAAACTTTCAAATGAAATCCAGATCATTGCAGAAGTAAAGCAGTATGCACATTACAGTGAGCCGGATTCACGATGGCTTGCACGGAGTCTAAGAGTAGAGTAAGACTCCATGCAGCCATCATGTCCGACGAGCGATCCAGGAACAGCCTGTAGGGGTGTGTAATAGAGCTCCTAAAATGGCTCTTACACGGACAGGGCAGGGATATGCAAATTACCTCAATTGCAGGCGAAAGGCATGCAAATGAGGTAGATTTGCGATTCAGTAAACCCATACCTGTCCGAGTAAGAGCAGTGTTATTTGCAAAAATGTACTCAGTTGACAACTGAGTACCATTCTGCAAATAGCAAAACAGAGCCGTGACAGCTCCAAATAAAGGTTGCACCCAGTGCAGGAAGCATGCCAATGGCCAAATATATGGCCATTGGAAATGTTTCCTGATGCAATATAAAAATAAAAATAATTTTTTTTTCGCCGATTTCCGATGTTTAAGCATAGCGCAGCGCCGCGGAAACGGGCTGCACTCTAAAACCCAGAATACTAAAAATTAAAACATACAAATGTGGATTTTATAGAAATTGTTAATGTACAATGCAAGGGAATGGCAGGCTGAAGACAACATGGCCACCGAGTAGCGGTTGCTAAGGGGGGAAGCTCAGTCTAAGACATGTAACCAAGCATTAGTAGGCAATCCTATGTAAATGAGTGTTAGGATAGTGAATCGCAAGTTTACATAGCAAATGAGGACAGTCAGTGGAGTGTAGGAGTAGGATATGGGGAGTAACAGAGTAGAAGATAGGTGACATCACGAGGGGGGTATGTATGAAAGAAATGAAGCTCATTGGAGCAGAGTGGCATGTGTCAGCTGTCATTTATACATCATGGAAAGAGTTGTGTCAACAGGCAGGCTAAGGAAAGGCAAGAAATGGAAGTTGTATGCCGTGGATAACACCAAAGTTTCTTGCTGAGTGGTTATACGTGCGTGTGCGTGCCTCTAAACCTGAGTAAGACAATGTGCACGTGTAAGCATGAGACCGTGCGTTTAAGCTGGAGTAAGCATGTATAAGGCTGTTTAAGGAGTTGTAAGTGTGATTGCGCTGGTGTGCATGCATTTTAACCCGAATAAGCAAGTTTTAGTCCATGTAAACATGTGTGCGTGCGTGTTAGCAGCTGTACGCTGCGCTCCCCCCTGAGGAAACAGAAAGGAAAAAGGAAGCACAACAAATAGTACGAAGCTACCAGGAAGTACTAGCAGAGCTAGCAGGTGAAAACAATCAGAATCAGGCAATTACACAGGCAGTACACTAGCCCAGCCCAGCCTAGCACTTAAAATTCTGCAAAAACAGTTCATTATGTTTCTCACAAGAGACACTGCAGTAAGCTAATAGAAGTGAAAACTGAAAAAGTTTTACTGAGACAAAGAAATGTTAGGGGCTGCCATTGCTGTTATAAGGTGACATATGCAACATGCTGAGGGTGGTGACAATGGAAATGCTGCAGGACAACCCACAGTGAGGAGACGGAGAAGTGTGTACAGGCCCAGGGTAACCTACCAGGGGCTACATGAGCTGGAAATAGTGGAGCCCTATAGAGTGGACAGAGACCTCCTGCAGCAAATTGTTGAGCTGTGCAGGCCATGCCTCACACACAGAACCAACAGAGGGGAACCCATCCCAGTGGAAACCAAATACTAGCAACATGTACCTTCCAGAAACCAACTGGTGATATGATGGGGATATCACAGGCATCAGGATCCAGGGTACTACACCAGTTTCTGGATGCCATGTCAGCACATGTCGGTGATCATGTATATTTCCCCAATTCCCATGAGATATTGGCCAGCAATATAAGTCTCTTCCAGCAAATAGTGGAATACCCTGAGGTGGTGGGTGCAATAGACTGCACGCACATACGCATCAAAGCACCATCCAGCGAGCAGAGTATGGTCTACTTCAACCGCAAGGGCTTCCCCTCCATCAACTGCCAGGTCATGTGTGATGCCCAGGGCATAATACTGAATGCGTGTGCAGGCTGCCCTGGAAGCTACCATGATTCCCATATCTGGCATTTGACACAGCTGTACCAGACATTTGCCAATGGGGACATCCCACATGGTCACCTAGTGGGGGATGCTGGCTATGCACTGGAGACGTGGCTGATGACACCCATCAGAAATGCACACACACCTGAACAGGAACGCCATAATGAGGCACACGCACAAACACATAATGTAATAGAGTGTGTGTTTGGGCTGCTCAAGTCACGGTTCCAGTGCCTGGACACATCTGGTGGAGCCTTGCAGTACTCACCCTCTACATGTACCCAAATTGTCATGGTATGTGCTATGCTACATAATATGATCCTGCGAAAACAGCTGCAGCAGAACCAGCATAGGCCTGGGCCAAACAGCCCCCCGCCATTGCCAAGGCCATCACAGGCAGAGCGTGACTTGGAGGAGGAACAACCTGAGCCTGCCCAAGTAGGCAGAAGGAGGCGTGCCCAGTATGCTTTGGCCTTGGCAAAGAGGCAATATAGCACATACACTGGCTCAGTAGGAACTCTGGAAATGATACCTATCTCTGACTCACACATAAAGTAAAAGGGATGCCTAAGTTGACACTACCTGCTTCCAAACATGTGCAGGGAGTGTAGTATGTGCATCCGACATAGGCAGCCGCGCAGCACCACCTAAGGCATGAATGCCATGTGTTAAGCAATATAAAGCAGTGCTAAAAAGCAATTACCACCATGTAGTATATGCAAACAAAATTGCACACACCAACTAGCACAACTGTGGTCAATGTTCAGTAATATTGGGCAACGTCCAGCAATGTTGGTGAATATTGAGCAATGTCGGACAAGCCTGGTCTAAGTAGGGCATAGCTGAACAAAAGCCAACATGCTCATAATTGCTTAACAGGCCCTTAAGCAGTCTGGTCTGCTCAGTATGAAAATATAAAGCAGTGATGGGCCTCAAACCCAGGATACTGTGCACTATAGCCAAAGTACTGAACCACTAAACCATGACAGTATTGCAGTGGTCCACCTGTATGATGGAATGTTGATAAGTCTATGCAAAGTATTCCATGGAAACCCTGCAGGCACAGCATAATCCTTGTTGAGTTATGACACAAAGGTGAGTCCTGCAGTGAGAACAGAACCTGACTTCCAACACACAGTATAAATGTTAATATTGGTCATGTTTGCACACATCAGCAAATGTAGTGGACCTCAGATAGCAACATACTGAAGGGTCACACTGGGCATGCTCACACACGAATAAATGAGACAAATGTCAGGCAACAAAACATGGAATGGCAGAACTGGGTATGCTCACACACTTAGGCCATGTCTGAGTACAGCATGGGCCATGCATATCTGGCAGTCACATGTGTTAACCCAGGAACCTGTCACTATATAGCAATCTGCCCTGTGCACACAGTTATATGACAACAGACACATCTATAATATAGTGGAACCCTGTCATAATCAAATATGTTCTGCAGATACCGAAGTTGTTCATGGAAACTGGTAAAGCAAAGATGATAAAGACCTGCAAACAGTATCAGCAATAAACATTGTGCATCTTGAACATTAGCATAGGTTCAAAGGTTGATACTAGGCTATCTGCCCTAGGGCATGTACAAGCCTAGCCAGAGTGTGTTTGGCATTCGCAACCCTGTCAGATTACTACACTGTGTGTGTGAATAGTAGGTCACCCAAGATAGCCCATGTACATTTAGGCTAGTGTGCCTCTGTCTAGCAGGGACACAGAAGACATCCCAGGGGTAAATATACGATCACCCATACAGTCGTCAAGATGTCTCCAGTAGGTGGTCAGTGGGTGGCTCTGCCTATGTGAAACTGGGATTACATTCTGGAGTGAGTGGAGCCTCTGGGATAAGAATCTGTCACTCCACAATGTCCTATTAACATCTGTGCTGAGGTATACGCCCCTTGAGTGTGTAGCTCCAAGGGAGTTGGATATCCTGAGGTGGAGCATGTCCAGTAATTCTGGGTTGGGTATATCTGTAAACAACAGGCACACATCATATCTGAGTAGGTGGTAAGCGAATGAGTAGAGCTGGAGTTACTGCATATGAACTATGCAAGGCATCTGTGTGAGTCCCTAGATCTGCTTGGTGAGGACCTTCCGTGGCCAGTACAGTTGCTGCAGGTGTCAGGTAAGGTACACCCCAAATGTGGCATTGTAACCAAGCATGGATGTGATGAGTATAAGGGCACAATGACCTCACTCGATCTAAATGTGAAACCATATGGGATAAGGTGGCCCACAAAAAAGGTATGTCCAACCACTTTGGCAACGTGAATGTTAACTCATTAACCCCGACTACCATCTCATGGCACCTCTGTGCTTAACACCGAGCACACTATGAGACGGTAGTAATTGCATATTGTTCCACCCGAGTGCCTTCTCCCAGCGCTAGTAAATTTGCAGGCATATTTTAGCTCCACTCTTGAAAATTAAGTTGAAAAAGTAACTAAACTTTGTCAGTTACCTTGTCAACTTAATTTTCAGCGTGGATTTTCATGGTGTCGGTATCTGGTTTTAGTGAGAAAATCAGCTTGCAATGCACCCTGTATTTTCCTCTCAACAGCAAGCCAATTTACTATGATTTTCATCAAGGAACTGGTGGTAGCCAATGGGAGTCACCTCTTGCTTAACACCCCCCCAGCTCTGTTCTGTCCAAAGAAATAGAGGGCCCTACAGTAGATCTTCCCTTTTTTTTCTGCACTTTGTGGAATTTGATATTGTATCTCTCTGTTTGTTGAGCCATTCAGGTAGTGTCACAGTCTGGAAAGAAAAAGCTGCAATGGACATCAATTTGTGCTTTCACCTCCAAGCCTGAGTAATTCTTCAGTAAGGTAAGATGATCTCATTCCTTAGCTGCGATCCATTTTTTTTTATAAAGTTACGGTTTTCCGGTGAATTACTGGTAAAGACTGAGGTTAGAAAATAATGTCCGTTACTCCCGTGACAGACTTCGTATCCTTTTGAGCTGCTAGGCAAAACTTGTTATTCCTTCAAACTTTGTATGAGCAATATTTAAAAGTGATCCCTAGTTTTGTCCAGCTTAAGATTTTGCTTCAAAAAGAAACAAAGTAATCTGGTCATTAACTGCATTCATGTTGGTTTACTTAGAGTTTTTCTTAACCCATGACAGAATTCGCGAGATAGCTGGGTATATTCCATGCTTTACTCTTAGGGATAAAGAAACAGTGTCTGTGCTATCCGAATAAGGTTCGGAGGTTAGTTCCATAATTATCTGAGGGGGAAATGTCAGTTTTGTGGTCTTGTACATAGCATGAATTGTGTTGTACATCCTGATTTTGCTATTAGGTTTAGGGTGAGTTGCCACAGCAGTGATCTTGTTTGTGGATACAACGCTATTGCCTATATCATGGATTTTATTTGCTGTGCTTGGGCTTTTTTTTTTTTTTTGCAATGGACCTGGATACCAGATAATGTGTGATGTAGATATTGAATAAAATGGTGTGAAGAAGCAATTGTTTTGTCACAAACATGCCTACCATTTGGAACTGCTGTAGTGTGAGAGGGAGAGGCAGGCCCATTCCTGGTTATGTGCCTATATGTGTGTGCAGCCATAAGCGTGTTGACTTGCTACTGTGCTTACCGTTTTCAGTAAAGTTTTTATTTGTTGCGTATGCGTATGTTTCAAGTAATACACCTTAAGGTTAGGTGGTCTTTGAGTGATTGAATTGTCAGTGAGCTATGTGTTTAGCGCTTCTTTGTAAAAAATAAAGTAAAATAAAATGCAGAAGTGCATATCTGGTTGGACTTTATAGTGAGTCACTAACTTAGTGTGATTTAAAACGACTTGCATTTAAACAGAGCAGCATAATTTCACTTTATAGGACTGTAGTTGCTAATAGATCACATATGTATTTAACATTTTGTAGAGGAAACTGTATTCGTTTGTATAACAGTTTGATTTAATTTTAATGTTTGTTAATTTGCAAGGCGGCTTGCTTTAATAATGGCAGCTATCTAAGTATATTTGCAAATCAAGTAACGTTGAACTTGCTCATGCAAGCAAGATAAAACAAACATTAAATTTCAAATAATTCATTCTAATTCTGAGATTGTCATAGAAGTGCTATAGTCTACATTAAAAATTGACCTTTAGTGAAAAGACAAATAGATGGGATGGAGGTGAGAATTATCTGTGTCCTAAAATAGAAATGGCTTGCTGTCTAGTGAATACTTAGCATTCTATGCAAATTAAACTAAATGCTAGTAAAAGATGTGGACAGCAATTATGTGCAGGTCAGTGAAAAGCTTCTCACAGATCATATATATCATAATCCTACATTTTTAGTAGATATAAGGAGTTATGGAAATAAGCAGGGCTGTTCCTTCATTGAGTCAGATAACATGGTCAGATTTAGCTTACTATAAAAAGATTTAAAAATCATAAAAGCAGTGGTGTGTTTTCCTTACTAAACTCCTTAGTGAAGTCTAAAGTGGTATTACCAGGGGATGGCCATTCACCCTTTTGAAAAGAATTGGGTTAGGGAGGAACTCTGCTTCACATGGATAGGGAGCCTGTTCCATAGATGCAATAGTCTCTGGGATACATTCCTATCTCTCCAGCAGGTCATGTTTATATCACAGGCAAGGTTTAAGTCTTTATAGCGGGTAATTTTGGTGCTGTATTTTTGGTGGATGTGCAGGTGGTCCATCAGAGTTGGGTTTGACAAGACCCTGCATGTAAAGCATAGATCTCCCCTCCAAACACTGTAGGAGACAGAATACAGGGATAGGACCTTGAGGAGGTCTGCATAGGGCATATTAGTTACACCTTACATTCTTTTAGTGAGGAACCTCTGTGGACATTTCAATTGTTGGGTATGCCTGGTTAGGTACATTTGCAGTTTTCCTTTTCCTAGGAGGCCAAACTTAACTCATATTTGCCTTTCGTAGACTTTATTTGTCCTCTGAGTAGTTTGTTTAGTTTGAGAGGGCTTTTATCCTGCTGGATGCTGCACCTCCTAATTTTTGCCATGATTTTCTCCCTCTTGTTGTTCAGCCAATTGATTTTGTGATTCCACCAGGGTGGCTTGTTTTTTGAGTTAGTTCTGTACTTCTTCCTGGTGGGGACAGCTGCCTCTATGCAGCTATTAAGATGCTAATCCTAACATCAGTTGTCACCTATATAAAAAGATAATACTGAAGTATTAAGGATACAAAAATGTTCCTGTTTAGTTTGACCTGCATTTTGCAATTGAATACAATTGCTATGCTTTATTAGCAAGATGTGAAAAAGTTAGCTCTCTTCTTTCCATTAGGCATATGTGGCTGTTGACCTTGTCTCTCTGTCTTGATGTGTTACACTGCATTTTGAAAGGGGTGACTTGGGTGAATGCCTCATTTTGGTGCATGTATAGGTTGGTTTAGCATTATTTTTCAAACATTTACTATCTTGTTTTAGTGGAACTGTTTGATTTATGGAGATATAAGAGGTCTTAGACTATTTGATCCCTATTGTTATGAAAGGTAAGGTATGGTGACCCCCTAAGGAGTCTATAGGGGACTAGATACAGACAGTGCTTCCAGCCTCTCCTGGTAGCTGTTGCCTTTTAATTTTTTGATGATCTTATTTATAAACCTCAAGGTTTTCCTGTTCCTTTTATTGTCCTGTAGCATATCATGTTCTTTAGGTGCAGAGATAGATCTGCATATCGTATAATAAGAGGCACTGATAAGTGGCATTGTGGGGACTTTGAAGGACAATATGGCTTGAATAGTCTAATGATCAAAATGGGAGTTGGGAAGACAGTTGGCAGGTGATCCTGTACAGAATATTTGCTTGGATAAGGCCATAAAATCCAAGACAAACTCAGTTCACCACGCCATGAAAGAATATATACTTTTTTGAAGTCTTGGTTTCTTTTACTCTTCTCAGAGACCTACTAGTTGTACAGATAATTTACTACTGCTTGTGCAGGGGCAGTCTATTGTATTGTAGCAGTGTGTCATGGAAAGGCTTTTGCATAATTGAAAAATCCATTGGACATTTTATTGTCCTAGCACCTGGCTGTGTTATACTGATTTATTGGCTTACTGTAATTCATAGCATGCTGCCAAATCCTGTTCTATGAGCTTATTTCTTTGTTAGAATATTGCAGCAGAAATACGGTGCTCAACTAGATAGTTTGGACAATATTTCTGCCTATTTTACTGCACTTCATTTCTGCTTGTAATACATTTTAGATATGAAATATTATTTTTCCTCTGAGAAGGTGGTTACCCAATGGAATGGACTTTCAAATTGAGTTGTGCATAACAAAGCAAATTAGTATTTTAAAACTCATGGGATTACTGGAAGACAGGGCAAATGGAAACATCAGATGAAGGCACACCTCTCAATTGTCCAGAATTTTGCAGAAGGTCCAGATTTTTACCTCATATTTTTGGTCTATTACTAATAAAATGTATAGTTTTCTGGCAAATCACCCAGGATTGAATTCACTAAATAACAAATGTTTGCGTTTCAGACATCATATCCTTCAGAAAAATGCATGCCAATGCAAACCCTGTTCTAGCAATTCTCTAGCTTTATAAGAGCAGTATATAAACTCTGTCCCTAACTTATGGGTCATTGCTCCTCAATACTTTTGGCTTGGTCCAGAATTCTAGCACTAAGAGGTTGAGAGGTACAGATGTAGGGTGTTGGCTGTAATATCCAGGTAGAATAGATATACCCGTACTTCTCTTATTCAACGTAAAATGCATTTCTCTGCATATTAAGTTTGAACAAATGCTTCAGCTAACCCATATGTGACTAGATGGTAAGAAGCTGGTATGAAAACTATTTTGTAGCTTGGACATTTTACATTTCTTTTGTTACCTGTGAGATATTGGTGTAAAAGTTGCACAGAGGTGAGGAGAGGAGCCATACATACTTCTCAACTGTCCAGATTTTTGCTAAATGTCCAGATCTCTGCCTCTTATTTTTGGTCTGTTGGTCATTAATTTTTGTGATTTTTCTGGCAAATCATTGAGGACTGAAATCACTAAATAATTGGCAATAATGATATCAATAATGATTCCCAAACTGAGGAAGGGTTGAGGCAGTCAAGAAATGTTTGGGCTGGCTAGTAGGCCTTGCAAGACTGATGTAGCAAATCCTGCCCTGGATTTGAAAAAGATAGGCAGGTTGTAATGCTTGGTGAAGGTGTGTACAGAACTCCAGATAGCAGCTTCCAGTATATCTCTGGCAGGGACTCCCCTGAGAAATCCTTTTGAGGTAGATGTAGTCCTAGTAGAATCTGATCTGACCCCCTTAGGAGTTGGTTTTCCATGGTGCTTGTAGCAGAAATGGATGCAGTGTGCGATCCATTTGGAAATGGTTTGTTTTGAAATGGCCTTGAAATGTTGGCGTTGTTTAACTGGATATTTTTGACAATATTTCTGCCTTTTTAACTTCTGACTGTTATTGTAACCAGAAGGATGGTTAGGTGAGAGAACCTGAATTAATACTTTTAAATGGATCAGCCAGATAAGTTTGACATTTCTGCCTGTCTTATTATTATTATTATGATACTCAGTAGTTGCCTGAGTGAGATGAAGGTTATCATTAGGTGACTACTGGCAGCATGGAGCTACCATATTTTTTGTGCATTTCTCCTGGCTTTGTCAGTCATGTGTGGAATTTAGGTGGGAGGAAGTGCTCAGTAATATCTAAGTGTTATACTATTTGACTGAATGACTCAGGTCTTCTCCTTACTGATGATACTGCGACTGTGTTACATAACAGCTGTACAATGTAATATGATGAATGCCTACTCAGGTTATGTGCAGCAATTATCACCTGTGTCTCAACATGCATACCTTTGCAGTAATGAAAGGAAGGTCATTATCATATTAGCAATACGTGCAATTACAATATAGCAGTAAGTCATTATCACTTTTCTGGGAAAAGTCTCAGCTGCTGTCACTGTTATTCACATAAGTAGAAGTCGTTATCATCTTGATGAATGTACAGGCCAGGTTGTGTTTTTTCTCTGGTTGGAGTCAATGCAAACAACACCCTTCATTCTTCATTAACTGCCTATCCGCCTAAACCCCAGATTTTTTTCTTTGTGTGTGTGTGTGTGTATAATATATATAATTTGTGCAAGTGTATATGGCTATATATGTATGTACATAATGTACTTGCACATTGTTCACACACTATATATATATATATATATATATATATATATATATATATATATATATTTATATATAATTTTGGTGATTGTGCGTATCTCAACATTTTCCTGAGGGGGTAATTTGGGTGAATGTTTCATTTAGGGACATGTGTATAACATGTAGTAATGAAGATGTTGGCAGGGGAAATAATTAATTTGTGTACCAGGGAAGTGCTTCTGCATACATGGTCAGACTGCTGAAGATCATAATACAGATACGGTGTAACAAGTATAGGTTATCTATAGCACAGGTTTCAGTGATGGTTATTATAAGTTTTTGTTTATGTATCCAGCTTTTGAGAATAATTATTATCTGTTAACAATATGCACATACTCCACACTAACATGTATTAGTTATTTGGTTATATGGTTATGGAAATTATGATTGCTTTCATATTTTGGTAAATAACATTCAAAGGGACCATGTCAGTGTGCCAAGTAAAACTTCATTTTGAAGACAGTATTGATAGTTCCAACATGGTAAAAAAAGTGTGCCTGTATGTTGTAGACATGTGCAGATATCAAAGTTCGTTTCGGACTTAGGTTATGGAAATTATGATTTTTTTTTATATTTTGGTAAATATCTTTTGCAAAGGATCATCTGAATGTGCCAAGTAATACCTCATTTTGAAGACGGTATTGCTGGTTCTAACATGGTAAAAGAATTGTGCCTGTATGTTGGACACGTGCAGATATCAAAGTTTGTTTCAGACTTAGATTATGGAAATTATGATTTTTTTCATATTTTGGTAAATAACTTTGCAAAGGAGCATCTGAATGTGCCAAGTAATACCTCATTTTGAAGACAGTATTGCTGGTTCCAACATGGTAAAAGAAATGTGCCTGTATGTTATAGACATGTGCAGATATCAAAGTTTGTTTGGGACTTAGGTTATGGAAATGATGATTGTTTTCATATTTTGGTAAATAACCTGGCAAGGGAGCATCTGAATGTGCCAAGTAATATCTCATTTTGAAGACAGTATTGCTGGTTCTAACATGGTAAAAGAATTGTGCCTGTATGTTTGACACATGTGCAGATATCAAAGTTTGTTTCAGACTTAGGTTATGGAAATTATGATTTTTTTTCATATTTTGGTAAATAAGTTTGCAAGGGAGCATCTGAATGTGCTAAGTAATACCTAATTTTGAAAAGATTGTTTATAGTTCTAACATGGTAAAAGAATGGTGCCTGTATGTTGTACTCATAGGCAGATATCAAAGTTTGTTTCAGACTTAGGTTATGGAAATCATGATTTTTTTCATATTTTGGTAAATAACTTTGCAAGGGAACATCTGAATGTGCTAAGTAATACCTCATTTTGAAAAACAGTATTGATGGTTCTAACATGGGAAAAGAATGGTGCCTGTATTTTGTACTCATGTGCAGATATCAAAGTTTGTTTCGGACTTAGGTTATGAAAATTATGATTTTTTTTTCATATTTTGGTAGATAACTTTGCAAGGGAGCATCTGAATGTGTCAAGTAATACATCATTTTGAAGACAGTATTGCTGGTTCCAACAAGGTAAAAGAATTGTGCCTGTATGTTGGACACATATACAGAAATCAAAGTTTGTTTGGAATTAGGTTATGGAAATTATGATTTTTTTTCATATTTTGGTAAATAACTTTACAAGGGAGCATGTCAGTGTGCCACGTAATACCTCATTTTGAAGACAGTGTTACTCTTTACAACATGGTAAAAGAACTGTGTCTGTGCACTCTACACATGTAGAGATATCACAGTTTGTTTAGTCTTGTACGATTATGAAAATTATACATTTACAATACTTTTCATTATTATGCCCATATCTTTGCAAGGGAGCATGGTGATCGCACAAATGATGCATCACTTTGAAGTTGACATTCAGATGCACAACTTCTACACTGCTATGTAGGCTCTGTCTGTTACAGGTGATGAGATATTATGCTTAGTTTATTTATCAGTTATGAAAAATAATATATTAATCATATTTCTGTGAATATCTCAATAAAGAAAGGAGTGTGCATCACAGTGTCACACAGTAATGGTTAAGGTATCATTTTAAAGCTGACATTCATACTAACAAATTACGTTCAAATTGTATGGGTCTGCGTGGTACATTGACCAAGATATTATGCTTTGTTTTTCCACAAAGGTAAAAAATATGCACAATATCAGCATTCCTTGCCAAATATTTAATAATGGCTTTGATATACACTATCAACATTTACACTGTTGGAAAGGTTAGTGTCTGCTGAACAACTTTCGCGTTTACATTTTTTGTCTAGCTCTTATAGTTAAAGAGTTATGAACATTTGTTTTCTGTATGGTATTACAAATGGATTTTCTGAAAATGAGCTCAGGCTGCACTGTTGTTCCTATGGTGGAATTATGCAGGCAGCTTTTCCTGAGCTGCTCCGGAGTGAATGCGTTAAAGGCGACAGTACGAACAAGTCATGTCCCCAAACCCCTAACAACTCCTACCGTATATAATGGAGTACTACCTATGTGGTAATGTGTAGGCATGTTGTTATTCCCAAAGGGGATGACTATGCAACTAATGGCATTTAGCTGTAGGCCATGGCTCAGGCACCAGTCATCTATCTCTGTGAGACCCTGATTGAGTATGCATGTGGCAGCTGGAGAGTTGATCATGGCACCCCAGTTTGCAGGCAAGTGCAAACATGTTCAGCCATATTCCCCCTGTGGTATCCTGTACGTAAGACAAATATATATTGAACAAGAGAGGTCCCAGGACCAAGCTATGTGGGATGTCATGTGTAACTGGTGTATAGTCAGACATGGCACCTGTAATTCTGATCATGTGGGTGTTATCCCTGATCTAGGTATCAATCCATTGTGTGAGATATGTGTCCATATTGACGCTGGTGAGCCTATGCATAATGGCCCAGTGGGTTATTGTGTTGAAGGGTTTTGCAAGGTTTAGGTAGGCTGTGTGGACAGCCGTCCCTATGTCAACGGACCTGTTAGCCATTTAAATAATACAAACAGGTTCAAGAGGCAAGATCTGCCCACAACAACGCTGAAATGTGTAGGACACAGTGTCTGTAGGTTTCTGATGTCTATGTGTATGAGTCCTATGACAATACGCTCCATAGCTTTGCAGAACAGGCTACATAGGCTTATAGGGCAATATTGTCTGTGGTCCATTGTGGCACCAACTTTGTGGAGTGGGACCACTGTCACAGTACACCATTCCTTGGGTATATATCCTGTGGTAACTCCGATATTGAACAGTAATGTAATGTGAGGGTTGCGTCTGTCATGATGCTTGTGTATGATGCAGGCTGGGGCACCATCTGGTCACATTGATACTGTGATGTATGCTGTGGGCAGCATTCACCTGTTACTGTATGATGTCAGGGAGGTTATAATCTGTTGGGATGGATAGTTGCTCCTTAGGGGGGGTGGGTGGGAGACATCTGCACTGAACCTGTTTGCCAGGATGTATGCAATGCCAGTGGGTTCAGGGTAGGTTTAGTCAGTATGCAGTAACTCACAGCATATCAGTGAGTGTCCACCCAGGTTCCTGACATAACTGAAGAAGGCTGCATGATAGTCCTACATATCTGTTGCAATTGTCTGGTAGAAGCGGCCCTTAGAAAAGTCCATGAGTGATTGTAGCTGTCTGCTAGTACAGATCACAGATGCCTTCCCAGTCTGGGATTGTGCTCTATCATATAGTAGCTTCCTCCTGATGTTTTGCAGCTTATTAATGGCTGGGGTCTACCAGACAGGTCCCCTGGCATTGTAGTAGCAGGTCCTGTTGTTATTGGGGATAGCACAATCCATGCAGTCCACTAGGTGTCCATAGAATGTGTATGTAAAGGATGCAGCAGTGTGAGCCGTATATGCCACTGTCTCAGGATCTCTGAAGGATACCACCTTTCTTCGGTGAAGTGAGATGTTGGCTCATGAGAAGTTCACCAAGATTACCCAGGATGGGTGTGTGGAGGGTATATGTATGTCCTGTGAGATACATGTATGTTCTGACCTTACCAATGAGGGGTATATTGCTGGTATGGAACATAGAGTCCCCATGTTGGTGATGATAAGGTCCAATATGTATTCCCCCTTGTGGCTGTGCTGACAGGTTGTGCCATAGCATATGAGTCCACAAATTGTAGCGACTGTTGGGTGAGGGTGTCGGGGCTTGAGTAGTATCCCCAGTCCATATTTGTGTATATGAAGTCACACAATATAATGGTGTTTGTGGAGACCTTCATATTCTCCATAGTTCCCATGAAAGCCGAGTGTTTTTCCTGAGTTTGGGAATGAGTTCTGTAGCAGGCAACAAACTGAAAGGCAGTATTGCACAATGGTAGTTGTATATGTATGGTCTGTGATGCTTTGTGCAGTGCTACTAACCTAGAGGTGTGTGTATCTGTGATGTATATGAATACTCCCCCTAGTTGTGTTGTCTGTTCCAAGTCTTGTTGTCAGACAGCATGGTATGAAACATAACCTGGTAGTGCTAGTGTGCATAAGCGAGCCTGAACCAGGTGTCTGTCAGTGCACAGATATTGCTATCCTCCATACTGAGGAGAGTCCTGAGTGGCCACAATATGAGGTTAACACAACTGTTGTTGAGCAGCATTACCCTTAGTTTCATTTAACCTATAATGTCTATGGAGGTGGGATTGTCTTCTGAGCCCTGCTTAGAAAAGGCACTATGGTGGTAGCAAGAGCCTTAGCCAGTATTCCAAAGTCCAAGGGTGACAAGTGCAAGCTGTCCATAGTGAAGCTACGTGGCATGTTGAGCATGTCACCATACGCTGACAGACACTGTATCCCCTATGAATGAAACAAATTTGTTAGGCAACTATTAAATGTGATATGTGTGTCCGTATACTGTGACATCATAATTGGTGGGTGTAAGATGCTAGACAAGGTCAGGGTCATACTGGCCTGGGCTACATGATCAGAGTGTTCCTTCATGTATCATGTCATGTGGTCCAGGGAGTAACGTCTGAGGTTATACACACCAGCATGGACAATGATGGTACCAGTCTTCTACTTGCTTTGGAGTGACCTGACTGCCTGTGTTATGCGGCAGATCCTGGCACCCAACAGACAGCCAAAAGTGACTATTCCCTTGTTAGGGCTGGTGAGTGGTACATCAGTGTGTCTAACAATAAGTGTCACCTATTACAAGTGTATTAGGTGTGTTGTTTAGCCCGAAGGGCAGTGACTGTGTGGCACACTGACATTGTGAACATTGTGATATGTGGGTATTGTAGTGGGGTAGCAGGTGTGTGTGTGTGTGTGTCTGTCTGCTTTGGAGATCTCTGCTGCTTAGGTAGAGTACATTTACAGCATCCGAGTATGTCTACGTGTGCTAATGTGGTTTGAGTGCTGTTGCTAGAGGATATGTGAGACTGATATGTGGTGTGTGTGGTTACCTTCACCACTTGATAGACTGTGCCAGTCATGGGTCGAGAGAGTTCAGCTCCCTGTATGTCTATATAGGTGCATCTCACACATATATCTGAGTTTGTCTGGAAGAGGAGAGGGTTGTCTGTGTACATGAGGCAGATGTGACATTGTGTCAATATCACAATATCCACCAGTTGGACTGAAGAGTACACACAAAACCGACCCCTGGACATGCCAGGATATTATCATGACATACTCTGTAGCCTGATCACAAAGGATCAGTAGGGTGTTAAGCATGTAAAAGGGTATAACAGGGATTAGTGCTCATGTTCATTGGTGTTTTGTAAAGAGTAGCTGAGAAGGAGTCCAGACTGAATCATGACACCTCCTTCAGCTATGTCATAAATATCAATGTACACCCATATATGTCCTGAGTCAGGGCCAACTGTACCTGAGTGACAATGCCAACATCATGACAGACAGGCCCATATGTACATACCCATCCCCCACTGACAATAGCCCACATCATCATACCAGGAGATATCACATGTAGAATGGATGAGCAGCTACCCCCACTACCAAAAGCATGGCAGCTGGTGGAATACATTGATTCCCAATATGTGTCATGCACAAACTTCAGAACAAACAGATCATGCACCTGAACAGTCAGCTGAGCCTCACCCCCTACACAGGATGTGGAACCGTTGAATGTGTCACAGCTACATATGGCACTCCCCACAAGTGTTGGTGCACAACACACCATTGGAAGTCAAATCCAGTATGCCTATGAGGTCTGATCTACAAGGTCATGGAGTCCATCATGGTTGCAGTCATACACAGAGCTATTGGAAGCTGACATACACACAACCCTATCAACTGTGGTATGTTCATGTCCGGATCATGGTTCCCAAACATGCTAGACTGTTTGCAAGGCAGTCACCCAGGACATACATCAATGAACACATCTACACATGTGTCACATAGACTTTGAATAGCCCTTTATCAACATCCCAGACACATGTAGTATCCACAAAACCAACAAGCTGTGCATAAATATGTGTTGACATATGACGGAATGTCAGTGTGTCCACAGATAGATCACACAAGGTAAGGATTCTGAGGTCTTGTTCAAGCTGTTGACACCTGCTGACCCACATGGACCATTCCTGGAATGGCATAAAAGAAAGTGTGCACACATCACCATGTCCAGTCTGATGATGTCACCATCCTACAAATACAGCAGGAGAAAGGAAACCAGCCAGTAAAGCAAATAGCGTGCCATGTTAATGCTTCTCTCTCTAGTATCATAACATAGTTAGGTAGGGGGTTGAATCCTGCAAACAGTGAGTGTGTGTGTGTGTGTGTGTGTGGGGGGGTGTATGTGTGCAGTTTCCCTTGAGAGGAGTGCACATTTTGGAGACTGGGAAAACACACTAACAGAGGTACATTCCTTTTTGGAAAGTCTGATGATGTCACCATCCTACAAATACAGCAGGACAAGGGAAACCAACCAGTAAAGCAAGTAGTGCACCATGTTAATGCGTCTCTCTCTAGTATCATAACATAGTTAGTTAGGGGTTTGAAACCTGCAAATGCTGACTGTGTGTGTGTCACTGTTGGTTAATGCGGTGTGGGTTTTGCTTTTACCATGGTATGGCATAGTATGATGACAACAGTAAGTGCATTGCACACATCAGGTATCTGCATGGCAAATATATATGTGTACATGTCCCCTCAATCAGTACATAGGTGTGAAGCCTGCATACTACATGAATACATTTGTTTCCATTGACAGGATGTGCGGCTGCTTCTCAGATCATAGGTCACATATGTATGTATGTGACACAGCCGTCCACTGTCGTGTTCTGTGGCCAAGGTCATCTGTGGCACACACACCCATGACAGTTACTTAAGAGTAGTGTGAGTGAGGGTATATGCCTGGGGTATATGTCAGATATGGTCATACACAACAAAGTCTGCCAAGAATGGACAGTCTCTATAGGTGTACGACTGCCTTGTGGATATGTGTTCAGGCCTCTAATGTCTTATGTGATACACTTTGGGACTCCACAATACCTATGCATATGTGGATACCACGGGACACATGACATAACATGGGTCTGTATGTACACAATGGTACCCAACATACATGTTGAGGGCTACCACCTGTGTGGTACTGACGGGATAGTATGTATAGTACATGAGGATGAGTATGCCATAGTCAGTTTATTGCTATACAGTATGTATCAGACAACAGGTCTCTGTCTGTATGATACCCTTGTGTTACAGGGGATATAAGGGAAAATATAACTGTGCCAGCAGACTTCAATGGGATTTTCCCAGGGGAGATCCTCGCACGAAACCAGACAGGGGCACAATACAGGACCACCAGGAGACTGCCCCTCCAACATCTCATTCCCCACAATCCCAATCCCCTCTGACTATCAACACTCCGCAGAAGCCTTTGACATCACAGAAGGATCAGGACAGGAACATAAGCCACAGCGGCAACCAGAACTGACAGAGAGTTCTACAGGACGAATTACAAGACTACCAGGACAACTGGGACCACAGACAATCCAGCTACCAGGAGCAGCAACACCATCACAGAGACCAGTTTCTTCAGGAAGACCAATATCGACAGCACAGACATCAACCACCGCACCAATACCAAAGCCAGCACCAGTACCATAACAAGAACGACGACCACCACCAGAGCCCCAGGGCTTGTTCCTCTTACCAGGTCCCCCCATACCACAGCCACAGCGAGAAATACTACTATAACCCACCGAGATTCCAGAAAGCAGAGGAGGAATTCCAGAGGTCTTATACTCTATCCACAAACTCCCAGGGAGACAAGAGAACAAAACAGTGGACATGGGGTGAGGGAAATACAATACCTGGGCAATCCTGACTGGAACCCCAACTACAACACAGGTCCCAGGCTCAGACAGAGGAAACAGCCACAATAACAGGTACAATAACAACAACAACAGATACCACACTAACAGGTGCTCCACTTATCTGGAACCACTCTGTTAAAGCATTGACTGAAGAGGAAAAAAGTGTGTTGTCCAAAGGACTTACGTTTGTACCAAGCTGCAGGAGTGAGGTTGCTCAAGTACTGATAGACCTTAAAATGTTTGTGAGGAAGCTCAACTTAAGGGTACAGTTTCATGGCAAAAGTAATGACACTGAAAATAAGCCTATTGATGAAACTATAAAAAGGCCTAGCAGCTATTGTCCACCACTACATCAAACACTAGCTGCTTTCGAAGTGAAATGTTAGATGGATATCAGGAAACTGCTTAAAAAACCTCCAAAGAAAAAACTTTATAACTTAACACAGGGAGAAAGAAAAGCATTGCATGAGCTAGGCAATGACAAATCCAGGTGTGTAATGAAGGCAGACAAGGGAGGAGGTATACTTGTGACTGATACCACTAGCTACAACCACAAGATAGAGAACATGCTGCAGGATAACAGATTTTATGAGTTATTTACCATGGATGACATAAAAAGAGCATATGCTTTATGGAACACTAATCTCACCACATTATGGGAAGAAAAACCTATCACTGAAAATCTTTATAATTATTTAAGGAGCCCATGCCCACGTTTACCTTACTTTTTTGGAATACCAAAGCCACACAAGAACAGAGAAGACCCACCTTATAGACCGGTGGTAGCAAGTGGAGGTTCCCTTACTGAAGCCACAGCCATTTACCTTGATTACTTGCTGAAACCTCCAGCAGAAAAGAATAAGTCATACGGATTTTTTGAAGAAAATAAAAAATATTACAGTGGAAGCTGACAGTATTTTGGCAACTATTGATGTGGAATCCTTGTTCACAGTGCTCCCTCACAATTACTGTATAACAGCAGCTATGGAGTCTTTTAAGAAACATAATCAGGGTACACAGGCACAACTGCAAAAGTTAAGCAAGTTCAATAATCTTGTACTGGACTTCAATTTCTTTACTTTCAATGACAAACACTACAAACAAAAAACTGGTTTAGCAATGGGGGCTGCCATGGCTCCCAGCATAGCTAACATAGCCCTGGGCAAATGGGAGGAGGACTTTTTGTTAAACAACACAGACTACATGCAGCATATCACATGCTATTTACGTATTATTGACAATGTCTTTATTGTGTGAGAAGGTGACACCTTGCAGCTTGGAGATTTTATCACTTACCTCAATCAAACAACCCCCTTCCTGAAGTTTACCTCTTCCCATAGCTGTACTTCAACCACTTTCTTAGATATGCAGATTTCCAAGGACATCAACAATAACAGAATCACCACTGATCTATTCAGAAAACCAACGAGGGTTAACTTATTACTCCACAGTAAGTCTACATCCTACAAAAAACAAGTATAATGTAGTGAAATCCCAAGGCTATAGATTAGCTCAAATTATCACAGAGATGGAACCATTTTTGAGAAATCTGAACAACTTAGAGAATGATTTTCTATTGAGAGGCTATGAAAGTCAGATGTTAAAAAACATCCTGGAACCCATTATAGAACTGAAAAGGACTGAAGCACCTTCATTCATCCTCCCCAGTAGAAAAATGTTAAGTAATCCCACAGAGAATAACAAATGCAAAAATAGCTGCATCCTGACATGCACTTTGGATTATCACAGTATCAAAAATATTATTGAAGAAAACTGGGACATTGTCACAGGAAACCCTTTTCTGATTAACATCTTAGGTGAAGCCCCATCATTTGTTTATAGGAAGGCCAGGAATATTAGAAGTTTTGTTGAATTTAAACCTAGACCATGTGAGAAAAGCACTAAAAGATGTGAAACTAATTGTACATTTTGTATATTTATATAGCAAGGTGATAGTTTTTATTGCCCTTATTTAAAGAAGATCATTAAAACCAGTGCAGGGGGTGACTGTAACACTAAAAAAGTAATTTACAGGGCACAGTGCAATGAATGTGATGCATTTTATGTGGGCAAGACTGTAAATAAACTCAAGCGAAGGATTTCATGTCATCTGTCAGAAATCTGCTCTGGATGTAAAAATAATGCACTAGCCAAACACCTTTCTCTTCATAAAAGACACACAGGTTTTAAGTTCCAGATCCTGGATCTCATAGACATGGGTGATCTTGAAGGAGACATCCCGAATATTCTGGAGAAACATGAACTCATGTGACAATTAAAGCTGAACTCTTTTAAAAAGCCTGGACTAAACTACTACTGTTCAATTAAAAGTGCACTGGAACTTAGAAAATTGCCACATTGTTTACACGACTAATTGTATTTTATTTTATTTTTTTCTACAAATTGGTTTTAAATACCATTTTAAATCATTTGAAATTTAAGTGTATATTTTGTTTCCATCATTATACATATTTTTTTTATTTTTTTCTGGTTCTCTTTTTTCCACTTTATTCAAAATGATGGTAATAACAATACTAACTAATTATACAATTATATAGGTTTTTAGGGTTCTTGTACACAGACCTGAAGAAGTCTAGAAGGACGAAAGTGATCTTTGTTAACAATAGGTTATGAAAATAGAAACTGATTTTTACATGCAAAATGTATATGTATATATTTATATATAATTTTTTATCGCAAAATAAACTAAGGTTGATATATTTCCAGCCATGCAGTATATTGCCTTGTATAAAATCACAGACTTAATAATTTGGTTAAATAAGATGTACCATTAAAGTACATTAGGGCTATATATTATTATGACAGCTACTAGGTAGGACAGGACCAGCTCGAATGTCACACTGATGGGGGAAGGGATGTGAATTTAACATGTGTACCAATAACACTTTGTTTTACAGCACAATAAACCACTCCCATGCCTGATAAAAAGTATATATATATTTAGAAAGCTTGTGAGGAATTTATTGCTCTATTTTTGTTTTACTTGGATCGCTTGTCTGTGTACTTAATAAAGGATTTTCGACTGGAAACAGACTGCCTGCCTTGCTTGGATTACTTTCAAATACTTAGTAATGCTGTAGAATTATATATTTTCTATTATTACTTTTTGACTTGACGAGTTTACGTTTGCTACTTCTACTACTATTGTCTGATCTGATTAATATACAGTGATTAACTAGAAATATATGGACTGAAAATCTTCCACACAGAGAAGTTTCTTACACTGTTATGATACCCTTGTGTAGGATATGTGTCCCATCCAGGTAATGCATTGTAGGCCAATCCATGCATTCCCAGATTTGGATGGACACATCCCTAGTGTGTCTGCATGTACCTAAGGGGGATATATGACACACAGGTGTGGTCACAGTAATGGGTGGCGGTCATTACCACTGGTTAGTGTTATAGTGTAGCACCGGAAGGATCCAATTGATATTGGGTTGCCTACTACTGTGTGTCATTTTTCAGGACATCATCCAATGATTGCTTATAGTCATGCTATTGAGGTTGTGTATGCTACCAGACCGCAAATCATTGACAGATATTAACGGTATCACCCACAGCATAGTGTCAACCCATGTCATACACACGTCTACTCATGTTAGTACATAACTGTAATAGAATGCATACTGGCCATTGAAAGATGCTATGAGATGTTAACAATGTGTACAACAGGGTATGCCACACATCCCATGTGTCCACTATGCATGTACATCCAGACAGTGTGCACCCACCATGTTCACAGATGTACACTTGCTAATCTGTACTGCACACATCACACACGTACTGTCCACTCACTAACACATGCTGGCAACACATCACACATCAGCCAAGTGGCACATGGGTGGATAATACATACTCAGACCTAACAGTGGTGTAAACAATGCTACATTGACAATCAGAGCTTTGATGCATAATGTCTGCTCAGATATACCTACAAGGATGTAGTTACACTTCCTTGTTGACAACTTGCTATTATTGCTACACTGCTATAGTGTCACCCTGTGCATCAGCACCATGTTAGCCTGTCCCTCCATCAATAATGCAGCTGACAGGAGGAGGCACAGGTATCATTATATGCACAGGGCATTTTGTTGTTTGCCAGAGCCTGACATTGACCCATCCAATTGCTCTGTGTGTGTGTGTGTGTGTGTGTGTGTGTGTGTGTGTGTGTGTGTGTGTGTGTGTGTGTGTGTGTGTGTGTGTGTGTGTGTGTGTGTGTGTGTGTGTGTGTGTGTGTGTGTGTGTGTGTGTGAGGGACAACAGTACAGCATGGGCCAATCTTGATGTAATGTGTGTGTGTATGTGTGAGCCCTAGTTGTTTGCTTAATGTGTCTGCATGTACACAGCTCCACCATGTGGCTGCCATATACGGTGGTTTGTGGGACAGCCACAGACTGTACCTGCTAGGCTGTACAGATCACTGTCTCCGGCCACGGACACAGTACCTGTGCCTGGCAGGAGTGCTACGGACAGTATCGGGTAGCAACCCTGACTGGGGACTGTCATCAGAGGCAGAGGTATGACGATTGGACCCATGTCCCTGCTGGGACTGGCCAGAGCCACGTGCACATGGTCTACTGGGATGGTCAATGGACAGGCCAGCAGCAGCATTGCTGGGGCTGGTACTGCCACTACAGGAGCAGCTGTGAACTGTGGGACATCTGCTACCACTGCCAGCTGTTGCTGGCATGTGTCCGCGTCGATGTCACAACCGTCCCGCATGGTCCTGGCTCAAGGAAGACATGTTGTGCAGGGCATCTATTGTCTACTCCAACGTCTATCAATGACCTCGGTGTAAGTCTGGATGGCACCGGCAAGGTCACGGATGCTGTCATTGATAGCAGTGTAATGTGCCCTCTGTGTCCTAAGTCCCTGCCTGGTGTACCGTTCCATACGTGCCTGAGCCTGCATTATAGCCTGGAACATAGTGGTCATCGTAAAACCTGTGAAGGCACGCCTGCCAGGGGCAATACGACCAGTGGTGCTCCCCCAAGAACCCCTGGACCTCCGCCTATGTGGTACCATTCTGGTTCTATGGCTATGGCTGCTGTGAGGGGATGCAAGTGCCATGGGTACCACACTCTCCTGGTCAATGCCAACTGTATGCTGTCCCTCGCCTATGGCCATTGGTGGTGAGGGATGTAATGGTAGTATGTGTGTGCGCATAGATGGGGTTGAACGCTGTGTACTGTTGATTGACGGACCAACAACAGACCCTGTCAAATCTCCCTATGCCAAAATACATGTGTCATCATCACCACTATCCGTGGCAGTGGCTTCAGGTCGCCTGCTGTTTTCGCCAACCCCTAAATCAGCACCTGTGAGAGGAAGACAGGAAACGCACTTTAAGGTCTGCACATGCACACATCCCCACATGCACACATGAACACATGCACACATGCACACGCACACATGCACACAGGAACACAGGAACACATGCACACTCCTCACTACAGCAGATAGATGCACACAACAGCAATCCAAAACATACTCTATAGTGGTTGAAGGTGGGTGACAGTATCACAAGACAAACAGTCACATCACACATGTCAGCAATGAGAATAAGTGTTGATCAAATCCATGCAGTGTGAGTGTAGACAGCCATAGTTAATGACAGTGTATATGGCTGTGGTGCATGTGTGTACATATTCAGTGATTGCCTACACCCTGGAACACAATGTGTACAAGGACACAACATTTCTGTGCAAGTATTATAAGCTCTGCAATGTCCTGTGCACCATCACTCACAGGTATACATACCATGGCTGCATGTGCTGTCTGTGTGTCACATGGATTTCCATGTCTGATTGCAGTGTCTGTGTCTGTAGCAGATAAATGTGGACACAGGTGTAGCACATGCATGCTATGTACACACACGGGATGAGTGGTGCATGTGTATGTGATGGAATACCAATCCTGGACATGGCCATTG
This sequence comes from Protopterus annectens, assembly GCF_019279795.1. Classification (NCBI taxonomy): domain Eukaryota; kingdom Metazoa; phylum Chordata; order Ceratodontiformes; family Protopteridae; genus Protopterus; species Protopterus annectens. Next base: position 313,312,171 of record NC_056729.1, read on the forward strand.
TAACTGTATGGGGTGTAGTACCATTAGCCATCATCATCATGCATCATGTGGTCACTCAAGGCCACTAAAGTGTGCTAGACTACTGCCTAGCATGCTCTACCTGAACCGCAGCGCCATGGCTAAGTTTACAATTACACAGCCAAGTTGCACAAGGGTGTGTGAGGTGCCCAGTATGGAGCATTGCCTAACATGACTGTGTTATGTATTGAAGAGTGTTGCACAGCCCCATGCTAGGCCCCTACCCCTCAGGTATAATATGTGTGGTGTGTGGATCACATGTGGGATACTGAAGTGGACCTGGCAGCGGGTGTCCGGTTACAACATGTGTAGCATGTTGAGGTGTACTGTGTATGACAAACGTGTTATGTTGTGTACATGTGTGTCAGCTATGCCTATCCAATATACAGTACAGTGTTGCCACATTTGTGTCTGATGCTCTGTGCATTGCATGTGATTGAGGCAGCTACTGACTTTACTGAGATGTTTAACGTCTTACAGCAAACATGCACAGCATGCATTATGAGTAGGTGTGTTATGTGTACATGGCCTACACCTCACCTATGACATGCACATTTCAATACCAATTTTAAAGTGTTAACACACTCACCAGCATGTGTCGTCTGCCCTGCTGTCACACCAGAGGGACCTACAAGTATATGACACAGTTTGTCAGTGGCCACAACTGTGGCATTGCTAGTGTGAGTGTGCTAAATTACAGTAGAACAACAGGAATAAGTGTACAGATACTATTCACAATATCAGTATTGCACACAATAGGCAGCACAACTGCTAAACACAGTACACATCTCACATATGCATAATCTAACAATACAGGCAACAGTAGTCTACAGCTAGGGCATGTTACCTGTATGCTCCATGTCACCATTCTGGGTGGCTCCGGCCTCCATGATGACACATGTGTGATGTTGTTGCTGCTGTAGGCCAGGAGCCACCACACCTAGGAGCAGTTCCTCCACTCTGGTGAGGGGGGATGTATGGCCACCCCACCACCTGTGGCAAGCTGTTGTCTATGGATATCAGAAGCACGCCACCGGACATGTCTAATTACATCACTGCAGTGATGGCATACCTGCTCATATGTCCGGTTATGCATGCCTATGTCATTTACCCGACGAACAAGATCTCGCCACAGTGCAGTACGCTCCTGCTGGAGCTGGCTGTCCCTGGAAAACAGCAGGGTATAGTGCTGAACCAGGCTGTGGTGGATTTTCTGTTCCTCTGTGGCTGTGTAGGAGGGATTCCTTTGATGAGCCATAAGCCTGGAAGACAAGTAAACGATATGTGTGAGCAAGTCATGTGGCACACTTAATATTATACAGTACAGATATCAGTTAACTGCCATATATAGCATTTGTTCGTCTGTCAGAGGATATACACATTCAGTACCACATATCAGTGCTCAGCCCACAACTGGCTGACAGTGCCTGCCACACTCCATATAACAAACCAGTATACACCAGTATTTGGCACAGTGTTTGGGATCCAATGCACAGCCTTGCCACGGGGGTACATATCAAGTTAATGCATGAAGAAATATGTCATCCATTGCAATGAATGTGAAGTACAGTTACAGTATAACCAGTAACCTACCCTAGTCGTTGATGCCATACCCCTACCTAACATATGTGCACAGTTGTTAATATAGCTGGCATACTGCTGTAACAGACAATACATGTTGCTAGGTACACAAGCAAACCCTGCAACACACATGTGATTGCGGACATGGTACAGGCATCATTACACACACATCAGACATTCATACAACACACAAATGTATGCTGACACAGATGAACATTTCCTGTGTACCTTACAGTATTGTGTGCCCCTACTTACAGATACCTATGCCGGTGGTATGTAATCTGTACAGACTACAGGAAACACACAAGACAGTGTTACCAGGGAATGTGAACATATACCATACTGTGCTGTTTAGGCCTACAGCTTCAGGTAGTGCAACAGTGCAAATGTCAGCTGGATTTACCAACAGTACCACTTACTGAGCATACATGTATTGCTTCAGCCTACGATGGGACACCACAGTCGTACACAAGGAACTATGTCACAACATATGCCATCCTACTATGTCTGCATCCCAATAACTGACACATCTTTCTTTGGCCTCA